>NW_004524659.1:7190685-7199834 GCF_000260255.1 Octodon degus
AAGAGGGGGAGGGGAAGGGAGGGGAGGGAGAGATACAGACCAAGGTATGTGGCACAAGGCAAGTGGAAAGGAGAACTTCCAAGCCCTCTGCATGCTAGTCTCCAGGAACCTCTACGAGTTCAGCTATATAGATGCTCTCTGAACCCTGTCCTGGTGAGTTTTTATGGAGGCTTCATCACAAAGGCTGCCTGATTAAATTCCTGGCCACTGGTGATCAACTAAAGTGTCAGCCCCTCTCCCTTTGCAGATGCTGCAAGGCTGAGCTGAAAGTTCTAACTTGCCTATACTCTTTTGGTTTTTCAAGTGACCAGCCCCACCTTGAACCTCTCTAAGGGCCACCAGCTATCAGCTCACTAGCATAAAAAAGATATTTTATTACATTGCAGATTCCAAGGATTTTAGGAGTTGCATGTCAGGAAACAGAAAAGACCAAATAAACTATTGTATATCACAATATCATACCCAAAATAAATTTGAAGCCTTGTAAAACAAAGTTGAACTTGGGGGCTGGGAAGGTAGTTCAGCAGCACAAAAGCCTGCCTGGCAAGCACAAGGTCCTGAGTTTGATTCTTTGTCAAAAAAAAAAAAAAAAAAAAAAAAAATTGGACTGGTTAAAAAACTGATTATATCCATCAGAAAAGTTACTTAAGAAAACTTAAAAGTCCTTTTTTGGTAAATTCTGGCACTATTGCTATTCTTTCTTAACTTTGCACTGTAGAACATATCCCAAATTAACCTTGATGGGGAAGACAAGTATTTATCCAGAAGGATAAATAAATGGGTAAGTCAAACTGTAATTTGGAAATTATTTTTCTTATTATGGAAAGAAATTAATAAGTTTAATTATCTTTTTCAGATTCAAATGTTTTTTAATAAGTTTAAATAAAAGATCATTTCTGAAAAATTAAGGTATCAATTTCACTAATGGACAATTATAGTAGCTCCCTCCTCTGAACTGTGAATGACGATTCTAATTTTTTTAAAAGTCAAAATACAGTTTATTAGTTTTTCCTTTTCGGTATGTGAATCCAATTTTCCACACCCAGCAAGTTCTTTTAATCCATCAAAACTACCAACAAGACAGAGTTACAGGTAGGGGAGCCATTCTTCCCCATAAACATTTCACCAGGTCAGACATTTAGGAGCGTGCTAACTCTATGGGCCTCCTCAACATCTATGCAGCAGGGAGGGAAGCCAATCTCAGAGTGCAGGCCCACAGTGATGTATCTCCAGTCTGGCTTCTAATCCTGCCACTTACCTAAATCTAGAACCTTTACATTCTCACACATTTACTGAGGTCCTACTATGTGTATAGCATTGTTCCATACATGGAGGATACTGTGGTGCAGTACAGTATAATGGGGAAAAAGGGAGAAAGCTTTGGCTTTTACCTTTTATTAGACAAGATGCCCCAATGCAAAGAAACTTCAATGGAAACCAGGCACTGCCAGAATACAGTCATTATTGGTATGGTCTGGGAGTCAGGCTGACTTAGACGTAAATTCCTGTTCTCAGTAAGTATCAGCTGAGTGAATGGCACTTACTCACTCTACGACCTTAAGGAAGTCAACTGTACTTTGCTTTCTTTAGTACTATGGTGAGGATTAAGTCCATAAGGCATAGCACCTGGTATACCCTGAGTCTCAGAAAATGGAAGAGGCCACAGATTAGTCAGAGCATAGCACTTTATCTTCCACTGCAATCCTTCACTCTGATCATCTGCTAGTCACAAAAACCCACCCACCTCCCCATGTTGCACAGTTACAACTCCCAGGAGAGAGCTTACCTTACTGTAGCTCTGCCCCCAACTCCCAGGCAACAAACCAAAGCAATGCCCTATGTGCTCCAGAGGGACAGGAACTCATGGCTCCTCCCACTTCCCTATCCTCCACTCCCTCCTCCTTTAGCCCCAGGACAGAGGGAGAACAAAATGAACAGAACTGAGAAAGGAGATCAACCTCCTTGAATTCCAAAGTGCAGGACAAAGTTACATAAATACACAGATGTACTGTGTTCCCTCCCAGCTTAAGACCTAAAGACAGCACAGGTCCTGGAAAGCCAAGAGAGAGCCCACTTTTGTCTCTCTCTGTCTAGGTCACCATAGCCTGAGGCACCCAAGTCTGGGAACCAAGCCAGCTTCCCTCCATCTGGGTTCCCATGTGCTCCTGGGTTCCCATGGGCACATACCTGCCTCAGGGGAAAGGCAGGTATTCCCAGGTTCCTTGGCCATCATTACTGTCTCACTAGTACCTAACCCCTAAATCATTTTTAATAAGAAAGTTCATTTTCAGGTAATACCTGGGTGTAATGGCACATTAAAAAACCTTCCCATTATGAGTCTTTTTAACTGTCAAGTTGAAAAAACACCTACTAGTGACCTTGACATAAAAAAACATAAGTCAAAAATGCTTTTTATTTTTATTTTTTTGCAGAATCGGGGATTGAACTCAGACCCTTGCGCTTGCCAAAGAAGCGCTTATTCCACTGAGCCACCTCCCCGGCCTCTAAAAATGCTTTTTAAAAGCAGACAATATTTTATCTAGAAATGAACCTCAGAAAGACAGTAAGGCAGAGGCCTACGTCAAGAACACCCACTAAGGGGAGATAGCTTAGCGGTCTAGCGCCTGCTTGGCAAGCTCAAGGACATGGGTTTGATTCCCAGTACTGCAGATGAGTGCCTGCCACTGAAACTGGGTGTGGTGATGCATGCCTGTAATCCCAGCACTGGGAAGACTGAGACAGGAGGAATCTAAGCTGCGAGCTGCATAGTGAGACCCTGTACCAAATAAATAATTAAAAGATTTTTTAAAAATCAGTTAAAAAAAAAAAAAAAAGAACACTCACTGAACCAAGGGAGGTGGTGTGTATCTGTAATCTTACATACTCAGAGGTTGAAGCAGGAGGGTCCCTAGCTCAAGCTCAGCCTGGGCAACTGAAAAAAAAAAAAAAAAGAGGCCAGGGATATAGCACAATGTCAAGGCCCTAGGCTCAATCTCTACTATGAAAAAGACCAAACAAACAAACAAAAAAAAAACCCACCCATCCACTGGCAGCACAGCCTGCAACATCACCCTGGGAATAACTACACATGTTGTGTCAGGTGGTTCATTATGTAAATTACACAGGCTACCTTACAGCCATTTCAAAGATCAAGGGAGAGCCTCCCCATTTCATCCTACCTAAGATGCCATCATTCATAAATCACATCATCATCTTACTCATGCTGAGAAAAACTCTGCCATCTGATAATGACGGGCCTTCACAGGACATATCCCAGCTTCAGGCCCCCTCAAAGTTCTTTCTTGTTTCTGATTTCTCTGCCTCAGGCCGTCAGGGGCACATTATCCTTGGAACAATACCCTCTGTTTCCTACGCCCTCATAGTCATCCATTTAAGATCCACCACTGAGATGAAACCAGGCTGCTTGGGCCACTCAAGTTCCTCCAGAGCCTTTCCTGAGCTCCTGTTGCCACTGCCTGTCAGTGGCTCTGTACACTTTTCTCTCAGATGAACTGAGAGCTCTGGAGGTGTACAATGGACACGAGCTCACTTTTACAATAGTATATGGTGCAAGGCCACAGCAACCCAAAACATTCTAGCCGAATTTGTCCTAAGAGTTTTACAAATATTAACACATTAAAAGCTATCATAACCCCAGAAGACAGCCATTACTGTATTACTTCCTTCACCTTCAAATAGAATGAACAGAGATAAAGCAACGTTTTGTGACTTATAGGTGCTGGATATCACAAACATTTAAAACTTACACATTCTAGAATGGAAAGCAAAATGCCTTGTGAAAAACTTTATATCATATGACACAGTAAGCAAGAAAAAGTGATATTAGTGTAGTGGCTTGGTTTTCTTGGGCCTCAACCCAAAGACAACTACTGCTTCTTTTCTATCATTCCAAAACTTTTCTGCACTTAGAAATCCACTTTATGGGGCCGGGGAGATGGCTCAGTGGAATCAGCGCTTTCCTGGCAAGCGCAAGGCCTGAGTTCAATCCCTGGTTCCGCAAAAAAAAAGAAGTCCACTTCATGTGTATCTATATATTTTTTCCTATGTGTATGTGTGCGCGTGTGCGCATGTTTGTGGTACTAGGTAACAGCTGGACCCAAGGATCCACAGTTCTTTTTGACAGTCTAACTCACTAAGTTGCCCAAATAAGGCTTGTATTTGAGATCCTCCTGTGTCAGCCTCCCAAAATGCTTGTATTACAAGCATGCACCACCACCATGTCTGGTTTATAGATTTTTTCTTTCTTTTAATAACATAAATGGCAACTTAATGCTGGGCATGGTGGCACATGCCTGTAATCTCATCTCTCAGGAGGCTGGGGCAGGAGAATCATTGTGAGTTTGAGACCAGCTTGGGCTACAAAGTGAGTTCAAAGCCTGCCTGCGCTGCACAGCAAGACTTGTGTCAAAAAGACAAACAAACAAAAAACTGGCAACCTAGGCATATTGTTCTGCACCTTAAATTATGTGATGAATTTGACCCTTATCTGTACTCATTTTTTTTCTTTTCTTCTTTTTTTGGTTTGTTTGTTTGTTTTTCAGTACTAGGGACTGAACTCACTGAGCTACATCTACATCTCATCCTTTTGATTTTGACACAGGGTCTTGCTATATCTCTAAATTGTTCAAGCTAAAATTGCAATTGTTTTAACTTCTCAGAGTGCTGAGATTGCAGGTATATACCACTGCTCCCACAATCTAGGCTGTTATTAAAATTCTAGAAAGTATGTATTCGTATATCACAACCTAAGCTTACTTCTTGGTTAGTGAGTTCTTGATGGGACTTGTACCTCACCACCAAAACGGACACCAAAAGCTTTTTATATTTGATTTTTTTTCGGTATTTAGGGCAAGGTCTACAGGGTCTTATTACATAGATTGGACTTGCAGTGATTCTCCTGTTTTTAGCCTCCAAGTGCTGGGATTGCAGTTGCATACCACCACGCCCCATCTCAATCTCCGTCTCAGTGCACCCTGCGGGTGGGGCATGCCAGGGATGAACCCTGGCCGCTGCGCTGTACGCTTTAGTCTGCTGAGCTATCAGGCCGGCCCTCACAAAAGCTTTTAAATACTGGATATTGTAAGGCACTCTGTATTCCCAGCAGTTGGGAGGCTGAGGTAGGAGGTTCGCCACAAGCTTGAAGCCAGCCTGTGCACCACAGTGAGTTCAAGGCCAGCCTGAACTACATAGCAAGAACTTGTCCCAACATTCCCCTACACACACACACACACACACACACACACAGACAGAGAAAGCTTTTAAATGTACAAAAAGACACTAAGGGTTACCCTTGTAGCAGTGCGCAGGCTGAATCAAGATGCAGAAAGACCTATGAGGTTGACATTCGACATGTCACTTCTACGACAGAAAGTACCTATATTTTAGGGTTGTGGTGAGGGCTAAGCAAAGTAATACACAAAAGACAGCACTGAAATCTGGTTAGCTCTGTGAGCCTAAGAATTTACTACAGTTCCAAAAGTGTGATTACTGCTCAGTAAGTTAAGATGCTATTACTAATTATATAACTCATGCTTGTTCACCTTTACATCTCGGTACCTGTCGTGGCCCTGCTTAAAGATCCTTGCCCCTTAAGCTGCGGAGCTATATTCACTAATATTTTCCCCAATATTTAGCTCAAGAACAGCCTTTTCCAGGAAGTCTTCCCTGACAACTGTAGGCTAGATTCCTACAGAAACACTTTACGAATCTATCTGTTATCACTTCCTATTGGTTATCAGCTTTGCCAGTATACCCATGAACAAGCAAGCATTTTCAGGACTGATTTAGGCTACATAAGCTCAAGAAGGCCACTTACTAAAATTATAAATACCCAAGAGCTAACAGGAATGGGTATATAGCACAGTGGTAGAACCCTTGCCTAACTTAAGCAAGGACTTTAGGCTCCATCGCCAGCACTTGAGGGGAGGGGGTGCTAATAATACTTGATGGACATTTATCAGGTGCCAGGCAACATGCTCAAAACTCTCAAAGCAACACTAAGGAAAAGGTGCTATTAGTATTCCCATTCTATAGATGAAAAGACTAAGATCATCCAACATAGTAAGACCAGAGTCTGACTCAGAGCTCTCAACCACTCATTCCTTTGCCAAAAATTTCCATGTATGGGCTGGGGAGATAGCTCAGAAGAATAAGCACTTATAAGCACTTGCCAGGCAAGTGCAAGGTCCTGAATTAAATCCCTGGTACTGAAAAAATAAAATAAAATAAAATAAAATAAAAAGTCCATGTACAACCATGTTCTAAGCAGAGGGTATTAGGAAGATGGAAGCTAAGGAAAGACCTTGCAGTTACTGGCGGTATAGCAGAGGGCTACACACACGGCTCCTCTGGTGAGGGCCCCCAGCTGGTGTTACAGATGTATCACTTATTTCCTCACTTCTGAACCGACCACCCCAATCATCCCAACCCTCTCCTAGAAACACAAGTCTTTCTTTGGAGGATACAAAATTTAAGTTTAATCTGTCTGGCTACAAACACATTCCGATCATGCCTTCCTGGGGTTATAGCTGGGTCAGTTTGGTTGAATTTAAAGTTTTCCCTGAAATTCTTCAAACCACATTTACAAAATGTCTCTTGGCTTATATCTTTTCTAGTAGATAGCCGGTGTGTATTATCTTGATCTTATTCCTAGATGATCACTCATTCATTCAACAAATATTTAATTGTTTCCAGAACACTGTGTTCTAGGCCAGGAGAGAAAAGTCAAGGACAGACAAGATTTCTGAAGTTTGGCACAACTTTTCTGGTGTCTTCTCTTCTAGGTACTTACGCTACTTTCCAGCAACCGCCTTTTCACTTTCTTTCTCAGGCTGTGCCTTTCAGCTGTTTACTCTGATCTTCCAGTAAAGTAACTGACCTGTACCATAAGTACCTCACAAATGTCAGCTAACTGAATTCAGGAATAAATTCATGAGTCTCACTTTTCTCATTCAGAATGAGACCAGATTATATATGAAGTCTCTTAGAAAAAGCTACAAACTGTGCTGGGGATACAGCTCAGTGGCACAAGCACTTGCCTGGCAAGCCCAAGGTCCCAAATTTGATCTCCAGTCTCACACACACACACACACACACACACACACACACACAAGGTCCAAATCGGATATGGTAGCACATGTTTATAATTTCAGTACTCTGGGAGGCTGAGGCAAGGGGACTAATAATTCAAACCCAACCTGGACAATTTAGAGACTTAAAAAGACCATTTCCCAAAATTAAAAAAAATAATAATAAAACAAAAGAAGGGCTCAGTGTGGTAGGTTCAATTCCCAGTGCTGGAGGGGAAAAGTTCAAAGTCTAAATCAAGGTCTAGAATACAAATAGTAAAATACAGCATCAGAAACATGAATAAGGATCGGTGAAAAGAAATAAAGAACTGACTTGCTAAAAAGTCTGAGTTGGGGTTCTCTAAGCAGAGGCAGAGGTTAGAGTAAAGTGGTCCTCTATCCAGAAATCACATACTAGACTTATGGGAAGCAAATATCAGGCCAAGTGGTTAAAAAGCATAAATGTCAGCCTCAAAAAATGTTTTCAGGCAAATTAAGAGCAAATGAACAAGACAAGTGACACACTCACCAGCTGGGCATGGTAATGCACTCTTGTAATCCCAGCAATGGAGAGGCTCAGGCAAGAGAACGATGAGTTTCAGGCTACCCTGGGTTACACAATGAATTCAAGGCTGGCGTGAGCAAGTTATCAAGACCCTATCTCAAAAAACAAAAAAAAAAAAAAAAAAAAAAAAAGAGGCCGGCCAGATAGCTCAGCAGTCTAAAGCACCTGCTTAGGCAGACACAGGGACTAGGGTTCCATCCCCGGTGTACCCTGCTGGCCCCACCCCTGGGGCACGCTGAGATAGTGATTCATACTGGGCATGGTGGCATGTGCCTGTAATCTCAGGCTGAAAACAAGAAGAGGGCTACAAGTCTGATCTGTAGGCCCTGTACTAACTACATAAAAATAAATAAATAAATAAATATCTGCAGTCACAACTTAGGAAAATAACTGTAACAGCTACTACAAGAAACTAATCAAGAACAAGATTTGTCCATGACAGCAAAAATGGTCAAGTATCTGCAAAGGAAATGAAAAAGCTATGAACACTGCATCTATCAATCAATTAGGAAGCCCTCAACCCTCAAGAGGGCACTTTCAGGGGTGATAAAGACACTGGAGGCCCAACTTCCAGTAACTACAGGCTCTCAGTAAATTTAGAGCAAGAGACAGTGGGAATCTGCTTTTTCTGAAACTTCATAACAAAGGAATTCCATATTCAAATCAACATTCTTTGTCTACTTTGGAAGGTCATCATTTTCCACTACAGAAAAGTCACAGGATGGAAAAAGAGCAGACGCCCATCCATGGTGGGATGCTCCAGCCTGCTAGCTCAGACACAATTAGTTTCTGAGATCTGGAAGATCTGCTGGACTTACAGCTCTTGCTTATTAGGCTTTCAACAAAAGAATACTCAGTAAAATTTTTACAGAATCACGTGCTACTTATTATTTTTTTTAAAGGATGCTTAAAGCATGCTGTCTTCCAAAAATCCAGAGATAATTTTAGATTGAAAAAACCTAGGCTTGCCAAGGGAATCTGAGAACTTTTCTATCTTGGTCTCCAATGCTAACCTAGGTATTCTCGTGTGCAAAAATAGAGGAAGATTAGAATCTCAAATGCCAGACTGAAAAGTTGCCACAACAAACCTGAACTCTTCATATGGAGTTTGTTATCTTGTCAGCAAGAAAGCAAACGAAACAGCAAAAACTAAACTTTTTGCTTTAAAATACACACATTTAAAAAATCCCAAACAGTGCTCACTCTGGCAGCACATATGTTAAAAAACCCTCAAACAAAAAATATTCCCAGGACTCGTCAATGGGAATTATTAAAAACAAAAAGATACTATGGAAAGAAAACACTGATTTTTTAAAAAGCACATGAAATATCTGAGTATACACAAATTCTATGTATCAAACTTGTAAATCACCCTTTACAAACACATACTTAGAAATTTAAGTCTAAAATAAGATGAAAAGACAGGGGATATAGCTCAGCGATTGATACCTGCCTGGCAAGTGCAAGGTACTGAGTTTGATTCCTAGTACTCAAAA
>NW_004524659.1:7199999-7222475 GCF_000260255.1 Octodon degus
AAATATCTTAAACAAAAAACATAAAACAGCATGGGGGCCGGGGAGATGGCTCAGTAGGATAAGCGCTTGACTGGCAAACACAAGGATCTAAGTTCAATCCCTGGTTCCGCCAAAAATACAAAAACAAAAACAAAACAAATAAAACAGCATGAAGCGGGCATGGTGGTACACAACCTGCAGTCCCAACACCCGGGAGGCTGAGGAAGGAAGTTGTGAGGTCGTTGTGAGTTTGAGACTAGCTTGGGCTACAAAGTGAGCTTAAGGCCAGTCAGAGCTGCATAGGGAGACCCTGTCTCAAAAAGACAAAAAAACAAACAAAACCAAAGGTGAAAAACGAGAAGTAAACATGGCTGAAATTTTTTGCAATACTAGGTCAGAGAAGAATTTTCCAAATATATCAACAAAGGAAAAAAAATTTTTTTTTTCAAAATGAAGGTTACCTTTGACCCCATTTGTAAATTTATCCTAATAATCCGGCGAATCCTTGCAGACTATCTTGGGACAAACTGAAAATAATTTAAATATTCCTAGTAGGGCTTGGTTAAATTACACTACACGATGATATACTATGAAGTCCACAAAAATGACAATATATATCTGTATTTACTGATATCACCAGAAGATTAGCAGTGGTTCTCACGGAGGTAAATTGTTGGATGATTGCCATCTTCTCCCTTAGGCTTTTTCTACTGTCTTACGGTTTTACAAGAAAAAGGATGAACTGATTTTTATAATGGGGGTAAGGGACGGTAATGAGCTATCTTCAAACTGGGGGCCCCTTCCAGCTTAGTGTTTTGCTAGCAAATTTTGTAAGAAATATAAACAAAATTCTTATCATGCCAACCAGGCATGCTTTTTTCTCACACCGCACAGCAGGAAGACACACCCCTGGCCCTGCCGCTCGCCCCACGGGTGTGGGTCCTTCATTCTCGCCCCGGCTCTCCGGGTCCCCGCAGACGCTCCCCTGGCCCCACTGCGCCAACAGGCTCAGCAGGGCCGGAAAATCACGTTCCTCCGCCGCCCAGCGCGACCGGGAAGGTGCACGCAGCCAGCCCGGTAGCCGCGGAAAGGCGTCAGGGCCGCGTCCCACACCAGCGCCGGCAGACCCCCGCCGCCCTACGCCCACGGGGTGCTGGCCCTTCGCGGACTGCTCCGCCAGCTTCTGAGAGCGGTCCCCGCCCAAGCCAGGGCTCCCGGCTGCCCGAGGGAGAGCCCCGTTGCCTCTGAGGACCCACACCGACCCGCCCCTACGCGTCCCGAGCCCGTGGGGTTCCAGCTGCGCCCGCTGTCCCCGGCAAGCGTCAGGAGGCCTCTCTGGGCTTCCGTCCGCCGGGCCAAGGCTCACAGAGCCCTGCGTCCTCCACGGCGGGCGGGCAAGGAGCAGGAGCCCACGGCTCCATGCCCAGCGGCCCTAAGCGGAGCAGCACCCAGCCAGTCCATCTCGCCGCCAGCCGGGGCCGGGGCCCACAAGCCCATGGCCCACCGCCTAACACAGACAGCCTGCGCCCACCCGCGCCAGCTCACGCCCGCTCCTCACCTGCGACGCGCCCCGGCCCCTAGCGCACCGCCCGGACCGGCTGTGTACACCGGAAGTGACGTCTCCGGGCCGGCCCCGCCCCCGCCCCAGGACGGATCACCCGGCTGGAGCCGACGCTCCCTTTGCACCAGCGAGGCGGGGGTGGCTGGGTGGGGGTGTCCCTGAGTGTCTTCCCCTGGGGACCTAAAACCTGCCAAGGGACAGACAGCTAGGGTGGGGTTTGAGATCTAACAGAGCGTTCAAGACCACCCTGATCCTCCACTGTGTCTTGGCTTCTGGGAAGGAGGGGTCATCCATGCATTTATTATTGAAATTGATGATTGAAATATTGAGAGCTCGTTGCCAGGCCCTGAAAGGCTCTGTAGGAACCAGATGGCACTCTTACCCTCATAGGTTTATTCTCTAGTGGTGGAAACCAAATCCAACTGTGACAAATCCATGTGATAATATAGTGCCAATTGTGACAAGTGGTATGAGGGAAAAAGTGGAAGACTGAAGAGTGTCTTGACCTAGTGGAGGATGATGATCAGGGAATTCTCCCAGGAAAAGAGTAAGAGCTGTAATCCTAAAAGAAGGAAAAACAAAAATACCGAGGAAGGAGGACATGATATTACCAAAGAAGAAACAGCAGGTGTTTTTGTCTTCAACTGCTGCGTGTTTACAAGGGCCACACATAAATAAACAGGGTCAGGGTGCTAAGAAATTAGATTTTAACTGAGTGCATAGCAAAACTTAAAACATTTTAGGCAGGGGAAGATTTGATCACAGGGGTTTAAAGTGGTTAATCTGGCTATAATGGGAAGGACTGGAAAGGCGGCAAGAGTGGATGTGTGGGGCTGGGGATGCAGCTCAGTGGTAGGGCATTTACCTAGCATACTTGAGGCCCTGAGTTAGATCCACAGCACCAGATAAGGAAGAAGAGAAGAGAAGAGAAGAGAAGAGAAGAGAAGAGAAGAGAAGAGAAGAGAAGAGAAGAGAGAAACGAACGAACAGAAGGGGAAGGTAAGGAAGGGGGAGTGGTTGGGTGTGATGCTGTATGCATGTAATCTCAGTATTCTGGGAAGCTGAAGCTGAAGGATCACAAGTTTGAGCCCAGGCTAGGCAATTTAGTGATTTAGGGAGGAAAAAAAGGGGAATGTAGATTTATGTTCATAGTAGCACTCATAATAGACAAAGCACAGAAGCACCTCTGGGCCCATCCAAATAAAAAATATAAAGTGAGGGGGAGTTGGCTAGGAATGCCATGGCCCTTGCTTCAATTCTCAGTAACACCCCCCATGGTGGGGAGGGGGGAATAGACAATATTTACAGAAATTCTAGTATTTTCTTCATGTATCCAGGGGCTACAGGTATGCAGACTTTGCTTTGACGGTCATTCACAGACTGTGGTAGTGGTAATGGGGATGGAGAAAACTGGCCAAATTTGAGGATAATTTTAGAATAAAATTGATGCCAGTCAATGATGAAATCCTGGACCTCAGAGATGAGCCAGTATAATGGTGACACAATCATGAGACATCCCGGAGGAAGACATTTGGGAGGTGGAAGACAAGAAAAAGGACATGACTTTCATGAGTATGAGATCAAGAAGGACACATAGACAGGTGTGGTGGGACACACCTGTAATCCCAGTACTCAGTAGGCTAAGACAGGAGGATTTCCAGGAGTATAAGGCCAGCCTGGACTACAGTAGTTCAAAACCAGCCTAAATTATGAAGTGAGACCCTGTCTAAAAACAACAAAACAAAAAAATTAAGGAAGACTTTGAGGATGGAGCTTTAGATCTCAGGAGAGATCTGGAGGTAATATTATAGATTGAGATGAGGTTTTGTGTGTGTGTTTGGTGGAAATCTTAAAACGTGTCTCACTATCACAGAGAGGAAAAACCAGTGGAAAGAATGAAGCTGAAGAAACCAGAGAGAGATGATCTAATCCATCTTTCCAGGTTCTAGAAAGACTAGAGGGAAGAGCTCTAAAATGTGAAGTGGTGGGCTTCCAAACACTCCAGCCATCTTTCAGGTAGGACAGTGGAAAAAGGTCTGAAAGCAGAAAAATGAGTGGACAGGACAAACAAGGTGGAATTTCTCACTAGTACTGAGGCTCCATTGCAGGTTGGTAGCCATTACTTCAGAGCAGAACCTTCCTTCCTGCTAAGTGACTTGCTACATACAGCAGCTGTCCACTAAGCGAAGAAAGTAGAGCAAAGATTCGTCAGGGCTTAGGCTGAGTAACAGGAACAAGAGTATTACTGACATCATGCGATCATGGGCTATGGAAATCATATGTATATGAGAAGGATGTGAAGTGAAAATGTGGACATGGAGGAAGTGTTCCTGGGTGCTTGTGTGTTATTTACTTGCCTATGAAGGCTGGGAAAGGGGCCAGGGATGGCAGTGGAAGGCTTCCAGGGCCCAGCTGTGGCTCTTGCAGGCTCAGAGCAAGCCTATGTCTTTACATGGGCCATCTGAGCTCATGCTACAGGACCCAGGAGGTGCTGGACCTTCAGCAGAGTCCTCCAGTGACAGCACCTGGAAAAGCTCAGTTGAAACTTTATTTTTGGTGATGGAGCTTGAGCTCAGAACCTGGTGAACACTAAGTTCACACTCTAACACTGAGCTACATTCCCAGCCCCTTTTAAAATTTTTTACTCTTGAAATAGGATCTCACTAAGTTGTCCAAGCTGGGGTTCAAACTTGTGATACGCTTCCTTCTTCAGCCTTTCACAGTGCTAAGATTACAGGCTTGTGCCACTAGGGCTAGCTCTGGTCAGAACTTTAAAGTAGTCCTTTCCCCATGTGGCAGGCTCTGACCCATCTCCCCAGCCACTGCTGCTCAGCTCAGTGCAAAGTTCAGGAGCCCAATATCTGTAGGCTTCAATCCAAGGCTGAGAGAAGGCTGTGTGAACCCTGCCAAACTTGGGGCCTCCTTGATAGTCTTTGTACATTTCTCAAGCTTACCTGAAAGTATTTTGTACTGTGGAACTATTATTATATCTGCTTTGTGAGTCCATTTGCAGATAATCCTTTGTTCCACAGGTTTAAATTATTTGCTTGCATCCATCGAACACACATATACATGGAAAGGGAAGAAAAAAACACCATATGCCCATCACATAGATTTAAGACATTACTTTGTGTCAAAATGCTCATAAAAAAAGGATGGGGCATAGGTCTAAAAATAGGGGCTAGATGATCTTGAAATACTCACATATTCAGGGACAGGAGTTTCAATCCTTTAGCTCTGCAAAGAGGTCTGTATCTAGAGCCTCAACCTACACATAGGAATGGGATAGCCTGTTCACCATTGAGGAAGACAAGGCCAGGGAAAAGCTCTTTGCTTGAATTCACCTGATCCTTGTGTATCTACGAGGCTGTTGCCTGGGAGAAGTGGGCAGAAGGCTCCTATAAACTCCTCAGTGACGCAGAGCCTAGGATGGACCAGACAGACATGCATCAGTGAAAAGTATTGCAGAGATATCCTGTAATATTGGCATGGGATGCCTCTCCTTACTAGGAAGGAAAAAAAGGAAACATATTTGCTATAGCTGGCTTTTATGATGTCTTCATACTTGCAAAGGTGGTTTTTTTTTTTTTTTTATGCCATGGAGTATGACTCTGCCATAAAGGATAAACTTGCACATTTCTAGATAAATGGATGCACTTGGAGTCCATACTCTTAAGTGAAATAAATCAGACACACGTTTAAATAATGCATGGTTTCTTTGGCATGAGAAACCAAAAGTGTGAGCAAGGACAAAAATGCAGAATAGATATTTAGAAAAGGGAAGAAAATGTTCAAATTAGAAGAGAAATAAGGGAAAGAGACAGAAAGAAGGAAAAAGGAAACAGAAGGAAAATATGGAAACAAAGTTTTTTTTTTTTTCTGAACTGGGGATTGAACTCAGGACTCTGCGATTGCCAGGCAAGCACTTATTCTACTGAGTATTTCCTCAGGCCTAAAGCTTTTGTAAATAGAGGGGCAGAGGGGTTGAAGGGAGAGGAGGGGAATGGGGAAAAACAAACAAACCCAAGATATATTATGTACAGGTACAAATTTCCTATGATGTATGTTAACATGTGTATCTGAAATGTATGAAAATAAAACTAAAATTAATGAAAGGGCTGGTGAGATGGCTCAGGTGACTAAGTGCCTGCTTTGGCAAGCGCAGGGTCCTGAGTTCAATCCCCTGGCACCGCATGCTAAGGCAGCCCTACCCCTGGGTGCATTGAGCCTGCCACTGAATCCAGGCGTGGTACCATATGCTTGTAATCCCAGCACTGGAGAGGCTGAAAACAGGAGGATCACTATGAGTCTGAGCTATGTAGTGAGACCCTGTACCAAATACATAAAAAATAAATTTAAAAAATCAGAAATTCCAATGTAAAGGTTTCTAAAGGGCTATAGAAATGATTTTTCGGGGGCTGGGGAGATGGCTCAGTAGAATAAGTGCTTGCCTGGCAAGTGTGAGGGCCTGAGTTCAATTCTCGGTTCCGCAAAAAAAAAAAATTTTTTTTTTTTTTTTTCAGGAGAACTGATTTTCTTAAGCACCACAGTTTGAGGTACAGATAACTTGTTTTATTTCACAGGAGATTCAACAATTATAATAATTGAATTTATACCTGCATGAAAACTACAAAATGACAGTATTGTTTTTAACACCTTCATTATGATGCTGTGCTTTATTTACTCCTGTAGCGCACTTAGTTGCCCAGTTTTTCGTGTGCAATTTAAATTTAGAGCTACCAAACAGCTCAGCTTATTACTGCTGGGTTCTGCACTCTTCAAGGCAGTGAGAGCTAGGGCTTTTGAGGTGGACTTCCACATGCTGGTTTTAGTGAGAACATCTAAGAGAACAGGCCTTCAGAGACTTGGTTTTCACAGTGACTTGTTCTTGGTGGGGGAGGGGAGTGGGCAGTTGAGTCTGGAGAGTGAATTTCCTAATTTACCTTACTGGTTTCCCTTAGGCTGGGAGTGGAAGCTGCAAGATGGTCTGTGAGCTCCAGAAAGGGAGGCTGCATTCCAGAGTCCACAGGATTTGGGAGTGGGACTGGAGAAGGCTGGCCAGACATTCTGGACACAGGACAACTGGCTGTATCTGCTGGGTAGGCCGAAAGCTGGGCTGAGGCCAGGCCAGTAGCTTCAGTGGCCCACTGCAACAGGAATGAGGGGTATTTGGTGTGGGTTATATGCAGAGGGGTAAACTCCCCTCTGGAAGTGCTCCAAGGAAGTGGTCCTCTCCTCCCTTTCCCTATGCAGACCTCTTGTTGTCCTCTTCTGCCTGACCCCCACTTGATGGAAAAGGCTGCCGTGGTCCAGGCCCCAGCAAGAAACTCATCTGCTTCTGTCTCACCCAAACTTCTAAGGCCCCAGGTAACTTTAATCATACAGAGGAGCTGGGTCTCGCCAATAGCCCGGGAGACCCCTGATGGATGAGCTGGACCCCAGAAGTCCAAGGCTCTACTCCCAGGAGCCAAGACATTTTGTTGATTTGTCTGCAAACCCTGAGTAGCAAAGAAGATGGGGGTGGGAAAAACTAAGATACAGGGGAACTGTTATGTGGCTTCCAAGGGCTCCCCATGGTGAGGTGAAACAAAGAGATTCAGGATGCAGCTGTGAAGGGGAGGGGTGGGACTAGAGACCACCTAGTGATGTTTCCCACTAGCTATCAGTTATGCCAATCTGCACAGTGAGTGAAGATTTTTTCCATATCCCTTAGACTGTAGGGGCCTCACAGTTTATAAGCAGATGAAGTAAAGTTGTGTTGGGGAGGGAACTCAGGCAGCTCTGATGTTGATGGCGCCATGGGGGCTGTGGACTTGGGGTTAAAGCCAAGAGTAGCTCCATTCTGTCCATTCCACAGCAACAGAGCCAAGATCTTTTTTTCGTTGTCTTTTTTTAAGACAAGGGTCTTGCTATGCAGCTCAGGCTGGCCAGGAGCTCACTTTGTAGTGAACTAGGATAGTCTTCAACTCACAATGATCTTTCTGCCTCAGCCTCCTGAGTGCTGGGATTACAGCTGTGTGCTACCACGGCTGGCAAGCCAAGGCCTGTGCTATGTCTGTTCTCCTGCAGGATGTGTCTCTTGAGGCTCACTAGACAGTAGCCTGCAGTCTATGGCCTTGCAGAAATTTCAGAGTTGAACACTTTTAGGAATTCTGAACAATTAAACTTTGGAGCATTCACTCTAATTAGTAAACCCACCCCAGAGCCAGGGCTGAGAGGCAAGGGAGATCTTGGGTCCATCTAGTTGAAGAAACTAGAACTGTTTCCTTCCCTGGGAGTGTGTGGATCTTTCTTTTGGTTATCAAAATGTAAAAACCCCAATTTCTTGTCACTGAAACAAAAAGGGATTTATTAGCCCTAACAAAAAGGATACTGTGGCCATCAGAATGGCTGCCCTTGGCAACAGCCCTGATGCCCGGGAGTAACTCAGATTTTCACCCTGTAGTTTATCAGTTTCCTCTGGACACAGTGGGAAGGAAGATTTAAGGGCCTAAGCCTTCATTTATCCATATACAAGGCCAGTATTCTGCAAACCAAATGAGGTGGCTACATGGCTGCAATCAGATGTGTTCTTCTTTGTTTTTATGGTCCTGGGGATTGAACTGAGGGCCTTATCCAAGTTAGTAAGTGCTCTACCACCAGCAGCCCTGGAAATTTTTATACATGGTAGCTAGTCTGCACAGCAATTAGGAAAGCTGGTGGCAATGTGACCTGCTGCAAACTGGGCTACTGTTCAGTGCTTGGACTCCTCACAGAGACTGTAACAACCAGTTCATATTAGTGATGGGTGCTGAATGGCAGGACCAGGCACAACAGAATCCCCAGCTGGCTGCCTCAGGTGGAAGGTGGGGAAACAGGTGGCCCCACCAGGCCTGAGAGCAGTGTGAGATGGGAGCAGGAAAAGGCATTTTTTTCTCCTTCACTCCACAGGAAGCTGAGAGCAGGTCCTAACTTTAAACTGCCTGACAATGCTGAGCCTAATCTTAACTTTAACCTGCACAGCTGAGGACTCACACCTCCTACTTACAGTGAGACTAAACAGAACCAAGTAACTTTTTCAGCAAAGTTATTAGAAATACTTGGGGGAAAGGCTAAGTCTGTAAACTAAATTTTTGCTCTTATTCTACAATGATTTCACTATCCCAAAACATTACTGTTAGTGCACAAGAGAGCGGGGCATGGTGGTGCAGCACTTGTGAGGCTAAGGCAATTGCTGAGTTGAGGTCAGCATGGGCTATATAGCAAGACCCTGTTTTAAGATTTGAAAAACAAACAAAACCAAAACCCAAAACACATCATCACTCTATACTGCAACAGATGGGTATGTGTAACACCATTCAGTTCTGAGAAAAAAAAAAATCTTAGGGAGAAGCTGATGAAACTTGAAGCCACCTTTGAATTGCATTTTCTCTGAGCTTCCTTACCAGCCAACACTTACAGGAACCATTAAGGGGACTGGATTTATTTAAATGGAGGCAGATGGCCTTAAAAATATATGAAGAAATCCTGTAAGTAAACTTTCAACAGTTTACTCAGGAGGCTGAGGCAAGAGGATCATTTGTGCCCATAAATATGAGACCAGCTTGGGCAACACAGTAGGACTGACTCGGGAAAAAAATATTCCTCATGAAACCTATCAGATAAGTGAGGAGAAATGGGATTAATTTTTTTTTTTCAATAGTTTTTTTTTTTTGGCAGAACCGGGGATTGAACTCTGGCCCTTGCACTTGGCTGCATAGCGCTTATTCCACTGAGCCATCTCCCTGCCCCTGGGATGAATTTTTGAAAATTCTCTTATCTCACAAGATTAGTAGTCCTCCTGCCATATCTGCACAGGTCCAGAAAGTGCACTTATTTGACTGCTTCCCAAAATGACCATCCAGTGGTAGACTCTGGGGAATCATCCCAGGGGCTTATATGTTAGACAAGCAGTTGAGGGAATCCATGGTCCCATTCTCCCCCCCCCCCAAATACTGAGACGTGAACCTATGCCCTTAGGGCCTTATATATGCTAGGAGAGTGCTCTACAATTAAGCTATATCCCCAGTCCTGTTTTTAGTGAGATTTATTATTTACTGAGACAGTCTCAGTGTGTATTATCCAGGATGGTCTCAAACTCATGGTGATCCTCCTGTCTTAGCCTCCCAAGTGCTAGGATTACAGGCATGAGCTACCATGCCTATTTTCTGCTTTTATAATTTATCTTGTGGTGCTAAGGACAGAACCCAGAGCCTCCTACACAGTGTGTGCTCTACTATTGAGCTAACCCCTCAGCCCATTAGCTATTTTTATCTAACAATAGATGTTTTCCCCATTTTGAGTTTCATGTAAATGGAGTTATATAGTATTCTTTTTCTGCCCAGTACTAGAGATTGAACCCAGGGTTTTTGTACTGAAATACATCCCCAGGACCTCTATCTCTTTAAATTTTGAGGCAGAGTCTTGCTAAGTCTGTTATTCAGGCTGGGCTCAAACCTATAATCCTCACATCTCAGCGTCATCAGCACGGATTGCTCGCATTACAGCTGCGTACCTTTTCCTTTATAAGCAACCTCCCTGTACCAAATGGGTCGATTCATGTACTTATCTGCCCTATGCTGCTGCATATGTAAGTCTGAATAGAACCTATTTCAGGTGGCATATTTTTTCATACTTATGGTTTCCTGTATGTAGTTGAGCATGCTGAGCTGGTTAAGACAAAAGCTTTTGATGCCAGCAGTCAGGGCCGGTAACACTGAGGGCAGTTAGCAGCAAGAGCATGATGAAGCAATGGAGAATCCTGGGAGCTGTCATCTCTAGTGGCCAAGTGAGTTTGCAGCTGCTTGCTCTTAGGATCATGGAGGGCTGCTAACACAAACAGCCGACAGCTGCTGGCACTTGAAACTCAGGGCTGTGATAATACTGTAACAGCCATAATTTGCCAGTTCATAATGTTTGGACTGAGCAAAAGAACCTTAAGCAGGTAGGTTCCACATTGGTGGCTGTACAGGGATCCTCCCTTTCAGAAGTCCCCAAAGATGAACATGGGTGATCACTCACGGTAAAAAAGGGCTGAACTCAGGGGCCAGGGATAGCTTAGTAGAATAAGTACTTGCCTGGCAAGCACAAGGGCCTGAGTTCAATCCCTGGCTCTGACAAAAAAAAAAAAAAAAAAAAAAAAGAGGCTGAACTCACCCATGTCCGACTTCCACCCTACATGCAGGTCCATGAGGGCCTATGCTAGCTGGTGACCCTCTTCTTAGCTATGTATATCAGGCCCAGTATATATATATATATATATATAATTTTTTTGACTAAGTTATCACTTTTGTGTTCTCTTTCTCTACTCCAAGGTCTTTTTTTTCTTTTCTTTTCTGATTTTATTTGTGTGTGACCAGCTCAGCCCACCAGGGGGCAGGGCTGGCTGGCATGTCTGGGGGATTGAACCGCGGTCCCTGTGCTTTGCTAAGCTTGTTCTAAGTAGGTGCTTTAGACCACTGAGCCATCTCACCAGCCCTCCAAGGTCTTGATAGGCTCTAAAATTTTCCTCATACACATTTCATAGTTTCCATGTAGTGGTCTTGTACATCTTTCATTAGGTTGCTAGGTATTTGGCTTGCCTCTACAGCAATCCTCCTGTCTCAGCCTCCTGTGCTGGGAATACAGGTAGGCACCACCATGCCCAGCCTCTCCTAACATTTGTATTTTTACTTTTCATGTCTTAATGCAAAGGTTAAAACTGCCAAACGATGCTGAAAAAGGCAGTAATACTTGATGCACTTAACTTCAATCTCAAGGGCAAAGAATCACACATGTAATGTTACCTTTAAGGTGTTTTGTGTATTTGTGTGGTACTGTGGATTGAAGTAAGGGCCTTGTGCACGCTACAAAAATGCTGAACCACTAAGCTACATTTCAAGCCCCAAGTTTATCCCCCTGCCCACCATCCTATTCTTTGAGACAGGACTTCAGTAAAGACCCTTAACCAGGCTGGAGTCCAACTTGAAATCCTAGTACCTCAGCTTCCCAGAGTGCTACAGTCACGGGTGTATACCACTTGACCAGATCCAAGTTTTGTTTTGTTGTTTTTTTTTAATAGATATTCTTGGCCAGCCATGGTGGTACACACCTATAATCCTACCACTTGGGAGGCTGAGGCAGGCTTGGGACTACATAGTGAGTTCAAGGCCAGCCAGAGCTACATATCAAGACCCTGTCTCAAACAAACATATTCTTTATCAAATTAAGGAAATCAGTTGGCCCCATAAGGAAGAGACTCAGGCTAACAATTGTTGGCACACTGTCAGTTTTCCCCCTACAGTGGGGGAAGCCACTGCCAAGTCTACACTTGGTGACCTTCCTGGTAATTACCTGTAACAGACATTCCTTGTGCAGGCTAATATTCATTTCTAAAACCTGTCTGTCTCCCTAAATTAGGTGAGAACAAGGCAAGTTGAACTTAGGATAATGCCAACAGCAGGCATGTTTGGAATCTCTTTTTGATTCCTGGGAATAGCAAAATCAACTTCTTTCTATGCTAGAGACAGACACCAGGACAGTGGCCGTCTCAGCTCGTTTGAGCTCTGCAGATTTCAGGATTTCTAGATTGAAACTGAAACACTGCAGGAAGAGGAGAAAAGCTGGTTTAGACACGGGGTATGTTTTGAGCACCAGTCACAACTTAGGTTGATGAAAGCTGCAGAGCAAGCTGCTATAGGATGGATACCAAGGCTCTCAAGCTTCTGACCCAAGGACTCCTCCAAGGTTAGAGTGGGTGCAGGCTGGCCTAGTATAGTGTGCTCTGTCAGGAAGCCTTCAGAAGTAGCAGCAGTGCTGGACAGGGGGACACCCTGTTGCTGACCACTGGCAGGTCACAGAATCACAAGTGTGCAGCTATCCTGCTTAACTCATAGCCCTGTGCCTTAGTTTTAGATCTGTAACTTAAGAGGCCTTGTCCAGCTCTGAGGCCTTGGAGAGGAAAATCTCTGTACAAGGGTTGCATCTGGTGGACAGTAGTGGTTTGCTTGTTTCTCCATAATCACATTCAAATCAGGCTATAATTATAGCGACCCCATTTCCAGGACACAACCTGAAGGCACAATCACAATTCCATGTTAGGTGCTTTCTATCAGACAAAACATAATTTTTTTTTTAAAACTCAAATGCCTTCATACTGAGTTATATCCCCAGCTCCCTCCCCATTGTTTTATTTTGCGATACAGGAGATTGAACTCAGGACCTTGTGCTTGCCAGGAAAGTACTTATTCTACTGAGCTCTCTCCCCAGCCCTCCCCACTGTTTTTAAACATGGCCTTTAATAAAGTGTCCAGGCTGCGCTTAAATTTGCAATCTTCCTGTTTTAGCCTCCCAGAGTGCTTGCATCACAGGCATGAGCCATCATGTCTGACTGACGTGATGTATTTGTCAATCTCAATGTATGTTCCCAAATATTCATTCTAGCCACTACATGAAAAATAGTGGAAGGATGTAGTACAGATGGACGATAACTAGTAAGGATGTTATTGCAGTAGTTCAGGCAGATTAAAATGCTCTGAAGGTGGAAGCAGATCTTCTGGTTCAGTATGCTAAATCAAACACAGGTATCTACTTTAACACTTCATTCAAATGTCAACTGAGTAAAATGAAATTTATGAATACAACTGGGTTGGGAGGAATCAGCTATTTCTAAACAACTTCTACACTAACAAGCAATGGGAAGGATTGTGATCAAGAGCAGAGCACAGGGTGCTGACACTTGGGCCACAAGGGGGCGGTAGTGTGTAAGAGCAACCCCTGCAGGGACCTCTGAAAGGCTTTAGGCTGGTCCAGGAGAGAGCAAGAGAAGGGGACGTGAACACATGAGAAACATCAGACGATATATGGGTGGTGAAAAATCTTTTCTTGGGGGTTGCAAATGCTTTATAATTAGACCACGTAATACTGTGAAAAAGAAGGGAAAAGAAAAAAGAAAAAAACGGGAAAGAAGACTTTGTGGATGTCAGGGAGATTTGGACAAACTGACATCTTAGAGCAAAGTCCCCTTGAATTTGGGGATCTCAAAGATAAAGATCTCTGCCTTAAAGTAAAAACAGCTAGCTGATAAAATCCTGCTTACATACAGAGCTCAGGGGCAAGCAAGAATCCTTAGACACATTATCAGATCTACTACAAAAAAAGGTCAAGATAAATGATAGGATAAAGGAAGAAAAACTAAGACACACAACGCATTGAATTGACAAGTATTGTACTTGAGTAACTGGGAGTTCTAGTGAAAGGACAGGGAGTGCAGCATCAAAAAAAAAAATTCGAACAACCTAGGCAAGGTGGGGCCCACCTGTAATTTCAGCACTCATAAGTTGAGGGTCTCACTACTAGATTGGACTTAGAGTGATCCCCGTTTACAGCCTCCCAAGAGCTGGGGTTACAGGCCAGCACCACCACGCCCAGTCTTGAAAAAAGAAATTCTTAAAACCTACTTCCCTCAAAAACTCAAACTTTCAACACCTCTAAGACAAACTAGCTTATTAATAAATCAGAACCTAATTAGCCTAACATTAGGGTCAAAACCCCTCACAAAACTCACTCAACAGAACTTGTAATACATCTTGATATGCCAGGCCTCTAGCATAGTCCTATAATCGTAGCACTGTGGGAGGCTTAGGTAGGTACATACTAAGTCTAAACCTTGCTTGGCAATTTATCTGAGGGAAGGAACGACACATGGATACCACCATGCCCAGATAAGAATGGTTTTTAGATTTTACAGTTAAAAAGAGGAAAAACATGGGACAGAGACCTTACTAGTATCTGGTCTATTATATAGACTTTCTTCGAAAGTATGTATGGGAGGATTCCTGTAAACAAGGAAACCAAAAATGTGTCCAGGAAGCAGTGAATCAAACCCAGAAGAGTAATAAAGAGAAATTCTAAGATCACACACTTAAAGATTTTTTTTTTTTTTTTTTTTTTGTGGAACCGGGGATTGAACTCAGGCCCTTGCACTTGCCATGCAAACACTTCTATCTCCCCAACCCCACTTGAAGATCTTGAGAGCCACTTGTTTAGATTTTTAGCAGCATGGTGGAAAATGTTATAGAACAGTGGTGGTGAACCTACAGCATGCGTGCTACAGCGTGCTAGTTTTATCACTGAAAGTTCTGACACCTTTTTTTTTTTTTTTTTTTTTTGGTGGAACCGGGGATTGAACTCAGGCCCTTGCGCTTGCCAGGGAAGCGCTTATTCCACTGAGCCATCTCCCCGGCCCCACTTTTTCTTTTAATAGATTTCTTTTTCTAAATGAAAACCTCAGTATTCAAGTTTAATTTTAGTATGGGTATTTGTGATAAGTGGCTGGTGTTTTCAGCACTTGGTCTCTAAGAGGTTCACCATCACCGTTACAGAACAATCAGTTGGAAAAAGGGAGACTTCATAGGAAATAAAATTAATAGTGTGGGGCTGGGGATGTAACTCAGTAGAGTGCTTGTCTAGCATGTGTGAAGTCCTGGGCGTAACACCCAGCACTTAGTGTGATTGAGCTCTTGGGAAAACATCAGGATAAAGGCAGTAAATACAAGCAAAAGCAAGATCAGAAACTTCAGACGGGCCGGGTGCACAGCTTAGTGGTACAATGGATTTGATTCCTAGGATCAAAAAGAGAGGGAAATTGAGAAAGAGATCCAAAAAAGTATTAACTCAGTTCAGTGATCATAGAATAAAACATTTTAAGTAATATCAAACATGTAAGGAGGAACATATAGGTGAAATTGGTTTAGAGGTTGTAAAACACTTGAAGCAATTTTTACCACTGGTTTGTAGTTCTGTTTAGAATACTTGACTTGCTGAGTGCAAAGTTGATTACAGAAGTAATCACTTGCTTCATTAGTAACATCAAGGGCCCGATGGAGGGAAGCAATTTGAATTTCAGTGGTACTAACCTGCTCAGTCAGGATTCTCCTCCTCAGGATGCAGCTTTCTGGGTGAATTCTCTAAACAGGAGCATAAGCAGTTTCAAGGTGGAGCAAGGGAGTTTAGGTTACTTACACGATAAATGAGGAATCATGTGGTCTAGGCTGGTAGGATGGAGGTGGAAAAAACACAAAGAGGGAGCTCACGTATGCAGACGAAGTAGAAATGTCCCTAGACCTAGAGTTTTGCACTAGGTCAAGGACAGATTCTAAGCAAAGGTTAGGTAACTGTTATTTTCCTT
This sequence comes from Octodon degus, assembly GCF_000260255.1. Lineage (NCBI taxonomy): Eukaryota > Metazoa > Chordata > Mammalia > Rodentia > Octodontidae > Octodon > Octodon degus. Next base: position 7,215,725 of record NW_004524659.1, read on the forward strand.
CTCTACTAAGCCAGCTGGGAACTAAATTTGCAATTGGAGGCATCAAGGTTGAGGTTGATGGTCAAGGTCCAGGTGTCCACAGCTTTGGGTAGAAAGGGATAAGGTGCAAAGGCCACTAAACAAGGATGTTGGACCCTGTGAACAGAATTAACATAGCAGGTCTAACTTGTACCCTTTATAAGGCATGTTACGAGTTTGTGTCTTGCCTGCCATCAGGAAGGTCTCCACTGTTCCTAGAACTGATGAATGGTTCACTGTATCTAAACTGTGTGTACAGTGTGGTTTACTTCCGAGTGTGTGGGATTCTGGCATGTGCTAGGCAGAAGTTGCTTATATAAACTAGCTCACAGTAAAACCCCTGAGCACTGGTAGATGACATCCCACATGCCATTACAACTCACTGCTGGAGAATGATGCACATGTTGGAGGCTCCACTTTTTAAGTCCCCTTTGAAAGTTTGAGCCTGCTCCTCTCCAGGCCTTGCCTATGCATCTTTTTCCTCTGCTCTGTACCTTTTCCCTGTCATATAGCAGAGCTGAGAATATGATTATATTAGAGACACACAACACAGAGACTTCACACAGAGGCAGAAGATATTCTGAAGACAGAGGAGCAAAGAAAGAGGCACCAGAATTTTCAAGACGAGGGTAGTAATCACATTTTTAGATTATCAGAACTAAGGGCTCTGAGGATCACCTGTGTCTCGATAAAGTAGGGTTTTTACCGAGAGAAGCAAGGATACCACATTTATACCCTGAACATAAAGTAACAAAATTCAAGAGAACAAAACAGTCATACCTAACAGCTGAATGGGAAACATTTTTTTTCCCCACAATGTAACATGTATGTCCAATAGTGTTAAAACAGTGAGCTCTATGTGATGGGATTGCCAAGTATATATATTTTTTCTTTTTTGATCTTTATTTATTTGGTACAGGGTCTCGCTACACAGCTTGGACTTGTAGTGATCCTCCTGTCTCAGCCTCCAGTGCTGCAGAAATGTGCCACCATGCCCAGCTTCAGTGGCTGGCTCAGTGGCTGGGGCTGACATGGCATGTGGTACTGGATACTGAACTCAGGTCCTTGTGCTTGCCAGGCAGGTACCTAGACTGCTGAGCTATCTCCCCAGCCGCCCACCCCTTTTTGTTTTTTCCCAAGACAGGGTCTCCTATGTAGTTTAACCTGGCTTCAGCTTCTTGAGTGCTGGGATTATAGGTGTGCACCACCATGCTGGGCTTGTAAGGCATATATAGGTATTTTGTTTTTACAAACGGAACTGTCAGGTCATGGTATCACATGTCTGTAATCTCACCACTCAGGAGGCTAAAGCAGGAGGATGGGTGAATTTGAGGGCAGGCTTGGCTACAGTAAGTTCAAGGTCAGTCTGAACTGCATAATGAAACCATGCTTCCAAAAGACAAAACACCAGAAGTATCATATACTCCCCCACTTCCTTTTTACATACTATCCCTTCACCCAAATTTAAAAAGTTGATACGTTTGTTTGCCATACACGATGATTGCAATCACCATAGGGAATTTGCAGTTGGGCGTGGTGGCACAAATCTGTAACCCCAGAGCTCCTGAGGCAGGAGGATTTCATGAGTTTGAGGCCACCCTTAGCTACATAAGGGAGCTCAAGACAGCCTAAACTGCATGCCAACACCCTGTCTCAAACAAAACAAAAATCACAGAGAATTTGCACTTGTATACAATAATTTTTTTCCTCTACATTGTATTAGTTTTATGATAGGAAAGAAAATCTATACTTAGCTTCCTTTCATAAACTGCAGCCTGTAGTACTCCACAGTGGACTCCCTTGGGAATCAAGAAAGGTTACTAAGTAGTACTGGGGAATGGAGCAAGGGAGAACCATCTCCCAACTAATCCAGAAAGAGAAAACTTACAAAAAGCTTTCAGCATGGGCAAAATCCTCAATTGCAGTGTTGGGATGTGCATGCGTATCAACAATCCTGTGTGAGGCTAGCAGCTGAGGATTATCTGGATTAGGTGAGTACCAGGATTATAGAGGTATAATCAGACACCCAGTAAACATGTTTCTATCCTCTGCCTTCCTGTAACTGTGAAAACCATTCACTAGAGCTTACTATAATTTTGCCAGGACCCAGGGTTCTCAGTTTCTCAAGATTAGCATGTTTTACTCAGACTACTCAAGTCTGGAAGAGAAAGCAAGGTGTTCCGGGCCCTGTGCTCTTTTGCTGGCTGCTCTCAGTTGTTTCTGTGCCACTAAACCATGAGTGACTATGAGTCACGCTAAGAAAGCCTTGTTATTGAAATGAAATATGCTCTGGCCTCACAGAGCGGCTTTGTTTCCCTGTAAACCACACGGGCACCACTTTTTTAAAGCATTTCTTTAAAGTCAATGTTCATTATGACCTGGAATGAGAATAGTCCTCAATACTCAGGACTATTTTGATGTACTTATGACTTAAACCTGAAAATATTTTTATCAGTCAGCCAAATTCATTAAATATGAACTGAGCTGGAGTGTAAAGGACATCCACACCACTGGCTCACAGCACCATAATGGAGAAGAGAAACTACATTAGATTCATAGTCCTACCTCGTGCTCTCTTTTCGTTGGTCTTTTTTGAGACAAGGTCTTGCTATGCAGTTCAGGTTGGCTTTGAGTTCACTTTGTAGCCTAGGTTGGTCTCAAACTGCCTGAATGCTGGGATCACAGGGTGTGCCATCATGCCTGGCTTCTGTCTTGTGCTCTTGTAGGCAGATTTTTTTTTTTTTTTTTTTTTGCGGAACCGGGGATTGAACTCAGACCCTTGTGCTTGCCAGAGAAGTGCTTATTCCACTGAGCCATCTCCCCAGTCCCTGTAGGCAGATTTTTACTTGTCTCTAAAGCACAAACTTATTACTATTATTTTTGCGGTACTGGGGATTGAACTCAGGACTTTGTGCTTGACGGGCAAGTGCTTATTCTACTGAGCTATCTCCCAGCCTCAAACTTATTATTTTTTTGTAGACAGGTTTTGCTATGCAGTTCAGGCTGGCCTTGAACTCACGGAGATCCTCCTGCCTCAGCCACCTGAGTGCTGGATTATAAGTGTGCGACACCATGACTGGCAAGCTAACTTTTCTTAATGCTGGGTCAGATAAATAGGAGAGAACCTTCACATCACTCCTCAGGAGGCGAGGCTTGTTCCCATAACAGCAGTGCCCAATCCCGGCACCTCTAGCTTTCCAGTGTACACACCAGCAGCTCGCTGCCTGGCCTCAGCTGCTGAAATCCCTCCCTCCCTCCATTTAGCTGACTTGCTCTTGCCTGGCATCTCTTCCAAATTATCCCATCTCCATTTTGGGAGAAACCAATACAAGTACCTATTTAATGGCATCAGATTCAGAGATTAATAGTAATGTGGAGACTATTATGTAGCCTATTACTATTACAACTCCTATAGGAATGACCATTCATCTTGATCACTTCACTCTGTGACTTTTCACCTTTACAGTTTAAAATAAGCTTAGTATCTGAACAGGGTAAGAAGAGCCACACTGAATCTAGGCATACTAGATCTGAAGAGCGAGAACTTAACCCTTTTCAGGAAAAGGACAGGCTACTTCTCCAACAGCAGAAAACTGAGTAAGGGATAATAGTCATATAAAGAAAAACACACTCATTACTATACTAGCAATTAAAAAAAGTCTTAGTACTCAAAAGCAGTCAGACCCTAAAGAACACTTGAGTCTCAAGCTCTGCTTTTCCCTGAGATTATTGTCTTTATGCTGCAGATATAGCCTGTATTTTGGATATGGAGGGATGGGGAAAATAAGATATTCCTACTGTGGAAATTCTATCATGGCTTTCAAAGGACGGGCTTGACTAGATAAGCCACCTGGGATGCTGTGTAACTATCTCTTCAAACATGGATACCTGTGAAACTAATACCTCTCAGCACTACTTGAAAGCCTGATAAGAGACAGATCACCAGGCCCCAGTAGAGAACTTCAGAATCACTGTCTGGGTGTTGGGTATGGGAATCTGAATCTTAAAAATGCTCTTCAGAGCTAGGGGTGGTTGCAAGGCCCTGAGTTCAATCTTTGGTACTGGAAAAAAAAAAAAAAGCTACCAACACTGGGAGGCTGAGACAGATCACAAATTCAAAATGAGCCTGAATATTTGTCTAAATTCTACAGGATTCCTACAGATTCTAATCAAAGACTTGGGACCCACCGATGGAGGATGCAAATTACTCTACGATAAAGGGATGAGATACTTCTATGTTGTCCTTTTATATCCCATGTGATTATTACTGTCTTTTTGGAGATACTTTTGCAATGCACTTCGGATTGGCCCAGGTTGACCTCAAATTCACAGCACCCTGCCCGAGCCTCCTGAGTGCTGGGATTACAGGCGTGTACCACCATGCCTGGCTAAAAAAAACTTCTTAAATAGTGAAGATTTAGGGACCGGGGAGATGGCTCAGTAGAATAAGCACTTGCCTGGCAAGCTCAAGGACCTAAGTTCAATCGCCGGTTCCGCAAAAAAAAAAAAAAAAAAAAAAAAAAAGGGGAAAATTTTTTTAAAAATTGGCCAAAAAAAAAAAAAAAAAAAAAAAAAAAAAAAAAAATCTTTCCATGTGAAGAGACTGGCATGTATTTTTTCAAGTGTAAGGGACATTTTTACAGTTTGAGCTGGAAAATTATTTTTGGCCTTTCTGAAACAGGGTCTCACTACATAGTTCAGGCCTTGAGCTTGCAGTGAGCTCCTGTCCCAACCTCCAAGAGTGCTGGAATCATAAGTGTGTGTCACCATGCTTAGCAGAGCTGGAAATTCTATCATGTGGTACTGTCCTGCATAGCATGGCACACTTAACCATCTCTGGCTTGTAACTCTTGTTTTTTGCCACAAGATACTACGGTATACTTTATTTTTTATTTTTATTTTTATATTTATATTTATTTATTTATTTATTGCGGAACTGGGGATTGAACTCAGACCCTTGCGCTTGCCAGGGAAGCGCTTATTCTACTGAGCCATCTCCCCGGCCCCACTACAGTATACTTTAGGTCAGCCTGGACCTCACCATGTCTGGAACTTGCTGTCTTCCTGCCTCAGCCTCCCAAGTGCTAAGATTATAGGTGTGCTCCACCAGTGAGCCTGTGACTCTTAAGTAATGGCAGTCCCTGGTCCCTGTAATAACCAAAACACATCCTTTACATTCCTAAGTATTTGCTGGATGCCTGTTCAACTGCTTAAGTCAGAGTGGATTAACATTCCTGGTCTCTTTCTACCACTTACATAAGTCCTGTCTTTGAAGGAAGAAAGAGTTTAACAGAAAAGCTTTGCATTTTTTCTTTTCCCTGTCTTTTTTTTTCCAGTTGCTGGAAAATGAACCCAGGGGCTCAAACACACTAGACAAATGCTATACCACTGAGCTCACCCCTTCAGCCCATCTTCTGCATCTACCTGTCCACAGGGTTTGGGTCACCTCTGGACTGGTTTCCAGCTTGGCTGTTTCAAATTGGCTTGGTGTCTTCCTGTCTCAGAAGAGAAAGAAACTTTTAGCTTCTCAACAATAAATAAATCTTAGAAATAAAGTTAGAGATTGATTTAATTATCACTGAATAGAAAACTATCAATTTTGACCTACTTTAACAATGCCTTTTATTATATTTTTATTGGAAGAATATATTACTATTTAAGAGAAAGAACTTTGACGAACATTTTTTAATTGAACAGTTTTATTCTGTTTTAGAATAAAAACCTTGCTAATATTGTAAGGTGCACTGCAGGTATGTCATGCTGCCAGTTGTTACTGGGACAACAAATGCCCCAATACTTTCAGAGCACGTAGAACTATTATTTTACAGTTTTTCTTCTTGAAATCAGCCAGGAACATCTCAGTCTACTCAGGTATTGCCATAGCACTTTCTTTGATGATCAGAATGCCTCAGAAATGTGTTCAATATCATGATTTGAGGGTCCTCCAAAGATTTTGTTAACATGCAAGCAAATAGTACTAAACATTATCTAAACTTAGGATGCCAAATACTTGATCTTAGTAATGAAACCAAATTACAAAACAGTTCATTGTAGAGCTATACAAAAGATATAAAATTAAAAATGTCAACCATCTTTAAATATTCCAATTCTCCTACAGCACAATTTTCTATTTCTACATCTTTATCACTACTGCATGTTTTAAGGATAATGTTAAAAATCAAAACAGATAAAAATATTTAAATCTTTGGATACCTTTACTCCATGGCCTTCATAAAAACACAAAAGTGGCTAATTTTTTCCATTATAGCTTGAAATATTAAAAAGAGTGATTAGTAATTTATAATTAGCAATGAACTCTATTCTGATCCACTGGCCAAGGAAAGTGTCAGTGACACAGGTCATGGCTGTCAAAATAATTTTGAACACTCTGAAACCTTCTGAAATATAATGGAATGAATCATCACAACAAAATACCAGATGTATCAGGAAAAGCAGGCAAATTGATGCCTAGATTCAATGTCTTAAAAAAGAGGGGAAGGTTACTTACTTGAAAATACCGCTAAGTACATTCTTATCTATGATTATTTACATTCGTATACTGAAAATATTTACTATTTGAACAAATCCTGTGATATGTCATTTGCTACAAAATGAAGTTCTCACACTGAGCATGAATAATTTACCCTTTTGGAAGAATGTATCAAATCTTCATTTATGTTCAAAATATTAAAAACAAATTTAAAAATCTTAAGCCTGAAAAGCTAAGAAAAAA
>NW_004524659.1:7222945-7228495 GCF_000260255.1 Octodon degus
CATAAGAAATTACTTAACCTTCTGCTATTCCAAATATATTTAATGCTCATTTCTAAAGATGAGCCTTCCTCCCCCCAAAAGTAACTATGTTGTTTCTTTGAAATTAGTTGGAAAAATAAAACCCAGTGCTGGTGACAAATATACAGCAAATTCACTTCTTCATTCTTCACAAAGACTGAAACCAATTTTCAGGACCATGAAGAGCTACAAATTCACCCATTTTCAAAGACTTGTTTGAAGACTATGCAGCAACTTTGTTGTCTTTCTAAAAAGGGGAAAAGAAAAATTAGCTCATGTTCTAAATGATTAATTTATTAATAAGCCCTTTTTTAGCTGCTCACATTTACTATAAGTTATCTTTAAATGTACTGTTTTTACTTTATGAAAATATTTGTTCAAACCAATTTTGAAGAATTATTTTTTATAATTTCTATATCAATTGTTTAGCTCATTATTTGTTTAGCATACTTTGTACTCAGCAGAGGTTAAAGCAGTGGTAATATAGCTGAGCCTTATAGGTACAACCTACAACTTCTGGCTCCTCCAATAATTTTATTTTTATTTTTTAAAATTCAGTCTTTCTTTTTTTTCTTTCTTTTTTTTTTTTTTAAATCTTTCTTTTCTGAGACAGGGTCTTGTTATGTAGTTCAGATTGGCCTCAGACTCACCATGTAGTCAGACCAGTCTTGAACTTGTGAGAGTCCTCCTGCCTCAGTCTCCTGAGTGCTGGGATTATACGTGTGCCATTACACCTAGCTGCCCCCAATAATTTTTAAAAAGTTAAGTAATTTCAACTTTCAAATGAGTAGTCAAACTCATCAATTAAAACTGACAGCATCTTTAAAAAACAAAACAAAGCAAAACACCAGCTTTCTGAAAATCCTTTTTTTTTTTTTTTGGTGGTACCAAGAATTGAACTCATGACCTTGTGCTTATCAGACAACCACTTATTCCACTGAGCTATCTCTTTGGCCCAACCAAATATCACAATTTTTTTTTTTTTCCTGTGGTCAGCTCAGCCCACCCTGGGGGCAAGGCTGGTGCAGCATGTGGTGCAGGGGATCAAACCGCATCCCTGAGCTTGCCTAAGCAGGCACCATAGACTGTTGAGCTATTGCGCTGGCCCTGAAAATCTTTATCTTTATGTCTCTCCAAAATTTCATGCCAGGAGACAGCAAAGCTTTGGAAATTTATTCTTAAAAATAATGAAACAAATTCTTTTTGGGGGTGGGGAAGTGGGAATTGAGCTCAGGTGCTAGGTAGGTCCTGTGTTGCTGAGCTACATCACCAGCCCTAGAAACACATTCTGAAAAAGAAGTTAGCTTGGAATTAAAAAATATAATCAGTGAGAAAGCAACAGATGGGAGCGGGGAGATAGCTCAGTAAAATAAACGCTTGCCTGGCAAGCTCAAAGGCCTGAGTTCAAACCCCAGTTCCAAAAAAACAAAAAAACCCCAGAAATTTTCCAATAAAACTAATCCCAAACTAAAGGCCTGTATACAACATCAGAGACAGAGTTTCTGTTTTCCTTTAGTCTAGCTGCTATCACATACAGTTGGCCATTCATATCCTTGGGCTTTGCATCCAGATTGAATGAACCAGACAGAAAATGGGGGAACAGACGGGGTTACATCTGTGTTGAACATGTACAAATGTTTTCTCATTATTCCCTAACAATACATAAAACAATTATAGTATTTACATTACATTAGGTATTTACATAAGTAATACAGAGAATGCAAGCTTAGTATGGGTGGGGCGGTAGATTCAATCTACAGCACCCCAAAATAAATAAAATTTATGATGATGTGTGCAGAGTCTATACAAACCCTATCCTATAAGAGACCTGACTACCTGTTGATTTTGTATTCACAGCAATCTTGAAATCAATCTTCTGTGGACATTGAGGGATATAATTTTTCCTGCTAATTCTTACTTCATCTATTAAGACATTTCCTTTCATCTAGGTGGACTTCAAATATAGTTTCATATATAACTTCATATATGTATACAACACCAAATCATTGTATGGGATGTTATATTGAAAAAAATATGGGACACTATAAAGTTGGTACAAGCTAGATGAAGGCGAGGGATACAGCTCAGTGGCGCAGTGCTGCCTGCCAAGTGCAAGATACGAGTTTGATTATTGGTACCAAAACCAAACCAAACCAAACTGAACTGAACTTGAACAAACAACAATGAAAAAGAAATAGATAAATCTGCTGCTGCCCACCAAAGCCAACATTCACATCTCCCCCCATTTTTTTTTTTTTTTACCTTTCAGAAAGCAGTAGGACAATCCAGACCTTTTAGGGTCCAAAAGCTGTGGTTTTCTGAAAGGTAAAAAAAAAAGGGGACAGGGGATGGGGAGAGAGGTGGGAAGAGAGAAGGGGCATGGGGAGAGGAGAAAATTAAAAGGGGAAGAAAGGAAGGGAAAAGAGCATCATGCTGAGTCATTTCAGATACCTCATTTCTCAGGACCCTTTTTTTTTTTTAAATAATTTTTTTACATTTATTTATTTTGTGTGTGTGTGTGTGGCCAGCTCAGCCCACCAGGGGGCTGGCTGGCTGGCATGTGGTGCTGGGGGATTGAACCGCGGTCCCTGTGCTTTGCCAAGCTTGTTCTAAGTAGGTGCTTTAGACCACTGAGCCATCTCTCCAGCCCCTCTCGGGACCCTTTCTGAAAAGTATGGCTTAAATGCAGTCCTGCCAGTCATGGTGGCTTGATCATCTTGGCAACAACACATAAAATGGGAGCTAGCTACATTCTTATAATCCCAATCCCAATCTTCACTCCTACTCCTCATGAAAGGAAGAGAGAAAAGCATCACAGGATTAAATGTTTATGTTTAAAATATTACCATTTAGGGAAACTGGACCAAAAATCAGGACTGTGAGTTCTGGCATTGCTGCTTTCTACCCGCAACAATGAACTTCTCAACATACTTAATTTCCCGACCGTCTTGTGGGCAGAGCATAAGAGAAGTTCTAGTTTGGCTAAGTTTTTTAAAAGGTTCTAAATGATTTTTTAAGGGTTCTATGATTTTATGTTTACTTATGTGTTTTCATTAAACAACCAAGCTTGCTTATGCTCAGGCACAAACTGCACAAGAACAAGGCCCACTCATTTCATAAAGGCTGCTGAGATGACCCATCTCTGCAAAGATGCGACAGATGATGTTTCGGAAATGAGTTCATGCTCAAGTTATATACTTTTTTTTTTTTTTTTTTTTTTCCAGAACCGGGGATTGAACTCAGTCTTTGCGCTTGACAGGCAAGTGCTTATTCTACTGAGCCATCTCCCCGGCCCCCAAGTTATATATTCTTTATGCACAGATAATATGATTTAAAAGGGTGTAGGTTGCTGAAGTTGGTGTTCTTGGTGGAGAGAAGTCATTCAGGGGCCGGGGAGATGGCTCAGTGTAATAAGCGCTTGCCTGGCAAGCACAAGGGCCTGAGTTCAACCCCCAAGTTCCGCCAAAAAAACACGGAACTCATTCAACTCTGGTATGAACAACTGTAGTGCTTACCACCCTGAGAGACCTTATTTTGTGAAAGGGTAAAATAGTGAATTTATTTTATATTCTTTTTTTTTTTTTTTTTTTCTGTATTTAGGACAGGGTCTATAGGATATACAGGGTCTCACTAAGTAGATTGGATTGGACTTACAGTGATTCTCCTTTTTCAGCCTCCCAAGTGCTGGGATTACAGGAGGGCGCCACCATGCCCAGTTTCAATCGCCGTCTCAATGTGCCACGTGGGCAGGCATGGCACTCTGGGGATGGAACTTCGTTTGCTGTGCTCTGCCTATGCAGATGCTTTAGTCCACTGAGCAATCAGGCTGTTGAATTTATTTTCTTTTGATGGTTTTTTCCTTTTCTGTGGTACTGGGGATGGAACCCAGATGTGCTTTACCACTGAGCACATCATCTATCCTTTTCATGTTTCACTTTGACACAGGGTTTCACTAGATTACCCAGGCTAGCCTCAAACGTGCAATCCTTCTTCTGCTTTAGTTTTCTGAGCAGCTAGAATTACCAGGGTGTGCCACAGGTCCTGGCTGAAGTAGTTAATTTCTTCTAATCAATATAATAAGCAATTATATCAAGTCCACTATAGCTCTATACAGAGGTAAGTGTTTTGGTGGAAATAAAAGTAGCAAAAAGCTCCCATTTGCCTGGAAACAAAAGACAAAATACAGGAAGTAGAGTACAAGTATACTTAAACTGTGTGCCATAGGTTAGAAAAGTAATCAGTGTAGGAGGGAATTCCAAAGACAGAGCCAACTTCAGGCAACACTGTGTAGGGTAAATGAAAAGAGATGCCTGGCATTAGCTATGCCTGTGTCCCTTATCTATAAATACCAGGACAGCTGGGATTATATTGGTTTGTTAGCACCAGTACCTAGCACAGTGCCGTGAAGAATTATGTATAGTTGGTAAAAGTTTGAGGCTGGCTGCAATCAAGCAGGGCATTAAGAGATGACTGCTTTTACGTTGGGAGTGACAGATGGATTTTTTTCCTGCTATGAGCAATGGTGCCATTTTGTAGAGGTATACTGGAATATCTATGTGCAAATGCCAAGTTGCATGAGAAATTCCAAAGCATGTGCCAGGACCTTTACTGGGAAAATATGAACTCGGAACTTGCCAGTTGTACCAGTGTCTTTGGCGCTGATTAAACAACAGTAAAGCTATAGATGTCACTGGCAGCTGTTTCGTTTTAATGCAGTAGTGAGCACTGCCATGTGCTCATGAGTCACCTTGCTGGGAAGTGCCTAAAGTGGATCAATTTCTGGCTAGTGCCATAATTATTTTTTATTGCAGGAAAAGCTGATGAACCACCAGGAAAATAAATGAAGAAAACCACTTTGAAAGTTGGGACTGTATTGAGGTTCCTTCTCTTGGTATTGGAGATTAACATTATAGATGCTAGGCAAATAGTTCAGTGATAGACCATAAAATAGCATGGGTTTCTTTAAATGGGGAATTCTTGGCTCTTAGCTAGTTAGCCTTTGTGGGAAAGACTGGATCTTAGAACTGCAGAGAATGCAGTCAAACCTTCATGCTCCCATCACAGCTTCTCAGTGTAGGGTTAGTTAACAAGCCTTTAATCATCTACTTGGATTCAAGAATTTCAATTAAAACAAAGTTTCTACCAAATTATGGGATAGTCTATGGCATTTTTGTAAAGCTGGCCCAATTTGGTCACTGATAAGAAAATAATGACTATACAAGTCATGGAATATTGAGCTATGTAAGGAATGGAGCAATGAAAATAAAAGCAGAGCAAAGGGCCAGTGAGATAGCTCAGTGGACTAAGCGCCTGCCTAGGCAAGTGCAGGGACTGGGGTTTGATCTCTGGATCCACTCCTGGGCATGCTGAGCTGGCCACTGAGACTGGACATGGTGGTGCGCATGTCTGTAATCCCAGGGCTAAGGAGGCTGAAAGCAAGAGGATCGCTATGCATCTGAGCAGTATAGTGAGACCCTGTACTAAATACATAGAAAAGAAAGGAAAAAAAAAAAAAAAAAAGATTGGCCTGAA
>NW_004524659.1:7228815-7242423 GCF_000260255.1 Octodon degus
AAAAAAAAAATAAAAAATAAAACAGCTAGGTTGAAAGGTAGTGTAAAATGAAGCTGGATATATCAAGTGCTAAAGCAAGCACTCCAGTGTAACATTACAGTCTTCTTTTATCAGGACAATGCTTGAGTCTTTTGTGAAACACTTAAGCAGAAGTTGGATTATCTGCCAGACACACAGGGAATAAAGACTCTCACAGATAACCCCTACAATGCATTTGAATTTTGCAATATACATAACGAATGTTAATAAAAGGCTCAGAACAAAAAGGCGTGAGTTTTAAAAAGATATGTATTAATCAGTACATACAGCAATGCATATAGTACTAAATCAATGAAGATTTGAATGATGTTCAGAGAAAGGGTCACAACAGTTCAGTCGCATAAAGAAAACAGTTGTATATATAAATATCTGAAAAATATCACGAAGTAGTGTATTTTGTAAATTTTCAAGAGGTAAAGCTTAACCAAAAGGTTAAAGCTATACGCAAAGATACTGGGCATGGTGGTGCATGTCTGTAACACCAGCACTAGGGAGGCTGAGGCAGGAGGACTGCTGTTTGAGATTAGCCTAAGCTACAGAATACAAACTTGTCTCAAAAAAAAAAAAAAAAGGAAAGGACATGTATTTCAAGTCAAAGGGTGTGGTGTCTGTGATAGTCTAGAAATGAGAGCACTCCTGGGAGTGGGGTGATGGCCTAGGAAAGGATATATTCTTGGTTCCTCAAGGAATACTATAAAGAAGTTTCAGGCAGGAGGTCAGGCCTCTCAGATGTTTTTCAACTCTTGAGAGTTTAATCTTTAAAAGTAGACTTTAGATTAAACTGTACATGCAATTATCTTTCCACAAATGTCAAAACTGACAGTCTCAAGGGCCTAATAACTAATGAGATTACACCAGCAACTATTACTACAATTCTCAGCTGCACCCAGTCTAATTTAAACACACTTGTTTTGAAACCAACCTGATTCAATGTGCTTGGGTCTTTAAGCAGTACCTGTTACATATGCAGTAAACAGAGAATGAAGATCTGAAGATCTAAGCTAGGCGTGGCGACACATGCCTATAGTCCCAGCACTAGAGAGGTTGAGGCAGGAAGATCACTGTGAGCTCGATGCTAACCTGAATTGTATAGTGAGACCCTGTCTCAAAGTTCAAGTTGCAAAATCGATTAGAAGTTCTGAACTTGAGGAAAAACCAGGAACAGTAGTGCATGCAGTCAGCACTTGGAAAGCTGAAGCAGAAGGCTCCTTAGTCTGGTCTACACAGTTAAGATTCTGTTTCAGAACCAGCTCCCCCCTCAAGGGGAGGGGCAGAGTAGAGATTGAGAGTACTTGAGTAAATGAGCACACGTAAGTATGTACATAGGAACACCAATGCTCACAAAAAAAGCAAACTGAATATTCTAGACAGAAGAAATAGCTGGGCATAGTGAAGTATGCCTGTAATCCTAGCACTCAGGAGGATGAAGCAGGAGGATCACTATAAATGAGGTCAGCCTAGGCTACATAGCAAGACCCTGCCTTAAAAAACCAAAATTTAATAAATAAAAAACCAAAAATAAACCCCTCCCTTCAAAGTCGTGAGATAGGAACAATCTCGGCACTAAGAACAAGAACAAGTATTTGCAACACAGTGAATGAAGGAGGAAAGGCCAGGCCAACAAGTAATAAGGACAAGAGCCCATACCAGACTTCTGGCCTAGAAAAGCGGGCAGATCATGAAGCAGCTTATATGCTGTCTGTGCTGAGGAATACTGATTTTTTTTTTTAATATTTATTTATTTTTATTTATTACATTTATTTATTGTGTGTGTGTGTGTGGCCAGCTCAGCCCACCAGGGGGCGGGTCTGGCTGGCATGTGGTGCTGGGGATCGAACCGCGGTCCCTGTGCTTTGCCAAGCTTGTTTCAAGTAGGTGCTTTAGACCACTGAGCCATCTCACCAGCCCCAATACTGATATTTTTTAAAAAATATGTCTTAAATAAAAAATGAATGTATTTAGAAACATTAAGAAAACTCTAAAATGGGTTTGTGATCAGTGTCTAATACTACAAAGGAGTTACAGGCAAGTATTTGTGGAAAAGCTACTGTGCTTTATACTTAAAAGTCAATGGGGTGGGGGCACGGGGAGATAGCTCAGTGGAATAAGCGCTTCCCTGGCAAGCGCAAGGACCTAAGTTCAATCCCCAGTTTCACCAAAAAAAAAGGTCAATGGCAACCTCAAGGCCAATTACAGTGACAAGCAGAAGCCACTCTAATTTTCTAAGACATAGTCACTGAGCTGGGATGGCAATTTTGCATGTTATAAGTCCTGCAACTACACCAGGCCTTCAAGACTGGAAAGTATAAGCTGACTTCAAGCTAATGTGTAAGCCTTGGCTGTCATGACACGATACCAAAGGCATGAAACTTAATGGACCAGGTCCAGATGTCAATAGTGACCACTTTTAAATACTGGACAATGAGATTTCTGCCAGTGGATTTTTTTTATTTCCAGCTATCCTCTACTGTTCCTATCAGATCTCTTAAGGAGATTTTGATCCTTATTGTTCTATTCTTAAATATTTAGGATTTTTTTTGGAGATCCTAAATATTTAAGGATCCCTTCTATGTAGCTCAGGGTGGCCTTCAAACTCTCGGGAATGTTTCTTCTGCTTAGGTGTCTGGAATGTTGGGATTACAGGTATGTGGCCACATGACTGGCCTTTAGTAAGATCATTAAAATGCAAAGGTTTGCTTCTCATTCTGGGTATATATGCTATGTTCTTTTGATGTCAGAAGTATAAAAACTTTACAACATGAAATAAAGGTGATATAGTTCCTTTTCTGTATGTATGTATGTATGTATGTATGTATTTATTTGTGTGTGTGTGTGTGTGTGTGTGGCCAGCTCAGCCCACCAGGGGGTGGGGCTGGCTGGTATATGGGGCTGGGGGATTGAACCGCGGTCTCTGTACTTTGCTAAGCTTGTTCTAAGTAGGTGCATTAGACCACTGAGCCATCTCACCAGCCCCTGTGTATGTGTTTAGTGATCATTCCTATGCCTCCAGAAAAACAAAGCAACCCTCTTCCTTTCCAGAAGGACTAAAAAAGAAATAACCTTACCTCAGTCTCTTCACAGAATGGGGGTGGGTGGGTGGATGTTTCCCTAACCAGCCCATAAAATCTAAAACTATGGCACAATACGTAGAGGAAAAAAAGAGCACTACATCTGTAGTGGGGAGCAATGGCACATGTCTGCAATCCCAGCTTTGGTAGACTGAGACAGAAGGATTGTATGTTCCAGGCCAGACTGGGTGACTTAGTAAGACCTTGTCTCAAGGGATTAGGGATGCAGCTCCATGTGAAAGCCCAAGGTTCAGTCCTCAATAATTGGGGGGAAAGTCAAATCACATCTCCCTCTCTTCAAATGAAAAACTTTTTAGACTCATTAGCGAAGAATTTACTGTTCTTAAAATTATAGAAACATTGCTAAGTGTGATGGTGCATGTGCCTGTAAACCCAGCACCCTGGAGGCTGAGGCAGAAGGGCTGTCTTAAATTCAGGCCCACCCTGAGATAAGCGAGACCCCGTCTCAAAAAAAAAAAAAAAAAAAGCAAAACCAAACAAAAAATAGAACTAGGTACATTTTCCATGGAAAACTCAAACTGGAAGTTCTTTTAATGCTCTCAAAATAATTCACACAAAAACTGATTCATAAAACTGAATTAAAAAAAAAAAAGCTGGATGAATGGCAATGCCAAAGCATAAAACTTACCCTATATTCAAAATCTGCAAACTCTCTTCCACCACGACCTCCTCTGAATCCACCACGAAATCCCCGTGGAGTAATAAAGGTACCACCTCTGCCACTACCACGTCCTCGGCCACCACGGAAACCAAGACCTCCTCTGCCTCCTCTGTACCCTCCACGACCACGGTTTGGACGGAGTGGAATCCCAAAAGTTTCAGCATTTAATCGCCTTTCTTCAGCCCAGGTTGGTCTCCGTTCCCTATTACAAAAGAAAACCACCGTTAGCATATCCTGTATTTTCTTTTTTTAAAGCATATCCTGTTTTGTTTTGTTTTTTTCCTGGAACCAGGGATTGAACTCAGGCCCTTGTGCTTGCCAGGGAAAGCATATCCTGTTTAAAAGAATGTTTTTCAGCAAAAAATAGGTAGCACAATTCCTAAATTACCTAAAGATCAATTTAAAACAAGCATCTCAACTACTAGGGAGGCTGAAGAGGAAGGATCTTAAGTTCAGGTCCAGCCTGGGTTATTTACCACCTGTCTCAAAATAACACTATAAAAAGGGAGGGGAACATAGTATAGCACTCCCTGGATTCAACCCAGAGCACTGCAATGGGGAAAAATGAAACAAAAAACCAATACCTTCCCACAAAAAGAAAAACTTAAAAAAAAAAGACTAGCTTATCCAATTCGGTCAGCTGTCCATGGCATGCAAGCTTAGTATATTCCCACAACAGAACAGCTTCCCTCTCCATGTTTACAATGAAGCTAACAACCGTCACCAGGTGGCACCAAACTGCAACCAGAAAGAACAAAGATATAATCTTAGTAGGACAGCTTCTGGAACTTATGTTGTAAGACTGAGTCCTTTAAACTCACAGTAATTTACTGTTAATTTTCTAGACCCATATTTATTACAATACGGCAGAGTTTTACTGTATCAGTAAACATCAAAGAAATACTACCAGTTTTGGTTCTGGCTTCATATGAACTACAATATAAAACTACAGAAGAGGGCTGGTGAGACAGCTCAGTGGTCTAAAGCACCTGCTTAGGCAAGCTTAGGCAAGCATGCAGGAACCTCAGTTCGATCCCCAGCACAACATGCCATGCCAGCCCCGCCCCCAGGGTGGGCTGAGCTGACCATAAAAAAAAGAAAAAAATAAATAAAGGAAACATTAAAAAAACAAAACAAAACAAACAAACAAACAAACAAACAAATAAAAAACTACAGAAGAAGGGCCAGAGAAATGGCTCAGTAGAGTAAGTGCTTGCCTGGAAAATGCAAGGGCCTGAGTTCAATCCCTGGTTATGCCAAAAAAAAAAAAAAAAAAAGAAAAAAGAAAAAAGAAAACTATACAGAAGTCTTATATAGATGTTATATGAATGCTTCTATCTTAATTACTAATGACCAAATGTGATTACAATCCTACTCAAATTAAATAGTTTTTTAAAAAATTCTTTCATGATTAGGAGCCATAGATTGATTTTTTTTTTTTTTTTTAGGGAAGGGTCTACAGGGTGTTCAGGGTCTCACTACTAGATCAACTTATAGGGATCCACCTACTTATAGACTCCCAAGAGCTGGGATTACAGGCGCATGCCACCATGCCCAGTCTCAACTGCTGTCTCAGCATGCCTGGGGCTGAGGCCAGCACAGCAGGCCCGGGGATTGAATCCCTGGCCCCTGCTTGCAGTATGTGCCTTTGTCAAATATAGCTGAATGAAAACTATACCTAGTAGAACACAGGAAATGGGAGCAGCTACCAATAACTGTTCATAAGCCCTCGATTAAGAGTGATATCGACATCTCCAAGTACCTCTTTCCTCACTTAACACTATATAAACTCAAATATCACTATTTCTATTTTTAAAATTCTATGAGTACACAGGAAAACCATGCATGGAATTGATAAGTAAACACCAAGGGCCTGCCCACACACAGCAAATATTTTCTGCTCTTCACAATAAATTCGAAAGCACTCCAATGTCACGGAGTCTTTTCAAAGTTCTCATGCAGTCTGCGTGTTGCTGAGCTGGGAGCAACTGACACAGCAGCCATTCTGAAGCATCAATGTCATTCTGGCCCTTAGCAGTGTTCTTCACAGGACTGTCTTATTTTCTGAGAATCTTGAAAGATGTCATTTATCTTGAAATAAATTTTCCCCCAAGCTGAACCTCCACACACACTCTTCTGGAGAGTTTTGAGACAAGTCATGCTATATATAGTTCAGGCTGTCCCTGAACTCAGTAAATTGCCCAGGGTGGCCTCAAACTCTCAGTGATCTTCCTGCCTCAGCCTCAAGTGCTAACATTACAGGAATATACCACATCTGGCAATATGTTTTTTTAAATTTTATATTTGATTGATTGACTGTAATTTAGTACAGGATCTACAGGGTTTCACAATGTAGATCGGACTTGTGGTGATTCGTCTGCGTTCAGCCTCCCAAACACTGAGATTACAGACGCATTTCACCATGCCCAGTCTCAGTGCACTCTGGGGCTGAGCTGGCACTGCATGCCAGGGATAGAACTCAGTCCCTGCATATGCCTAAGCAGGCGCTTTAGTCTGCTGAGCTATCTGGCTGGCCCAATATTTTCTTTAAGTACAATAAAACAGTAAAAAAACAACTATAGTCATTAGATATCTTAAAATTTTCTTTTTTGTATTTTTGAGAAAGGCTTTCACTGTGCTGTTCAGGCTGGTCTTGAACTTGAAGCATTCTTCCTACCTCAGCTTTCTGAGTGCTAGGATTACAAAGCCACCACATCTAGCTTTTTTGTTTGTTTTTTGAGACAGGGTCTCCCTGTATATACACACTGGCCTTGAACTATGTAGTCCAGGCTGGCTTCAAACTCTAGGCAGTATTCTGGCCTCAGCCTCCTGAGTACTGGGATTACAGGTGTGCATTACCATGCCTGGGGCCAAATCTTTTTTGAGACAGGGTCTCACATGTAGTCAAGGATACTAGTCCAGGCTGGCTTGGAACTCGTGGCTATATTCTTACCTCAGCTTTCCAAGTACTTAGATTATAGGTGTGTGCCAAACCCAGCTTCTATATATTCTTTAAATCTTGAGAATTTATTTTTATTTTTTTTATTCATTTAATTTTTAGACAGGGTCTCCCTATGCGATTCAAACTGGCCTCAAACAGATTATGCAGCCCAGACTGGCCTTGAATTTGAGGTGATGTTCCTGCCTCAGCTTCCACAAGTGCTGGGATCATAGGTGTGTGTCATCATGTCTGGAAACCTTGTAAATTTATATGAAATATTTTTTATAACTCATGTTTTAAGAGCACAAGAACAGCTTAAAAGACAATACCTATTATCATCACAAGAAATATTATCAAAGAAGGATTTAGTTTTGTCGTAGTAGCAATTAGGGCCAAGAGGGTCTTCTTCATCGGCATTTCCTTCACTGTTTTGGGTATCAACTCCAGAGTCGCCCTTATCTTCACCATTTACAGGTTTCTCTTGTTTCTCAAGTTTATCTTCTAATGAAAAACAAACACCATAAAAGTCAAGATTCATACTAAATAAAATTAAATGTGTAACGTAGAAAATATCCTTAGTTCATTGATAAATAAGATTTTTCTAAGTAGAGAAATCAAAGCTTACCTTTTAATTTAAGTTTACTATGAAATTCTCTGTCAATCTCCTCTTTGTTAAATTGTGCATTTGCACTTTCGAAGTCAAAGTCTTTCTCAAATTTCATCGGACCATCTCTCCGAATACCAAACCTTCCCCGGCCACCTCGATGTCCTCCACGCCCTCTCCTTGGTGTTGAAGGAGCACCTGAAACTATGTAAATAAATAATTTACACAAAGGACTCTCACTATGGAATAGCTGGCTTAGGACAGAAGCTGTTATTGTAGTCCTTATACTAAATGGCCCAAACCAGAAATGTTTAAAGATCTCTGCAGACATTATGACATTTAGAAATTAACTGCTAAAACAGTAATATATGAAGACTAGCACACACAAAATGATAAACATTTATTATTTGTGGGCTCCATATTCAGATATATATTATTAAAAGAATACACAATCAAACAAGCTTGGAGCCTTTACACTAAGTAAATGTACGTTTCTCAAGGGCAAAGTCTTTGTTCTGTTTATTGCTATAGTCCCCAAACCTACATTGTGCAAGAAATACAATGGGCCTCAAAACCTAAAGCCTTTTATGGAAAGGATAACAGGAAACAAGATTTACAATTAAAAAATATGGAAATGTCTGAGCACAAATTAAAGGGTTTGAGATACAGTGTATCTCCTTAAAACAGACAATAAGCACCTGTCCTCACTGGCACCAAACGCTTCTACTCCATTTTTTAAGTTTTAATGTGTTTAGTACAGGATCTATAGGGTTTCACTACACAGATCGGACTTGTAGTGATCCTTCTGTTTTCAGCCTTCCAAGCGCTGGGATGACAGGTGCGCGCCACCATGCCCAGTCAACTGACCTGGGGGGGGGGGGGCATGCTGGGTGTGCTTCATTTATATTGTATGACTGCACAATATTTAAACTTTCCTATCCCTATGCAGTCGCTCTACAAAACATAGTAACAGGACTTTAGCCAATCACATGAGACATGATAAAATACAAAAGGATAATTTATAGTGAAAACTTGGGAACATAAATATCCAACATAAGAGGAATGATTTAAAAAATATAAAATTGAATTGAATTTGATGTAAATTAACTGCAAAATCCAGGTGTTGTGGTGCACACCCATAACCCTAGCACTCTGGAGGCTGAGGCAGGGAGGACTGCTGCAAATTTGATGACGGCTTGGGGTATATAGTGAGTTTGAGGCCAGCCTGGACGACATGGAAAGACCCTGTTTCAAAAATAAAAGTGCAAAAAT
This sequence comes from Octodon degus, assembly GCF_000260255.1. Classification (NCBI taxonomy): domain Eukaryota; kingdom Metazoa; phylum Chordata; class Mammalia; order Rodentia; family Octodontidae; genus Octodon; species Octodon degus. The sequence continues at coordinate 7,237,422 of NW_004524659.1, forward strand.
GCAGAGCATGAAACAATATGCATTTAATGATTACGTGAAACGTTTAATATTCATTGATGAAGATCAGAAGTCACTACAGGAAACAGGTTGGTGTTCACTATTTGCTGAGGTTTGGCAAATTGCCTGGATTTGAGAAAACAAGTCAGAAAAGCCCACAGAAACATATCCAGACATTTAAATCTAGAGAAGTATCCAGGATATGCCAAAATGTTTGATATTTCGACAGGGTAAACCAAACTGCATATACTGCAGGTTAATAATTAGCTTCTCTTCTGGAGGGTTAACAACCTAAGTTAGCAGATCAAAATTGGAGAAAAGGAAGGGCTGCACGGTTAGCCAACATTCTGGCCCTAGCCTTTCAAGGTCAGTGAAGACTCGGGACATAGGAGAACCTGTACTGTAACAACATGTAACTCAGTTGTGCTCCAAATTTTCTGATCAAGAAGATTATGGAGCCACAGAGGAATGTGTTCGATGATGTAAAGCGAGCCTGGGGAGAGTCACATGGCGTGAAAATACATTTTCTCAAGCTTTCACAGAGAGCAAATTGGTCAAGCAATGGCCGTGACTCATCTTCATGGCTGACACTGACAAAAGGATGTACAAAAGGCGGTACAGGGCTACAGGATAAATCCTGAGAGTACTGGGCTGACCTTATCAGATACAAAAGTTACATTCCTTGGTATATAGGTCTTGCTATATCTTGGTCTTAACCATCCAGCAGAAAAGTATAAAAACGAGGTATATAAAGTAAAGCCATATTAATACGATGAGCTGTAAAAGGCTCAAGTCAATAACTTCTGAGGATAGCCCACTAATATTATAGACTGCTAGACAGTGTTGGATTGTTTTGCTAAATTCAAACACCTATAGTATTTAGATGCCAATAGAATACCCACCTCTGACAGGACTAAACAAAAAAAAAGGGGGGGGGATACAAAGGAAAGATCATTATGTATTTATATATACAAAATAGTTAGGACAGATATACAGCTACTTTTGCTTAATTCAATGAGAAGAAAAAGGGTACTATAGTGTTTGGACAGGATATCCTGTCTGCTTCTTCTACTATGGATAACCACTAAGAAGATAACAATGTACAGTGTATTGACTATCAAAACTGTCCTATTAATCAGCTGTGAAACTGTCTCATTCATATTTATTTCTCAATTAAAAAAATATAAAAAACAAACAAACAAAACAAAAGAAAGAAGAAACAACAGTGTTAGTGCCATCATACACTAACTAGGAGTATTTGACGTGGTCTCATAAATTCCTGTTAGACAGAAAAGCAGAAATGTCAGCTTTCCTCAAGGCCATGCAGTCAGCACTGAATAGGGAGCATGGTGAACGGTGAAAGGGGGAGTGAGCCGGACAACCCAGCATGTTGTCAGTGATCGCATTGTGTCCACGAGGTTGGAGACGGTGAGAGAGGAGCAAGCACACACACACCCTTGCCCCAGGTATTTTCAACCATGGTAGTTGCTATTTCTGGTTTTGATTGGATAGCTTCTAAGTGGACCTATTTGTAGATCCGAATGCTATTTACATTTAATTTATATGTGATCCTTCTTCCTTAATACAATATTAGAAACACAGAAACAAGTGACTAGATGAAGGCTGGAGGGCCAGCGAGACAACTCAGCAGACCAAGCTACTGCTTAGGCAAGCACAGGGGCTGGAGATCAATCCCAGGCACCCCAAGCCATGCTGGCCCTGCCCCCAGGTGCCCTAAACCTGCCACAGAGTCTGGGCATGGTGGTGCACGCCTGTAATCCCAGTGCTGGGCAGGGTGAAAACAGGAGGATCACTACAAGTCTGAGCTGCATGGTGAGACTCTTGTACCAAATACATAAAAAAAAAAAACCCCAAAATAAAAATTAAAAAAAAAAATCTAGAGAAGTAGATGTTTAAAACATTCAACTTTACTACTAAAATGACGTGTCTAAATATATGCCAGAATTGGGGTTCTGTCTTAAAAAAATGAAATTCTGGGGTTGGGGAGACAGCTTGGCAGTCTAAGCACCTGCCTGGCAAGCGCTAGGGCCCAGGTTTGATCCCTGGTACTGCATACCATGCTGGCCTTGCACTGAGCCAGCCACTAAGAGGAGCTGGCCACCAAAACCAGGTATGGTAGTGCATGCCTGTTATCCCAGCAACAGGATGGCTAAGACAGGAAGATCACTATGTGCCAGAGCTGCACAGCGAGACACTGTTCCAAATAAATAAAATAAAATAAAATTCTGGAGCTGCGGTTGTAGTACTTAGTGGTAGAACAACTTGACCAGCACATATGAGGATCTGGGTTCAATCCATAGGTACGCTGTAATTCCAGCACTAAAAGACTAAAACAGATGTATCAACAATTTGAGACCAACTTGGGTTACTTGATGAGCTTCAGGCCAGCCTGGACTATGCAACAAGACTCTGTCTCAAAACAACCAAACTGTTGGGTGGTGGTGGCACATACCTATAATCCTAGCATTTAGGAGGCTGAGGCAAGAAGACTGCTACAAGTTCAAAGCCAACACAGGCTACCTAAGAGAGTTCAAGGATAGTTTCAACTAATGATACCCTGTCTCAAAACAACAACCAAACCAAATAAACAAAAAACCAACCAAGCCAAACCTATGTTCTGAGTATAGATGTGTACGTCTGTGATATCTAAGAAAAAAATTTTAAAGAATAGTTATGGAACTTTTTAAATTTGTTAAAGAACTTTGATGATAGGATAAATGGTGAGTTCTGAAAGGCAAGATACTTTTAAAAGACATTTTTAAATTTTATATGATAAACATTATGTCACTTTGAGGACCATGGTCTCTTTTTTCAAATATAGAGAAATAAATAAATACAGCCCACAACTCTGTATGCCAAGGCATATAAACAACATATGTAAAAATGTACAGCCAGGTACAGTCCCAGGTACTCAGGAGGCTAAGGTATCTCAAAAGGTACAGGCCAGCCTGTGTAACAGTAAAAATAAAAACAAAACAGAAAATACAGGAGAAGAGTACACATTTAAACCAGGTGAGATGGTGCACATCTATAATCCAAGCACTCAGGAGACTGAAAATTCAAGACCAGCCTGGGCTACAAAGTGAGTTCAAGGCCAGTCTGAACTGTGTAGTGAACACAAAAGACCCTCACCCAAAAGGCATACATTATAAACACTGTATCTAGGCTTTTTCTCTTGAGACAGGTGTTTGCTCTGTAATTCAGGTTGGCTTTGAACTTGTGGCAACCCTCTTGCCTCACCCTCCCACATGCTTGATTACAAATATGTTCCACCATGCACAGTTCTAGGCTGCTTAAAGGGACCAGAGAGATGGCTCAGTAGAATAAGCACTTGCCTAGCAAGTGTAAGGGCCTGAGTTCAATCCCCGGTACTGCAAAAAAAAGAAAAGAAAAAAAAAGAAAAGAACTCTAGGCTGCTTAAGTTGATAAAGCTAACTACTTTTCAACCATCAAAACGACCATACATTTGATTTATTTTTTTAATTTGGAGGAATATTAAATTATAATGTTTGCAAAAGCAAATTTGAAGTTAATAAGACATCTGTTTTGGGTAAATATTATAATTATGAAACAAAGCCAAATATAAAACTTCACTAAATCAACAATCAGGAAAGAAAATTAAAATTTTTAAATTAGCACTTCAAAAAACAAGTCCTGGATTAAATTTTTTTCCCTGAGACAGTCATGCTGGGATTATAGGTGTATGCAATCACCATGTCCTGCTGGATTTAAGTAATTTTAAGGAGGAAACCTTTTCTCCTTCTGGTATTGAGAATGGACTGAACCCAGGGTCTCACACGACAGATACATGCTCTACAACTAAAATACATCCACAAACCCAACTGAGAAACTTTCTGAAATGTAATACACATATAATTGTATTCCTAAAATCATAGAAAACAAAACAATTTCACAGTGCTAATGAGAAAGTGATACAAACAGGAAGCCCACAGAACCATGTTGTAAGCATAAACGTATGAATTATACTAGCAAGGTAAAATCAGTATACGAAAAGGTAACAACAGCCTCTAATCAAGTAATTTCTTTTCTTTTTTTTGGTACTGGGAATCAAACTCAGGACCTTGTACTTGCCAAGCCCCCTAGAGTAGAATTTTTTACAGAGAAGTAACACTTCATAAAACCTTTCATGGTGGGGTGGCATTTGCCTATATTCCCAGCAGTGTGGGAGGCTGAGGCAGGGGATCACAAATTTGAGCCTCTTCTGGGCAACCCAGCACTAGCCAGAGCCTGCTAAATAAAATACACCAAGGGCTGAGATGTAGCTAAATCCAAAGGCCCCGTATTCAGTCTCTAGTACAACATACATACATGCACACACACAACCACCCAAACACCAAAACAAAAAAACACTATTTATGCCAGGTGTGGAAGTATACCCCTTAATTCCAGCACTCAGGAGGCTTGAGTTTAAATCCACTCTGGGGTACATAATAAGCTCAAGGCCATTCAGAGCTACAGTGAGACCTTTCCTGAGAAAAACAAAAACCAACAAAACCTTTATTTGATAATAACTGAAGCCAGGCAGTGGTACACACATGTAATTCCAGCACTTGAGAAGCTGAGGCAGGACTGCCTCAGTTCGAGGCCAGTCTGAGCTACTCACTCAAGGCTAGCCTGCACTACAGAGTGAGACCATGTCTAAAATGCAAAATAAAAAACCCCTAATCCAACCCAAAGAAAGTAATTATAACTATAAAAATAAATAAATAAAAAATTAGAGGGCCGGCCAGATAGCTCAGTGGTTTAAAGCGCTTGCTTAGGCAGAGCACAGTGGCAGCAGTTCAATCCCTGGGGTGCCATGCCCTGTTGGCTTCGCCCCTGGGGTGTGCTGAGATGGCCATTGTGACTGGGCGTGGTGGTGCGTGCCTGTAACCCCAGCGCCTGGGAGGCTGAAAACGGGAGGATCACTATTCACTATGAGTCCGATCCATATAGTGAGACCCTGTACTAAATACGTTAAAAA
>NW_004524659.1:7242838-7251223 GCF_000260255.1 Octodon degus
AAAAAAAAAAAAAACCACAGAATTAACCAACTGAACTACACACCTTAGTCATATGTCACCAATTTCTGGTCCCCCCCACCCTCCAGTGCTGGAGACTGAACTCAGTACCTCATACATGATATATACAAGCACTCTACTATGGAGATATACATCCAGTCCTAGTAATTTGCTTTATTTTGTTTTTAATGGTACTGGGGATTGAACTCAGGACCTTCACACAGAGCTGTATCACCAACCATTTTTTACTTTTTATTTTGAGACAGGATACCTAAGTTGCCCAGGCTGGGGTCCAACCTCCCCATCCTTTTGCCTTGGTTTCTCAGAGTGCTGAGATTACACATGCGTGCCACCGTATCCAGCCCTACCTTCTACTTTTTTAGTCATCATGTATTATACATTTAAAATGCTCTCTAGCAGGGTGTGGTGGCACATACCTGTGAGATCCAAGTGACTTACCTATTTGTCTCTTACTATCATTTCTGGGTTGCTCATTTTCTGGCCTTGAAACTTTGTGTACTTCAGCTGTGGAACAAGACATGCAAAGCAACAAATCAACTTGGTGTATATAACCAAAAAACTCTTGTCAAGTTAGAAATGGGGGGAAAAATCCCACAAAACAAAACCTGTATAATCCCCCCACCCCAAATCACACCTGGAAGCTTGAACATTATACTAAAGTCAGATTAAACCTAGAATGAACCCTATAAAGTAAAATCTTCTTAATAAGATGAACAGAAAACACTGATCAGTCAATTAAGGAACAATAAGTAGCTCAAGTTCTACCTCGCCTGTGCTCTTGATTCTCTATTGCTTTTTGGCTGGTAGATGGCAAAGGCCTGGTTGATACAGGGCTCCTTCTCCCAACTGGTGCTGGAGCAGGTAAGTGGGCCGAGGCGGTCTGTACTGCTTGCTCCATGGTTGGACTTTTTCTCAAAGGGTCTAACTGAGGGCTTGAACGACCTAAAATGTAACCAAAAGATAAGAAACTATCCTAACTAGGAATTTCAAAATAATCTAGCCCCCTTAAAAAAAAAAAAAAAAAAAAAAAAAAAAAAAAAAGAAAGAAAAAAAGAAAAAAAAGAAGAAAAGAAAAGAACAGTAGGGTTTTATTCCTAACAATTCAAATTTTTAGCAAAAATTAGAGTTAATCTACTTATTAGATCCAAATTCAAATCTGATTATTCTTAGTGAATGGGTCACTAAGCAACTGCTCCGGTAAGTTCTATTACAACAAAATAAAGCATGGGAAACCAAGGTAAATGGTTTCTAACTACCTAAGGCTGGGTCTTGTGTAATTAAACATCAAAACTAAAAGGCCAGCATCAAATCAAATAAGTCCTTCAGATAATATTTTATTTAATTTATTTATTTATTTTTGCGGAACCAGGGATTGAACTCAGGCCCTTGCGCTTGCCAGGGAAGCGCTTATTCCACTGAGCCATCTCCCTGGCCCAATATTTTATTTTTTAATGTATTTAGTACAGGGTCTTACTATGTAGATAGGACTTATAGTGATTCTCCTGTTTTCAGCCTCCTAAGCGCTGAGATTATAGGCATGCCACCATGCCAGGGATTGAACCCCAGATGCTGTGCTCTGCCTAAGCAGGAGCTTTAGTCCACTGAGCTATCTGGCCAGCCCTCCAGATAATTATACAGTAGCCATATTCATTCCTTGCACTGTATAGAAGTCTTGGTAAGTTTTAGGGAAATATGGGGTTTATACTAAATTTCCACTTTTCCTTTTATGATGTCAGATCCTTACTACTGTATGAACTGAAGAATATAACAGTACTTTCATCATTTTTTTGGTCCCTATACCACTGTACCAGAACATAATACTCTGCTTAAGTATTACACTCATTTTATGCAAAAATATTCCCACATTATCTGTTTGTGTATAAGGTTCCAAACTAGTAAACTGATAAGTGCTGTTAATATATTGATTTAGGAATAATTAGTAATACTTTCCTAAGTTTACATTTCATTTAAAGTATGCAATTACAAATACATATTATCACTTCTAGCCATTAATGGCTAAATCACTTTAGCCAAAACATTTAAATTACCATTAAAACATTCAAAAATTAAAGCTGGGTATGGTGGTGCATGCCTGTAATCCCAGCATTTAAGAGGCTGAGGCAGTTGCTAGTTTGATACCAGCCTGGACTACAAAATGAATTCAAGGCCAGCCTGAACTCTGTAGCAAGACTCTGTCTCAAAAAACCCATAAAGATTAAAAAATTAAGTTTCATTAATAGAAAAACTATCTCCATAAAAATTATAAGGGAAAATCATGATGGTTTATATAAATTTTGGTCTATAAGAAAATAATCATAAAAGAGTCATAGATATATAGACATAGACAGACAGACAGGAAGGAGTCTATGTTGCCCTGCCTAGCCCTGAACTTCTGGATTGAAGCAATCTTTCTGCTTAAACCTTCTAAGTAGCTAGGACTACAGGCAACTGCTGCTACATGTCCGCCTTTTTCATGTGTTAATTTTTTAAAAAGCCTATTGCTATAGTTAATTTTACAATACATTACATAATCTTCTAAAGTAGTTTTAAAAACTACTTTATGAAGTCTTTCTCTTTGAGAAAAGATACTGTGATTATACATGGAATGGGGTAATCATTTTGTATCAAATTTATTTAAATTTTTTTATTATAATCATGATGCCAATTTTGCTATAAGTGGAGAAATACAGGAGATGTGGACATAGTAACAATAGATCCAGAAACTGTTTCAGCACAGCAAGAACACAGCTCCTTGAGTCATTTTCACATTCTTATTATAGGTAAGGAAATTCCAAATGTTTTGTGAAATTCATAATTTTTAGCTAGTGAAATTTTAACATAGACTCCTACATTATCTTCTAAAATACTGTTATGTAGGACTGACTGAGGACACAGCTCAGCGGCATAAGTGCTTGCCTTGCAAGTGCAAGGTTCTGAGTTTGATCTCGGGGAAGGAGGGAAGGAGGGAAGGAGGGAAGGAGGGAAGGAAGGATAGACAGACGGAAAAAAAGTCTTATGTAAATATATCTCTAACTTTCTTTTATTAAAAATGAGTAACTTTTTCCCTTTGGTACTGGGGATTTGACCCAGAGCTTCACATGTATTATGCAAGGACTCTACCTACTAAGTCACATCCCCTGTTCCTTTTAAATTTTGAAGCAGGGCCTTGTTAAATTCTCCAAGTTTGGGTTGAATTTGTGGTTATGTTGCATTTGCATCCCAGCCGATGGGATTGCAGGCATGTGTCACAACAAATTGACACTTTAATCTACTTTTGTCAGGGGATGGTGTGCTGGGGACAGAAACTAGGACCTCACATATGCTGGGCAAACATTCTACTCCACAGCTACCTCGCTCTTCTTATCTCAAAATGTACTCTGGCACTGCTTTATCTTACATGTATTTTACTTTCAAGCAGGTAAAGCCATTACTTTCATTTTTCAAGTATGTCCTGCTGTATGCCCACATTTATTCTAGAGATAATCTTTCCGATTAAAAGTACAATAAATTTAATTAATATGAAAAATAAAGTCTCAGTCCTCAATCTTTTACTTGACATTTTTTCTCACAGAAGTTGGTTATATGTCTTATGTACTTCATAACTTCTATTTTGTCACTACAGTTAGCCATTTATTTCTGTTACATTGCACAGGATGTTTTAAGAATTACTGAATTTTGTAGTTACTTTATATTTCACCTCTAACTTAAGTCCCTCCCCTATTTTTGTTTTTCATTAAATGCTCAATTCCAAGCAGAAAATTAGTAAATAGTGGTAATTTCAATATTTAAGCCTCATATTTACGTTCTTATGTATACTTGATATAGCTGAAAATTAAAGGAAAAAAATGAGTAGCAGCAATACCAGATGCCTGCATTTATATTAATATTGTATTAGAATTTTTCTGGGGGTTCAGTACTAAGTTTGATGTTGGCTAGGGGTTAGGTTGCCTAATCTATGCTTAGCATGTTCTATGCAGTAGGGATGATGTATGTATGAATACATGTTCTGAAAATCTAATTCTTATGTAAGTCTGATAGCTTCCAGGAAAGTCTCATTTTATAGTTTAAGAAACTAGTCCTTAGAAAGATTAAGAACTTTCTAATTAAATCAAGAATTCTAAGGGCTGGCCAGATAGATCAGCAGACTAAAGTGCCTGCTTAGGCAGAGCGCAGTGGCAGGGGTTTGATCTCCTCCTGTCATACCAGCCCTGTCCCTGGCGAGGTGAGGTGAGACAATGACTGAGATTGGGTGTGGTGGCAAGCCTATAATCCCAGCATTTAGGAGGCTGAAAACATGAGAATCACTAAGTCCAATCTATGTAGTGAGACCCTATAGATCCTGTCCTAAACACGTTAGAAAAACAAAACAAAACAAAACAAACCCCCCCCAAAAAATTCTAAAGTATATATACCTATAATAAGATATTTTAGGTCCACACAAATAATAGCTACTATTTCAAAATATCTGAGATATATAGGGTTATGCTTACATTGGCTTGATTTTTAAAGTCAACAGCTTGGCTGGGGAGATAGCTTGGTAGAATAAGTGCTTGCCTGGCAAGTACAAGGTCCTGAGTTAAATCCCCCGTACCACAAAAATAAGTAAGTAAATAAATAAATAAAATAATAAAGTCTACAGCTTTTTAAAATTGTAAATATGCCAACTTTCTGAAATAGCCTTATATTTTATTATTAAAAAGTAAATATTTGGGTTGGCCAAATAGCTCAGTGGATTAAAGTACCTACAATGAGGCACATGGGCCGGGGCCAGGGATTTGATCCCCAGGCCTGCCTGCTGGCCCCAACCCCAGGTTGTGCCGAGATGGCAATTGTGAGTGGGCTTGGTGGCACACGCCTATAATCCTAGCTCTTAGGAGGCTGTAAAACAGGAGAATCACCATAGGTCTGATCTAGTAGTGAGACCCTGAACACCCAGGAGACCATTCCCTAAAATACAATAAATAAATAAATAAACAAATATTCATGAAAAGCAATGAATCAATAATACCCACTTTAGTTAGTGGTTAAAAGAAGATATGGGATTATGAGACTAGCTAATACAAAACAACTGGAAAACTAAAACAGTATTCTTTACAAAACTTATTAAAATGCAAATCCCTAAGTTCAAGGGATTCTGATGTAGTAGGTCTCAGGACTTGCTGATGGTTACACACTGAGAATGAATGTTCGATAGCCTATGGGGATTTTATGGAAGTTTTTTTTTTCAGAGGATTTTTCAAATTCATCTAGGATAACTCTCATTTTCAATGGTACATCTAGAACTAGCCTGATACATTATTATTTGTTACATAATTGCTCTGTAAATAAGTCAAATTTAGAGAACGCTCACCAGTTCAGTTTCATAATCTTAGAATTGTAAAAGGTGTAAAGAGTACAAGTTAATTCGATAATACGTCAATTGGTAGAAAGATTTTAAAGAGAATTCATCAGAAATTATACATGTAATTTACAAACTATAAAAGCTCTTACATTCAGATAAAATCTTTTATGGAAACTTAGAATAAAAGTATTTGAAGAGAAAAACTGCTTACCTTGAGATAACTGTGTCTTTATAGATCTTGTATCCTGCGTAAAGGCAGATCCAACTGCACTACTTTGGGACAAGGTACCGCTGTTTGACGTTTCTGATCCAAAGGACGTCAAGGAGCTTCCAGCTTCAAGAAATATTTTTGAATGAAAAAAAAAATTAATGTTTTCATCTTCAGTTACATAAAACTGTGCAGAATTTTGATTAACTGCCTATACCCTCTCATAGAACTTGTATAAATGAATAATCCTGGAAATTGAAGCGCATGAAGTAATAGTTCAGGCAACGTATGGCAATACTGGGTCAAAAAAAAAAAAAAAGGCAGGGCCAGGGAGATAGCGCAGTAGAATAAGCATTTGCCTGGCAAGCGCGGGGCCCTGAGTTCAATCCCTGATAACAAGAAGAAAAAAAAAAAAAAAAGCCAATATATAGCCATGTCTGGTATCCTCTGATGTGCATGATATTTAGGTTTTTTTTTTTTTCCTCCTTTGGTACCGGGAATGGAATTCAGGTCTTTGCACTTGTCAGGCAGGCACTATGCCACCGAACTGTCTCTAGCCCTGCGAGCAATTTTTATAGTGCACAGTAATGTAGTTATGTTGGTACCACAAAGAAGATATAAGACAGTAAAATAACAGAAATGGTACATTTTAAACCAAATTAAGTTCAAATTATTTTAATACTAAGTATCTTCACAAATAGCCAACTCAGCAAACAAGTATACTAGGGAGATTTGTCATTTCTGAGGCAACACACAATAACAACTCCAGCATTAATGCTTCCCTTAAGATGGAATGTGGGACTGTATCTAGCCTAAAGATGTCATAAAAACATTGAGTAATAAAGTCTCTTTAAACTTGTTTTTGAGTTAGGGCCAATGTAGTCCACACTTGTCTTAAATTTGTGAAGGTCCTGCCTTGGGTTACTGAGTACTGGGATTTCAGAACTCCAGGTAAGCAGTCTGCTGGAAAGTGATAGCACATGCCTGCAACGCCAGCTACTGTTTATTTCTATTTCTATGCTGCTCTGTGCTTCTTCACCCATTCAACCTTCCTCTGCTGACCCCAATACATTCAATGATCTCCATTTCTTCTGAGTTCAAGTTCCGAGTTCACACTAAAGCCCCCTTCTACTTGCCACAATCCTATTTCATTTTTCTCTTTTCAAAAAGCTTTCTGAGTGCTGGGATTATAAGTATCTGCCATGTCTGGCCTGAGATTCTGTCTTTAGTTTTTGTTTTTTGATATCAACATTTTGATATTTTGAGTGCAGGCTGGTACCAAACTTGTGTTAATACTCTTGCCTCAGGTGACAGAGTCCTGGGTTTAGAGGTATACATGACCTGGCCAGATCGTGTCTTTAAAAAATAAATGAAATATAAATACAAAAAGTTTTGCAAGCAATATATGATCCCAATTATAACTATTCCACACTACCCTTAACAGTGTAAGAGTAGTCATAAAAGCCAGGTGTGGTGGCACACACTTGAAACCTAAGCACATGGGAGGCAAGTTCATGGCCAGTCTGCATTACAAAGTGGGACCCTGTCTCAAAAAACAAAAATAAACTAAAAATAAAGCCACAGAAAACATGTAAATAAATGGGTATAGCTGGGTTCCAATAAAACTTCATTACTTTTAGTATAATTCCCTTCTTTTCTAGTTTTTTAAGCTGGCAGCTTAGAGTACTGATTTCAAAAAATCTTACTTTTTCACTGTACACATTTAAAGTTACAAGGCATCCTTATAACTTTATATCCTTAAGCAATGCTTTCATTTCACCTACAAGTTTTTGACATTGTATTTTAATGGTTACTAAATAATTATTATTATTTTCAGTACCAGAGATTGAACTCAGGACCCTGCGCTTGCCAGGCAAGCATTTATTCTACTGAGCTATCTCCTTGGCCCCTTAGAAATTATTTTAACTTAAATTTTTTCTCATGACTTCATCTTTGATATATTTGTAATTAATCAATTCATTCCATTTCAAATTATTTGAAGATTTTTCAAATCACCTTTATTAATCTCAAATTTAATTTCTGTGTGACTGAGAAGATATACTGGTTTTCAAAGTAACACACTGAGGTTTATTATTAAGACTTTCTAAACTGACCCCTGAATTATGATAAAGAATCTCTCTCTATCTGTTAGCACTACTGTTGTTTTTTTTTTAATCTGCGCTGTCCATCATTAACATTTAACAGTTTTCCTTTTATTGTTTATCATATCCTTTTTATTATTATTTTTTCCTCCATTTTTACACCCAGGGACTTCACACTGAGTTATATCTCTAACCCCTTTTAAATTTGAGACAGGGTCTTACTAAATTGCTCAGACAGAGTTGCGTGTGCTGGTGCATTCCTATAGTCCCAGCACTTAGGAAGCTGAGATAGAAGGAGCACCAAGAGTTTGAGGCCAGCTGACTACACAGAGTTCAAGACCAGCCTGAACTACAAAGTGAAACCTTATCTCAAAAGCAAAAAACCAAACAAAAACTGTTCAAGCTGTGCTTGAACTTGTCATGATCTTGCTTCAGCCTCCCAGAGTGCTGTGATTTTAACTATGTGTCACCTCACCCAAGCTCCCTTTTTCTTTTTTTTTTTTCGGGGGGGGAGGGGGACCAGGGACTGAACTCAGGACCTTGTGCTTGCCAGGCAGGTGCCCCTTCCATTCTCCATTTCACTGCGTCCTTCAGAAACATTAGGACTGAGCATGGTGGCACTCTAATCCCAGCAGTTGGGAGGTTGAGATAAGAGGATGTCTATGAGTCTGTGATCAGCCTGGGGCTACAAAAGTGAGCACAAGCCCAGACCAAAC
>NW_004524659.1:7251334-7257216 GCF_000260255.1 Octodon degus
TTTTTTTTTTTTTTTGTAAAGGAGCTGTGTAACTGCACAAAAGTAAATTTTTTGATTCGGTATTCTTTTTTTTTTGTTTTTTTCGAGACAGTGTTCCACTTTGTAGCCCAGGCTAGCTTTGAACTCACTAGTTTCCTATCTCAGCATCCTCAATACTGAGATTGTAGGTGTGCATCTTTAACAATTCTTAGTCTCGTGTGTTATCATCCTGGTTTTAAAATTCATATGCATATATTAATTCATCAAACTTGGTAAATAAAAATCTGTACAAAAGGTTAGAGCTAAGAGAATCATCATCCAAACAGCTGGTTGCCAATGATGTATGTCTTCTACAGCCTCGGTGCACCTGACCTAGTCTAAAATGTGTACACATCTATTTGACCAATATTCTTCCATCTTGGCCTGAGAGAATTATGAGACAAAGCATGCCACAGAACACTAGTAAATTTGTCCCAATTATTTGTAAACAATCAACTGGCCTCAGTGAGTAAATAATAATGAAGGAGAAAAGGCTCCATGCTCTTGTTGATTGATTGAGGCAGGGTCTCAATCAATATGTAGTAATGATACTCAAATATGTTGTTCAGGCAGGCCTTAAACTCACTTTATAGCCCAGACTGGCCTTGAACTCACAGCAATCCTTCTGCTTCAGTCTTTTGCACAGGCTTATGATCCTTTTAATCATCACTACACATTTAATTTAAATGGCTGGTAGGGCTAGAGTACGACTGTAGTAGTAGGTAGTATGCCTCTCCAATATGCATAATACCTGGGTTTGATCTACAGTACTGTGGGAGGAAAAAGAGATGACTGATCATTGTACCAGTTATTCTTTCTAGTAATCCTTTACTTTAGCAGCAAGCTCTGAGCGTCTTATTGGTCAGTGATAACGTAAGAAAATACACTTTGATGTTTCATTTATTGATAATTTTTTTAAAGGTTCTTAAAGTCATAGCTGGGCCTATGTTGGCGGCCCAAGCCTGTAATCCCAGCACTTTGAAGCCTGAGGCAGCAGGACTGCTGTGAATCTGATGGCAGCCTGGGTTACATAGTTAAAAGCCAGCCTCAACTATACCATATAGTGAAATCCTGTCTCAAACCCCTCCCCACAGGGCCAAGGGTGTACCTCAGTGGCATAGCAAGTGCCTGGCAAGTACAAGGACCTGAATTCAATTCCTGATACCAAAAAAGAAAAAAAAACCAAAACAAAAACCCAAAAAAACCACTACGACCAAAACCTTCACAACCCCTCCTCAAAAGAATTATTTTTACATGAGATTAAAATGATAGTCCTCTCAATATAACAAGTACATCAGAGCCCTTGCCTCCCCAGTGCGCAGCTGACGCCCGGGGCTGAACCAATGCGGCACCAGTTCTCCACTGGACTGGAAAACTAGGCCAAGAGGTGATAATGAATGTGGATCATGAAGTTAACCTCTTAGTGGAGGAAATTCATCGCTTGGGTTCAAAAAATGCTGATGGGAAGTTCAGCGTGAAGTTTGGGGTCCTTTTTCGAGATGACAAGTGTGCCAACCTCTTTGAAGCATTGGTAGGAACGCTGAAAGCGGCAAAACGAAGGAAGATTGTCACATACTCGGGAGAGCTACTTTTGCAAGGTGTCCATGACGATGTTGATATTATATTGCTGCAAGATTAATGGGGGTTTGCACAGCTTTGTGTACTGCTGTTTTGCTTTTCTGATAAACTGGAATGTTGAGTCAAAGAACAAACATGATTTAATGTATTTTTATAAAACTTTGTAAACAGAAGGGGACTCATGGTTTAGAAGTCTTCCCTTTTTTATATCTCAATAGAAATTGTATGTATGGCACTGTAAAATAAACAAAACCTATTGTTTTCCTCAGGAACCTGGTTGGGATATGTAGGCAATGATGCCTTTTTGGAGAGGTTAGGGGAATATTTTTTTCATAAATAATTCGTAGAAATTTCTATAGATATTTGACGTTCTGTCAAAGGGAAAAGCAAATGATGACCAAGTTCCACGAGAAATATTCAAATGTTATGTAATAAAAACGCAACTGTCTTAAAAAAAAAAATAAGAAGTACATCATTCCTTATGATATGATAGCAATTATGATAGCATCTGTTTCATCAGACTTAAAATGTTGAAAAAATTCTGGGGTTTTGCAAAATTTTTGTTAAAAATGGTGTCTCAATATAGATTTCACTTGTGTATTTTTACTATAAACCAATTAAAACGTATTTTTCAATATGCTTGAGGAATATTTCTACTTCTTTTTCTGTGAACTGTTAACTTTCCTGCCCAATTTTGTTGGGCTGCTGACTTTTTATATTTAGAAGAGCCATCTATAAAAAGATATTAAATAGTAAAAAATTACAAATAAACTATTAACAGTGCTCTACTAATAATACAGATGGTGCCCAACTTACAGATAGTTTGACTTAATGCATTTGGACTTGAGGACAGTATTTCTTTAGGAGATACCATCCTCTGAATTTTGGTCTTTTCCCAGGGTAGCCATACACAGCATGACACCTTCTTATGCTGCTGGGGCACAGTAGCAAGCTGCAGCTCCCAAAGAGCTGTGCAAGCCCAGGAGTGCACTCATGCTGTACAGTGTACTGTGCTGCCTGTATATTTTGGATATTTTGTTTTGTGCTTTAACATTGCATCATTTCTACAAGTGCCCATCTGTGTGTACAAGAGCTTCTTTGACATTTTATCCTGAGTATATTTAAGGTTAACAAACTAACCTATGTTAGGTAATACACATATTAAATGGGTTTTTTTTGACTCATTTCCAACTTCTATTTTAGAATGAAAACCCACTGTGAGTTGAAGAGCATCTGTGTATGAAAATATATTTTTGTGCTTTATTTTATTTTTATTCTTTTTTTGTGTGTGTATGATAATTTAAATGGAAAATAAATATCCCCATAAACAGCAACAGTATAACTGATTCATTTTATCCTTTAAAAATCAGAATACCAAATAAAGATGAGAAAAGGCTTGATTTATGCCAACAAAAATTAGCTAATTCCTTTTGTTTGCTTGTGTATATGAGGCAGTGTAGCTGACCTTGAACTTGAAACATCCCTCCTTCCTCTGTTTGCCCAGCAGCACTACGATTATAGGTGTGCATCACAATGTTTTTGAAGACAGGGCTGGCCTTCAACTCTCAGCAATCCCACTGCTCTAGCCTCTTATGGGCTAGGACCACAGGGTGTACCACCACACCTGGCTTGGCAAAGTGTTCTTTATAGCCTTTGAGATTATAAAAGGAACATCAAATAACATTTCTAAGAGTATGAGGTTAGAGTAGTAAGTTTCTATAGCTTTGTGATAAAGGGAAATGACAAACAACAATGGCAACAAAAATACCACATACCAACACCAACAGCACCAAACTGCTGCCCGACCAATGAACTTGGACTGAACTGGCTGTATGTTGGCATCCTGCCAAAAGGTCCATAGGAACTCACTGACTGGAATGAAGAAGTAGATGAACCTAATGAAGACTGAAAGAAGAAAACAGTCACTTTTCTAAGCACTAAGCAACAAATGTATAATAAAGAGAAATTCAGGTTTTATTTCCAGTTTTTCCTTCTTTTCTAATTTTTTTCCTTCCCCTTCCTTCCTTCTTTTTTTTTGTGATACTGGAGATAGAACTCAGGACCCTGTGCTTGCCAGGCAAGCGCTTATTCTACTGAGCTATCTCCTCAGCCCCGGAATTCAGGTTTTAAAAATCCAATGAAAGGGCTGGGGAGATGGCTCAGTGGAATAAGTGCTTCCCTGGCAAGCGCAAGGACCTGAGTTCAATCCCCAGTTCAAAAAAAAAAAAAAAAAAAATCCAATGAAAGTATGAGATCGTTAACTACCAGGAACAAAATAAATTATAATGACTTATAATAGAGATTATTATTACAATTTAACAACACTCTGGTTTCAGTGTTTGTCTAGATGTGCCAATTATATACAATGTGATTTACAAATACACTGTAATATATACTGTTAAGAATTCCACAGTGGATTTAGGAAAGAATAAATGAGTAAATGAAAAGTTTACTTTACTAAGTGAATTAATTAAAGAAAAATCACATTCAGCGATACTGGGTTTCAGTCTGAAATGACATAAACATCTCACTTGTGATTTTTCCTTTGCTTTCAATCATACCCCACAAAAATCTATTTACATTTTTACATGTAATAACAGTAGGCTGAGGAACATTTTATATAGACCTTAACTTATTAAGCCTCAAATATATTTTAAAACATATTTTATTTATCTTATTATGAAGTATGTTATGATACAAACTGTATTAAAGAGTACTGGTACATAAGTCCACTTACAGAAAGATTTTACCTGTGTTTACTATTAATACCAAGCACACAACAGATATTCAATAAATACTGCTGAATGAACAAAAAACAAAAAACAAAAAAAACAAACAGGGAGGGACAAAGTCCTGACTGTGATATACATGCCAATAACTCCAGTACTGAGAGATGCTGAGGCAGGGGATCTAAAGTTAAAGTCCTACCTGGGCAACATAAACCTTAGCAAGATCTTGTCTCCAAAAACAGGAAGACCTAACTCACTGGTGAAAACACCCCTGGCACTCAATCTCCAGCATCACAAGACAAAAAACAAACTGAAAGAACAGAATAAAAAAGGAGAATTAGCTAGTTGTGATGGCTCACACCAGTAGGCCTCACACTTGAGGCAGGAGGATGGCTCCAAGTTCAAGGCCAGCTTAGAGTAGGAAGTGAGTTCCAGACTAGCCTAAACTAAAAAGGATAGGCCAGATGTGAGGACAAATGCTTGTTGTCCTGGCCATTTGGGGGGGTTGAGGCAGGAGAATCACAAATATGAATCTAACCTGGGCAACTTAGAAGACCCTGTCTCTAAACAAAAAATAAGGACTGGTGATACAGCTGAATTGTAGAGTACTCGTCTGTCTACCATACATGAAGCTCTGGGTTCATCCACAGTACTACCACCAAAAAAAAAAAAAAAAAAAAAAGTATTTTGTGATTTTATAACTTAAAGCCTAATAAAAGTTAGTATAGAAAAATTTAAAAGTATTACAGTGCTAAAATAAAACAAAAAGCTGCATTCCAACAAGCACTTTTTAGTAATTTATGACAAGAGATTAAAAAGAATGACTATGGAAGGAAAACAATGTGAGGGCCCTCACTTGTAATCAGCTATACTAACAAACAAAAGTATTCTCTATGTGCCAGGCATGGTACACAAACCCATCCCTCAGGAGACCAAGACAGGAAGATCTTGAGTTGGAGGCCAGCATAACACATACACACATACACAAAATCAGAAAACCAACAAGTACCAGGCATGGTTGTAATCCCAGCATTTAAGAAGGAGGCAGATTGTTGTTTGAAGCCAGCCAGGACTACATAGTTAAGACTCTTGTCTCAAAAAACCAGCTCCCCCACAACAAAACAAAAAGCTGGGTGTGATGACACACATCTATAATTCCACCAATTGGGAAGCTGAGGTAGAATACGAGAGACATGAGTTCGAGGACAACCTGGACTACAAAATGAGTTGAAGGCTAACCTGAACTACATAGCAATATCCTATCTCAAAAAAATAAATAAATAAAAAATAAATTAAAAAAAAAATCAAACAAATAAGTAAAACATACCAAAAAAGTATTCCTTTTATTTCCCCCCCCCTTGGGTGTTACTGGGGATTGAACTCAGGACCCTGTACCTGCCAGGCAAGCGCTTATTCTACTGAGCTATCTCCCTGGCTCAAAGAAAGTATTATTATTCTGTTGTTATATCCAAAATTCAAAGAGCTTTTATATGCCTCCAATGAACATACAATAGTAAGTCCCTAACTTACAAGCATTTGAGTTGTGAACTTCCAGAT
>NW_004524659.1:7267382-7273274 GCF_000260255.1 Octodon degus
GTAAGTGCTTATGGTACTGAGCCATCTCCCAGGCCCCCCCAAAGTTTCTTCATGGCTCAATTTGGCTGTTTATTGTCTTGTAAGTGCTTACTGAATGGTTCTTTCTAATGTTGATATATTCTTTTCTTGTCTAACTGTGGCCTCTATTCTCCCTTAGCTCCTCTTCCATTAGGCTACTTTCATCTTTGGTGTTTTGTAAAGTCTTAAGGGTGGGGAGATTGCTCAGTAGAATAAGTGCTTGCCTGGCAAGTGCAAGGGCAAGTTCAATCCCCAGTTACACACACACACACACACACACACACACACACACACACACACACAAAGTCTTAAGTTTATGGTATCATTATGTTTTAGGGATTAGCATCTCTCTAAGCATATTAGTATGTATTCTTATTTTTTTTTAGGTACTCAAACTACAAAACTGCACAATTTTTGAATGATCTGCCCTTGTTTTCCCATAAATCCAGCTATTTTAGTGCAGGAAACTACCCAGTGTATTATACATTAATCCTAGCATTAAGTCACAGCAGGGACACTGACTTGATTTTGTGATATTCTGGGTGTTATCATGAATTAATGAAAAGGTAGTAATTTAACAGATTAGGGATATGTAAGTAGTATTTAATATTTTTACTACAGCACTGGAGC
This sequence comes from Octodon degus, assembly GCF_000260255.1. Lineage (NCBI taxonomy): Eukaryota > Metazoa > Chordata > Mammalia > Rodentia > Octodontidae > Octodon > Octodon degus. The sequence continues at coordinate 7,268,031 of NW_004524659.1, forward strand.
TGTCTAGCAAATGTACTACGCATTATGCAGTAAAGAAAGCACAAAGATTGGATTAGCTTGCTAGGGTTGCAAAAACAAAGTGCCAGAGACTTGACTTATATGATGGTGAAACTTATACAAAAATTTTATAGCAGCATTACAAATAGCCAAAAGGTGGAAACCATCCCAATGCCCACCAACAAATGTATGGATAAAGTGTAACATACAAATTTAAGAGATGTAATTGAAACAGGATGATTGTTCACATTAAAAAAAAAAAATTACTGTCACTAATACTCATTAAAATGCAACAAACTACATTAAATGCCACTGATCTGTACAATGGTTAACTGTACATGTATATTAACTGCACCTCAAACACAGACAGGAGAACCTGTGTACACACCTACAAACACAGCTTATAAGAAAACATGCAAAATGATAATAGTTGTAAAAAAAGAAAAATTATGGATGGTAATCCTCTATTATGCTGCTACACTGGCTTTAGTAAATATTCTAAATTGGGTATGGTGGTGCATGCTTGTAATTTCAGCTACATGGAAGGCTGAGGTAGGACTGCAAGTCTGAGGCCAGGCTAGAAAATTTAGGGAGACTGTTTCAAAAAAAAAGATAAAAAGGGCTAGAGTTAAAGCTAAGAGGCTGGGGGAATAGCTCAGTGGAATAAGTGCTCGCCTGGCAAGTGCAAGATCCTGAGTTTGATCCCTGGTACCACCAAAAACAAAAACGCACAACAAAAACTCAATGGCAGAATGTCCTTGGGTCTGGGCCCAAAACACATGCATACACTCATTATTGTTTTACTTTTTCCTTGAATTAGATAAGCCTAAAACCTAAATTTTAGACCAATGTTTAATAAAAGAGAAAAGGAAATATGGAAAATAATCCTCTCTATAAGTCTTAAAGAAGACAAATCAATTTTTTCTTTCTGGCTCGAGTCTATAGCAAAAAGACTTAATAAAAATGTAGCCAGGTGTGGTAGTGCACGCCTGCAAGCCCACCACTTGGAAAGCTGAGGCAGGATTGCTACAAATTGAAGGCCAGCCTGGGTTTCAAAGTGAGTTCAAGGACAGCCTGAATTGGACAGCAAAACCCTGTCTCAAAAAAGACAAAAAAGGGGGCGGGAAGATGGCTCAGTGGAATAAGTGCTTCCCTGGCAAGGGCCTGAGTTCAATCCCCGGTTCTGCCAAAAAGCAAAACAAAACAAAAAAATCACTTGAAAAATAAGGAAGGGGGGGGGAATCAAGTTATGGCATGTATAGGTAAATTCTCAATGATAAATGATACATATACACTGTACCAATGAAATCTGATTTAAAAAATTGTGGCCATGATATTTTTAAAAAACAGGGAGAAATTATCTGGCAAATCACTTCAAATATCACCCTAAATGTAGTAACCAACTTGGTAATACTTCTATCATAAAATACCAGAACTTGTTAAGTTTAAACATGGAAGCATTATCTGGGATGGTTGGATACAGAATCCCCGCCCCCCCAGCTCGTGTGTTGAAGGCTTGGTTCTCAAAGCACAATGCTCATAGCAACGCTTTTGGTTCAATCATGAGGACTTTTAACTGCATCAGTGGACTTATCAGTTGATAGATTCATAATTTGATGGCATCACTGGGAGTGATAAAAACTCTGGAGGTAAGACCTAGAAGAGACTGAATGTTGGGTTGGAGATATAGTTCAGTGGCACAGTGCCTGCCTGGCAAGTAAGGTCCCGAGTTAGTCCCAGTAATCCCTACCCAAAAAAGAGATAACTGAATGTCCTTGAGGGAACTACCACTTATCTCTGGACCCTTCTCTGGCTCTCTAGGATTCCTTTTGCCATGAGGTAAACAGCTTTCCTCTGCCATGACCTTCTGCTGTAATGTTTTTTACCTCGCTCCATTTGCCAAGCAGTGGAGTAAAGTTGACCATGAACCTAATAAATCTGTCCTACTCTAAGTTGTCTTTCAGAATTCTGTCACAAGGTTGGAAAGCTAATACACAGGCTTAAATAGCTAATTTATCTCCATCACCTTCCCAAAGGCTTCCTTCCTTTCTTCCTTCCTTCCTCCCTCCCTCCCTCCCTCCCTCCCTCTCTCTCTCTCTCTCTCTCTCTTTCTTTCTTTCTTTCTTTCTTGCAGAACCAGGGATTGAACTCATGCCCTTGTGCGCTTATTCTATTGAGCCATCTCCCCTGCCTGAGCCTTCACTTTTTGGTATATCAAAACTTGTAAGTTAGACTCTATTATCAACTGATGGGTAGCAACACAAGGCTGGTGAGTGTCAAAATGTGAAGACCAATAAATGAAAGACTGAATTATCCAAGAAAGACCAACAAAGTAAATCAAGAAACTAAGGATGAATATGTTCAAAATGAAATGTATGTTAATATTTATTACATAGTCTTTCTATCCCAGTATTGGGAATTGAACACATGGTCTTTAGGATGCTAGGCAACCCCAACTGAGCTGCATTCTCAGCTCATCTTATTTTTTGAGACAGTATCACTAAATTGTTCAGACTGGTCTCAAATTCACAATCCTGTCTAAGCCTTCCAAACTGGTGGGATTACAGGCCTAAACCCCCATACCTGGTGATGTAGTCTTAGGTAGTTATTACAAGCTGTAAGACATGATTCCAGTTTGCTTATACAAACTTATATTCCCATCAAACTCATTCTCAGTACACAGGTCAGATTTTTTTGTTTTCTATCACAGCTTCTCAGCAGGCCTAAATGATGCTAAATTCAAAATTTAAGTACTACTTACATTAGGGTTCTTAAAAGGGGAAGGCAGAGAGGCTTACAAAGTTAAACAACAGGAAACATGATACACGCAAAGATTCATGTAAGGAATTGGCTCATGGGATTTTGAAGGTCTGGCTGCGGTATTATATGTATTTTGGTTTTCGCCCAGTTCCTGGTTCATAAATATCTTTCCAAAGGACAAGTCATAGAAACTAGGATTGTTTTTTCCCCCTACTCTTCACTGCTTTTAAATTCTGTGACCCACCCTTGGAGCCCTATAACCTAGAGGGAGAAATGGTTCCCAGAAAGGATAAGCAGAATGTTCAACAACCAGGCCTTTCTGGGTTCCCCACAGTGTCCACGTACTACATTCATACCTTTTATGTCCAGTCATACTTCAACATATGTAGCTGTCCATGGTTCAGTCAAACCTATAAAATGAAATCTCCATAAAAACCTAAAATGATAGGGCTGGGAAAGTTACCAAAGAGGTGTGTGGAGGTATTACTTGGTTTTGGGTGCTTAAGCCTCCTTTTGGAGGTGACTGCTAGGTTCTTTCTGTCTTGAGCAAAGAACCGGTCAAGACAAATATAAATGGAAACGTTTTATTAAAGGTAGGAAAAGAAGTACACCCTACAGCATGAGGATGAACACAATACATGTAAGAGCAAACTCCATGTGGATTATCAAGTTTTGTATCACCCACTGGTGAGACTGATGTCAGGTCCAGGCTTTTTTATTGAAAAGCTGCTTGAGGTCTTACAATAAATTCACATACAGGGGCTTGAGAACTGTTCTGTGCCTGTGTCCTGGGACAGACAATTAATTAACAGGTCACACGACCCCAGCTAGCTTTGCCTAAGAGCTATTCCAGGAAGTGGCAATGGCAAACCAGAGAGGGCATGGAAATGACACTCCTTCTCCTATACCTTTACCTTTATGTCTCTGCATCAGTCTCCTTTGTAATATCCTTTGTAATAAACTAGTAAATGTGTTCCTGATCTGTGAGCCATTCAAGTAAATTAAGCAAACTCAAGGAGAGAGTTGTAGGAACCTAAGAGATGCTTGCTGTGGGACACAGCTTTGTCTACTGTTATGGAGTTGCCGGCTTGATAGGGAGAAAGAAGTCCTCTCTGTGTTGATTGTGGTGTAAAGAGCAGAAAAAACTTGGATGTTTTGTTTACCAATAGACCAAACAAAACCAAAATCTGAAGACTAGGCTAGTAGAATTTCTTCTTGCTCATAGATCAATGTTTTATTCAGGCCTCCAACTGATTAGCCATGGTCTACCCACATTAGGAAGGTTGGTTCAATTTATTCAAAATCCACTTATTTATGTTAATTTTACAAAAAGTCTTTACAGAGCAAGGTCACAAAGGCCTGCAATCTTAGTATTCTGGGAGGCTGAGGCAGGATGATGGAAAGTTTGAGCCAAGTCTGGGTAACTTAACAAGAACCAGTATCAAAATAAAAAACAAATTGGAGATACAATTCAGTGCAAAAGTCCCAGGTTTGATCCCTAGTACTGCAAAAAAACAAATGAAAGAAACCTTCACAGAAACATCTACAATGTCTAACCCAATATCTAAGCACTGTGGCCCAGTGACAACAAAATCAACCACTATTTTAGCCTACCCACTGTGAAATAAATAACTAGGTCTTTTATTTTTTTAGTTTTATAAAGAAAAGCAATTTATTTCTTATAGTTTGGGAGAGGTCTTTCTCTTAAAATCCAGAATTTACAAAATTCCAGGAGAAAGATCAGCATGTAAATTATCTGATTAACTCCCACACAATCTAACACAGTGCCCTACATATAGTTGATAATTGAATAAAACTCACAGAGGAAAAAGATACTAAGCTTGGCACTAAAGAGTACAAGCAGTGTTGTTTTTATTTTTTCCTCCAAGTAGTGTTTTTAATATCAAGGGAATTAAAATTATGCAATAAATCCACTTAGAATAAAACGAAAGAATGACTTACAGCAAAAGAAAGACCAGACATCAACAGGATAGGGGAAAAGTCAGTATATTTATAAACAACATACATTCAAAAGCATCAAATCAGGAAAGTCATCACAATTGGTATTTTTCTTCTCTTCCTGATATTCATAAGTAAAGCTTCTCTGTGCTGGCTCCCCCTGCCATTCTGAGACGGAAAAATGAGACTAGGTGTAGTAGTATACATCTGTAATCTTAGCACTTGGGAGGCTGAAAAAGTCTGATCTGTGTAGTGAGATCCTGTACTAAATTAAAAAAAAAAAAAAAGTAAAGCTTCTGCTCTATATCCAGCACTATACACTAACTCATACTAAAAGAGTCTGAGGTAATAACAGGAGTAAGTGAGGTGGGCCAAATAACTTAGTGGATTGAAGTGCTCGCAAGCAGGTGCAGGGGCCAGGGATTTGATTCCCAGGCTTGTGGCCGTGGCCCCACCCCACCCCCAGAGCAGCTAAGACAGCAACTGAGACTGGGTGTGGTGGCACTGTGCCTATAATCCCAGCTCTTA
>NW_004524659.1:7273374-7280799 GCF_000260255.1 Octodon degus
AAATGGACCTCATGTTATGGACATTAATAAACATGAACAAATTGTAGAGATACCATGTGTGTTGGGCATGTCACAATTGTGCTGCCGTGTACTTTTTGTGTAGTGCAATAGTGTACAGTAGTACCATGCTTAATCAGAGTCCAGGATATCCAGAAGCATGAGGAAAAGCAGTGGTGATATGGAAGGGACTGCTAGGAAGGGCAAAACAATTCACACTGTATATTTTTGTCAAATATGTATGAGTCTTACTCTGTGGTACTCATGAATGTTGTTCTGGAATAGAACTTGTTGATAAACTGAAGATTTAATGTAATGGATCTCCTCTTTAAGTCATAACTTGCAACTGATTAGGCAGCATGTATTTCTATTTTTTGATAAAATTTCCTGGGGCCGGTGAGATAGCTCAGCAGTCTAAAGCACCTGCTTAGGCAGGCACAGGGGACTTCAGCTTGATCCACATGCCAAGCCAGCCCTGTTCTCAGGGTGGGCTAAGCTGGCAAAACAAAAAAACAAAAACAAAACAAAAAAACAAAAACAAAAAAAACCACATACCACCATTCTTTCTGACAATACTTAATTTTTTATTAAGTATTTAATAAAATACTTAATTCTTAGTATTTAGGTAGCTTAAGTACTTATCTATATTAAAATTCTTTTTCTTACACTTACTTATCACTGCAAATTATGTGTAATATGATTCAATATTTTTCTCCATTCTACCTACTAATATTACTTTAGTTACTATCTTTCTACATTGTAACATGAAACATTATCTGAAAAGCTCTGTAGCACTGATCTTAGATTCTGGAGCCCTGGATCCATACAAACTGGCTCGATCTCAATTTCCTCATTTGTAAAAGAGAAAAATTATGGCACTAACTTCCAATGAATTAGGAGGAGTAACTTATAATATGCAGATTGACTGTACTTTGAAGAGTACTGCTCACAGATAGCTCTCAATATATGTTACCCATTATAACATTAAAAATAAGATTTTCATCTATTGCTTACCCTACGTAGTCCCAATTTATGACCAAAGGGAAAGAAATCTCCGTAAGAATATTACACAGATAATTCTAAGTATCCAGGTAACTTCAAAAAGGTAAGCTCTATGAACATTCAATTGGGAAAGACAGCCAAGGCTAGCTAGCCCTGTATGTGAAGCTTATACCTCCACTGCAAGACAAATTTACTATCAGTTACCTGAACAATAGCTGGGTCCTGAGGCAAAGAACACTGTGGTTTTGGTGGCTCACAAACAGTGAGATCTTTAATATCACTTCCACGGAATATAATGTATTCAAAGACTTCATCTCGAGGTGGTATTGGACGATCTGTTGGCCGGTCTTCTGTACCAAAGGATCGAACTGGTGAGAAAGTAGAGGACATGAGAAATGTATCTACTACTCATCATATTCATGTAGGGTCTCATCTAAGTATTCTGTTCCAAGTATCAAGTAAAAGTTCTCAAATAACATCTGTGAGAAAGTATTTACTGATCTGTGGTTAAATAAAAAGAAAAAATTATAGCTAATAAAGAATTTTACCTAAAGCTAAATGTATTCTGTGCACCTTGCCCTCAGCCTGTGTTCTCCACAGCGCAAAAACAGACTTGATAACCAACAAACTGACCTGATCTAAGAACAGATCAATGCCCAGGTAGAGATTTCTTCATGACTGAAGTGATACTCTTACTACAGAGATGGGGTGAGAGATAGCTTTAGAGTCAGGGCTGGAAAGGGTAAAACAGGGATCTACTGGGAGGCCCAGGCTCAGGCCAGGAAGATCTTAGGTCCTATATTCTGTTGTGGGCGGCCAGGTTTGGTGGATGTAATCATCACATGAAGCAGTCTTGAAGAAGAAGGTATTTAGGCTAGTAATATGTTTGTACTCTGGTGATGCTGCCTACATCCAGCAGAAATTAGTGGTTTCAACTCTTATATAAGGTCAATATAAGGATGGCCTGTCTTCACTTAAATCATAGTTGTCTTTGTTTTTTGGTTAAGGGCTGTTCATGAATGGTTCCTAACATGTCATTATCCAGTTGAAATTTGATTGTCACTGTTGTTGCTCTATTTATTAGACAGCCAAGGTAACACTGTAGTAGTTGGCAACCAGTTTTCTCTCTATGCCAGTATCTGGATTACCCATGGATTAGAAACATGGTGGCCTGCACTCCCAAGAATGGAGCACTGGGCAACATAATATGCAATCCCTAGCACAAAAACAAAAAGAGAAACAGGAACAGACAAGGCAACCAAATGCCTCAGAACACTGCCAACTCCCCCAAAATTGTCTCAAGAGTTACAGAAGAGGAAATCATAAATTACGCAACAGATACATTTGAACGAGAACCAATGGAGGACATAAAACAGTTCAATAAGCTACTTGAAGAACTTGAAGAAACTACAATTTATCAGATAATGACCTCAATGAAACAAATGATCGGCAAGCCTAAAGAGACACTAATAAGCAGCTAATGAAGCTAAAGAGATGAAAACATGAACGCCCAGCACAGGAAACAATGAGAATCTGTAAGAAAGGTCCAAACAGAAATCTAGGAAATCTAAAATGTAATTCAAAGTATAGGTAGCAGAAACAAAGTGAAGGCAGTTTGGATCTAGAGGAGAGAGCTGAGATCAATGATCAATTAACATTAAAAATAATAAGGGAACATGAAAAATGGACCCAACAGCTCCGAGATGAGTCAAAGAGGACCAGCAAATTGGAATTAGTGAAAAATCAGAAGACAGCATAAAGGCATAAAAATTTTTTGAACAAGTAATAGCAGAAAACTTTCTAGACCTGGAAAAAGAATTTATTACACACATAAGTGAAACATATGGAATCCCAAATACCCATGATCAGAAAAAAAATTAATGCTGCATAATCATTAAAATACCAGAAATACAACATAAGAACAGAATCTTAAAGGCTGCTAGAGAAAACCAATAAATCATCGATAAAAGAAAATCCATCCGATAATAGATTTAACACAAACTTTGAAGGTAAGAACAGCATGGAATGAAGTAGCTGAAGCTCTCAAAGAAAACAACTTTGAAGATTATTATATCCTTCAAAAGTTATTTTTCAAAATTCATGGAAAAATAAGATACCTCCACAATAAAGAAAATTTAAAGAAATTTACCATTACGAAATCAACACTTCAAAAAATTTTCAAGGATATACCTGAAGGAAGACAATGAAACTAACAACACCAAAAAGTTCAATAAAATGAATATCTCAGCTAAGGATAACAATTAAGTAGAAGAGAAAGAAAGCAAACAGCAACAGGAAATTAATACCAGGATAAGAATAAGTTAATATCTATCAACATAACTATCATTGTAAAGTCATAACTTACCAATTGGACTCAATTTACCAATCAAAAGACATAGATTAGCAGAATGGATTAAGAAACAAAATCCCATGGTGTGCTGTATTCAAGTAACACATTTAACCCAAAAACTAATTCACAGACTAAAAACCAAAGGATGGAAAACCATATTCCACACAATGGGAACCTAAAAAGAAGCAGCAGTAGCTATTTTATTTTCAGACGCAGTGGATGTCAAGTCAAAACCAATCAAAAGAAGCAAAAGTGGACAATACATCCTGATTAATAGTACTACTTTAACAGGCAGAAATAACAAATATAAACACATATGAAGGCCGGGGAGATAGCGTAGTAGCATAAGTGCACCTGTCTGGCAAGCACAAAGTTCCAAGTTCGATCTCCGGTTCAAAAAAAAAGCCGGGTGTGGTGGCACAAAACTGTAATCCCAGCACAGCCCTCAAGAAGCTGAGGTAGGATTCTTGTGAGGAAAAAAGAAAAAGTCAGGCACAGTGTTGCATGCCTGTAATCCCTGCATTTGCATCACTGTGAGTTTGAGATCAGCCTAGGCTACAAAGTGAATTCAAAGCCAGCCCAAACAGCATAGCCCTGTCTGGAAATGACAAAAACAAACAAAAAGCTCCCTCTAGTCCCACAAAAGCAAAAACCCACCTAACAAACAAATAAAAACCTCAAACATAACATTATAGCATGGTAAATTCAATTTCACAAAACAAATTCTAATAGAAGATTAGATAACTGGCTGGGGATATAGCTCAGCAACACAGCAGCTGCCCTAGCAAGCACAAGGTCCTGAGTTTGATCCCTGGTACCAAAAAATAAAGATCAGAAAATCAATACAATTATAACGGGATCCAGGGGATCTCAATACCCCATTATCACAAATAGATCAACTAAACAAACAAAATCAACAAAGAAGTGTCAGAGTTGAACCAAATTTTGGAACAAATGGACTTAATAGATAATAAACAGTCCAAACCCAGAGCTTATACTAGGAAGGACATTATAAAGATCAGTAGAATTTAAAATCAAAAAGGTAGTTTTTCGAAAGAATAAACAAAATAGACAAACGCTTAGTAATCTCACCAAAAAAAAAAAAAAAAAAAAAAAAAGCCATTTTGTTTTTTGGTGGCGGAACTGGGGATTGAACTTAGGCCCTTGCACTTGCCAGACAAACACTTACTCTACTTATTCTATGGCCTGCTTATTCGGAGTCATCTCCCCAGCCCCAAAAGTAAAAAATTAATGCAATTAGAAATGAAAAAGGTAAAATTTTAATAGACACTGCTGGAACCCAGAAAATTATTAGCAACTACTTCACAAGCATATATGCCAAAAAACTGAGGCATTCAGAGGAAATGGAGATTCACAGATACATGTGAATTGTCAAAATGGAACCAAGAAGACTTAAAATCTTTTAAAAATCCAAGTAACAATAGGCAATGAAACTGAATAATTAATAATAATAATAATTAATAAATAAATTACCAACTATGAAAAGTCCAGGACCTGATAGATTCATAGCTGAATTCTCCAAGGACTTCAGGGAAGATCTGACACCAATATGCCTTAAACTTTTCAATAAAATGGAGAGAGAAAGAGTACTTCTTCAAAATTATTGCTGGAAGCTATTATTATCCTCACTAGAAAACCAGACAAGGACACAACCAAAAAAAAAACCTAGAGGCCAATTTCTCTAAAGCACAGAGACACAAAAATCCGCAATTAGATACTGGCAAATAGCAACAAACCATCAAAAAGATCATGCACCATGACTAGGCTTTATTTCCAGGGATGCAATGAGAATCAACATATGCAAATCACTAACATAATTAACCACATAATCATAAGCGAAGAGAAAAAACAAGATCATCTCAATAAAAGCAGATAAAGCCTTCAGAAAACCCAACATTCATTCATGTTCTAAACCCTGAAGAAAATAGGTATAAGTTTTTTCTTTAAAGCTCAACATATTAAAACTATCTATGATCGATCTACTGCTAACATCAATTAAATGGGGAAAAACCGAAAGCCTTTCCTCTACTATGAGGAACAGGTCAGGGATGTCCATTATTACCACTCCTAGGGGGCCGGGGAGATGGTTCAGTGGAATAAGCGCTTCCCTGGCAAACACAAGGGCCTGAGTTCAATCCCCGATTCCTCAAAAACAACAACGAACAAACAAAAAACCCAACATTATTACCACTCTTGTTCAATATAGTCCTTGAAACACTAGCAAGAGCAACCAGGCAAGACAAAGGAATATGAGGGCTATGTATAGAAAAGGACAGAGTAAAAATTTAAAACAGGGCAAAGTCAAAATATAATTATTTGCAGATGACACAATACCTTACCTTTTTTTTTTTTTTTTTTTTTTTATACCTTACCTTTTTTATGGGGGGGAGATATACTTGAAATTAAGCTTAGGACCTCATGCTTGCCAGGTAGGTATTGTACCCCTGAGCTATAACTCCACCCCCCACAATACTTTACAAGACGCAAAAAAAGTGTATCAAAAGACGTCTAAAATTGATAAGTAAATTTAGCAGTGTAGCAAGATACAAAATAAACACACATCAGTAGCATTTCTATACACTAACAATGAACTCACTGATAAAGCAATTAGGAAAATAGTAGTGTTCATAATAGCATCCAAAAATATTAAACACAGTTCGGTTAAGTATTAACCTAACTAAGGAAGTGAAAGACCTCTACAATGAAAACTAACACTCTGAAAATGGAAAATGAGGAGGACATGAAGGAGTCAACATAACCGAAATGGCTACGCTACACTTCCAAAACTGTCATACAGATCTAATGGAAACCCAATCAAAATACCAGCATCATTTCTCACAGAAGTAGAAAAAACAATCCTAAAACTTCCACGGAATCAGAAAGGATGTAGAATAGCAAAAGCAATCTTGGATAACAAAAGTAAAGCATGTGGCACAGAGATAGAAGTAGGTAGCAAAGTTGGCTGGGGAAGTAGGTATGAGCTGGTAATTACAAGATCCCTGACACAGGCTCTGAACAGTTCCCAAAGCCCTGCACAAGGAATTCTGGTGAGAACTTGAGCACATTTTCAATAGGTTGGCCTAGACCTGACCTCAGCCTTAGGCAAAGGATCCCAGCACCACCTCCCACAACCCAGAAATTTAAGTTATTGAGGGTTTTCTTGAGATCTGGATAGAATAAAAGGAGGGTTAAGCTACAACAAGTACAACATTATGGAATAAAAAAAAAAAAAACAAAAAAAAAACCCTAAAAACAGAAATTCAATTGACTCAGTATTTCTCTTCAAAGTATCTTCTTAAATAGTTAAAATCATATATACCCATGTTTATAGCAGCATAATTTATAATAGTTAGATTTCAGAAACAGTGTACATATACATGCATCAACAGATAAGATGGCATAGAATCAGCCAGTTGTGATGGCTTGTGCTTGTAATCCCAGCACATGGGAGGCTGAGGCAGGAGGATGGCTGTGAGGCTAGCCTGGGCTACATAAGTAAGTTCAAGGCCAGCCTGCACTATAGAGCAAGACCCTGTCTCAACTTCCCTCCCAAAGAAAACCCCCTCAACCAACCAACCAACCAACCAACCAACCAACCAAAAAACTACACCAAAAACAGAAGGCATAATATCAAAAAAATGGTTACAGAAAAAATAAAAAGTGAGAAATCACAGAAAGAGTGACTTTCCTCAATCCCTCACAATGAAGGAAGGAAAAGGATAGGTAGGAAGAGTGAAAGAAAAGAGTACAAGATCTTCAAAAGATACAGGAAAAACATTTGAGATTAGTATTTATCACAGAAAAGTAACAGCACAACTAAAAAAATGTATCAAGAGCAAACAATACCCAATGTGATAAAATGAAGTCACAGAAAGTGATCTGGAGAAAGAGGAAATAGGAATTAAAGAAAAAATAGTATAGCAATCAAAGATTATAGAAAGGATATTTATTATGATCCAATGGGGCCAGGGAGATAGCTCAGTAGAGTAAGTGCTTCCCTGGCAAGAGCAAGGACCTGAGTTCAATCTCGGTTCCGGGAAAAAAAAAAAAAAAAA
>NW_004524659.1:7280899-7289056 GCF_000260255.1 Octodon degus
TATTTAAAGAGAAATATTTACTCTTCTGTAGTTTAGAAATAAATTTAGAGAATAAGTTTTATTTTTGTATTTTAGTTGAAGTTCATTGAGCTCAAATACTGTGTGATTTATTGAACCACTAGTTTCTTTTTACCTCCTTAGTCTGACCACAGAATTTCTCTAACTAAGGAATGATGTGATTTAAAATTAGTCCAATCAAGGAATTGAATGAGTAACTATAATAGCTTTTATATACTAAGTTCTCATTCTTAATAAAAATCTTGTTCCATCTAAAAAAAAAAAAAAAAGAACCTTGTAATGCCCTCTTATGTTTCTTAGTACCTGGAACAGTGTCTAATATGTAGTCTTAAGTGCTAAGAAATTCTCTTGAATGATATTTTTTGAAATAGAGAAAAAGGGAGAATGAGTGATCTTGTGTCTGCCTGGTGGTTGTTGAATTAGAGAAGAGTCTAACAGGTAAGGTGACATGTTAGGTAGGTATAACAAACGACTCTAAAAAGCATCAACTGAGTATCGGGATAGGGAAACAAGACCCCTGTTAGATCAGCTTCATCCAAAAAGAAGTATAGGGGCCAGCCAGGTAGTTCAGCAGACTAAAGTGTCTACTGCACAATGCAGCGATTGGAGTTTGATTTCCTGCACCACAAACCGTGTGCTAAGATGGTGGATGACACTGGGTGTGGTGATGCAAGCCTGTAATCCCAGTGCTTGGGAGGCTGAAAAACAGGAGCATAACTAAGAGTCCCATCTATGTTGTGAGAACCTGTAGACCCTTTATAGTCACTCTAAATGTTAACTAGGACATCTAATAGCTCTCCATTTTAGGAAAAATATACCACTAATAGAGGCAGGATCTTGGAAGAAAATAGTTTTCACTGAGAATTATTGAGAAGTCTGGATCTAAAGCAAGAAGATCTGTGCTGGCCCTGCTCCTGGGGCGTGCTGAGACAGCAACTGAGACTGGGCGTTTTGGCATGTGCCTGTAATCCCAGCACTTGGGAGGTTGTCAATAGGAGTCACCACAAGTAGTAGACCCTGAACACCCTGTAATCTTTCCCTAAAATACAATAAATAAATAAAGCAAGAAGACATAATAAAACATGGGTGTGACAGTAAAGATTTAGAAAGAGGACAAGTATGAGCACAAATCAAACTAGAGCTGGAGAATGTATCATAAGGAAAATAAGGAAGGATATGAGTTGATGACAGCATTTAATGAACAATTATTATTGCAGAGGTTGATTCCTTGATTCAAGCACAAACTAGGTATCACAACATGTTTTAATTTAATTAATACTCTCAAGAACTCTATACAGTATAAACAGATATTACTCTCACAAAAAGATTTTAAAAAATGAAGATCAAAGAAAACTTCCTTGACTATATAACATCTGAACTGAGATATAAAGATGAATTATAGGACAAGGACAAGGTAAAGTCCCTGAGGCAGAAATATGCATATGTGTTTATGCAACAAAAAGGGAAAAGTATAACAGAAATAATGGAAGGAAGGGGATGTGTGGCATGAAATAAGGCTGAATATAGCACTAAAAATCAGGTAAGAAATTCAAGTTTTCCTTAGAACTGAAAACTGCTTTTAAGAAAATATCATGGTTTTGTATTTTGAAAAGATTCCTACAGCTGTAGTGCAGTCCATACTAGAGAAAAGGTACTATTCTGGGGCATGTAAAGAGACAAAATTGGGATAGGGTGGTAATGATAAGAGATTCAGAAAAGTAGCAGATGGAATAAAAAGAAGTATTGAGGGTATCAAAAAAAACCACAATATAAAACATACATACCAATTCCTCCCAAATGAATATAATTATTATGTACTTCAAACATATTAATTCAAAACTAAACAATGAGGCAAACTGAAAAGGATTGAGGAAAGGGTGAATTTAGACATATGACATGGGGATTCATTATTCAAATATAGGTCAACTCATCTCAGAAACCCTATCAAATTCACAGCTTTGATGCACTGGCTCTCAAGTTCAAGTATCTATTTTGGACACAGCAGACTGAAAGATCAAGATTAATAATCAGAACACATGCCCATGCAAATCAAGTCACTACAGGAAATAGAATATTTAATTAAAAATGTAATTGTGTTCTCTGACAAAACAAGGACAGTGAGTAAAAAAAACCCAACATAAGTATTTTTATTTATGAGTTAATATGCACTATCTCTGGAAGCAAGTTAAAAAGCAGCTGGAGCCTAGATGACATAAGAGAGCAAGATGTGTTTTTAATTGGTATATTTTTGAAAATAAAAGAAATATGTATCTCCACCAAACACCCTAAAAACTCAAGGGAAATATTAAACAGAAGGGACACAGACAAATGCAAATTAGTAAGCCAGAATTCAGTACATGATAGGAACACTGAAAGAAACAGCCCTATAAGAATTCAGATGCAGGGCTGGGGATATAGCTCAGCAGCACAGCCACCCGGCTGGCAAGCACAAGGTACTGAGTTTGATTGCTGGTGCCAATAAAAAAAAAAAAAAAAAAGGGATCAGGGGTCGGGGAGATGGCTCAGTAGGATAAGCACTTCCCTGGTAAGTGCAAGGGCCTGAGTCCAATCCCCGGTTCTGGAAAAAAAAAAAAAAAAAAATCAGATGCAAAATTGTGGGAAAGCCCACTAATAGTATGTTCTTTATATAGAAAAGAGAATCAGGAATCAGACTGGTATCTAATTTCTCACATGTACGAATATATGTAAGCACAACAAAATAATATAATGGAAAAGATACCTGGCAAGGGATACAAATTACAAATGTAAGATAACGAAATATATATAAGCTGATATATACCTCAGAATAATAATCTATACAAACCAACCTCCATTTCTTCCTTCCCCTTCCCTTGGTGGGAAAATTTCAGCCAAGCAAATTTAAGAGCAATGAATGGTGAAATAAGAACTTAAAAGTTTTATCTAAATCAGTGTTGCTAATAAGCTGCTCTATGTGTGTGTGTGGGGGGGAGGCAGCTCGCCCTATCCTGAGGTTGGGACTGGTGCTTGTGTGCGGGGGATCCTACCGACATGGTGTGCTTGCCTAAGCAGGCACGTTAGTCCATTGAGCTATCTCGCCGGCCCCAATTACCTTCTTTTTGTTGGTACTGGGGATTGAACTCTGGACCTTGCTGATCTATCTTCCCAGTTGACACTAATAAGCGGCTCTTAAGAGATTCTAAAAATATAAGCAATGTAGGGACAATCTGTAACTAACAGATCATCCCAAATTCCATCTAAACCAGAAAAGGGGACAAAAAGAGAAAAGCTGAAAGACGTGCTATATTAAAGTTTTTATCTTGGGCATCAAGAAGGTAGTTTTTATTCACCCATTTTAGAAAATGGATGAAATCTACAAACTTTCCCCCTTATCATTTATATATATGTAACAAAATTTGTTTATAATTCCAGGGGATCAATGAGTCCCCCCAAATCACCCATGAACTCCATGTTAAGAATCCTATATAAAGGGCCAGCAAGATAGTTCAGCAGACTAAGCACCTGCTTAGGTAAGTATAGGGACCTGGGTTTGATCTCTGGCCCCACCCCCAGGTTTGCTAAGATGGCCACCAGAGACCTAGCATAGTGCAGCACACCTGTAATCTCAGTGCTGTGGAGGCTGAGACAGGTTGATCACTATAAGTGAGATGCTGTACCAAATACATTAAAAAAAAAAAAAAAAAAAAGAAAGAAAGAAAAGAAAAGAAAAAAGGATGAGAACCGGGTATGGTAGTGCAAGATTATAATCCCTGCACTTGGGAGGCTGAGGCATGGGGATTGCTGAGTTTGAGGCCAGCCTGCACTACATAGTAAGACCCTGTGAAAGAGGGGTGGGGAGGGAGGGAGCAAGCAAGCCTGGACTATGGTGGGGGCTTTTTTGTTTGTTTTATTTGTATTTGTAGTTATTTTTATTGAACTTTGATTTTAGAAGATATTATTAAATCAGTAATTTGATCCAGACAAAAGTATAATGAGTAGAGTATTTTAAATATTGTTACATACAGCATTGGAAAATGTATTCAGGATAGTAAATATATAATATGTAGTATTTACTTTTATTGTTATAGTTGGTTCTATTACTCATAAAGTTGTATTACAAATTAGAAATATACAGTGTTTAGGAATGAGTTTTTCTACACTAATTAAAGATTATAAATTAGTATGTTACAAAGTGTTTTGACAATTTTCAAGGTTAGAAATGAAGGGAGAAAGAAAATAGTAAATAACTACCAATATGCAAGACAATAGGCATAAATAACTACCAGTATATAATATCATTTCTGAGATAATCAGAAAATAAAAACAGAAGCAGTGTATCCAACAGGTTGGTCCAGGGCTGTTTGATTTTTTTTTTTTTTTTTTTGGCGGAACCGGGGATTGAACTCAGGCCCCTGCACTTGCCAGAGAAACACTTATTCTACTGAGCCATCTCCCCGGCCCTCTGTTTGATTTTTTATGGTGGGGACTTGCACAACTTTCATTGTATTGTACACAAAATGGACAAATTTTATAACATGTAAATTAGATAAAGGGGCTGTTACAAAGACCAAAGGAAAAAATTACAACCATATATACTTGCTAAAATGACATGTTACAAACTCTGACATTAATATCTGTTAAAGAAATCTCCTATTCATTAAGAAAAGATTAATACATTCAACATGGAGGCCTCGGTGTCCAGTACATATATGTTTACTAAATGCCTTCTTAGTTTGCATCTCTGCTCTTAACTGTACCCAGTTTCTCCAGCACTTTTATTCTAACCCTATTCCAGAGAAAATGAGGACAATTAGTTCTGAGAAATTGACAAGGGATTTGAAAAATCTCACCTACTGAAACAAACTGGGACTTAATCTTCCATTTTTGAGTCTTGTACATGTTGATAGCAATTATTGAGTCTCTTGGGAGTTTAGTGATATAATTTGTTTACTTCTTTACTTTATACTGGCTGCATACTTTGGTTGTAGCTTTCCCAATTCTTCTAGAAAACCATTTAAACTCCTATCTTGGGCCAGGGATGTAGCTCAGTGGCCCAGTGCCTGCCTGGTAAGCACAAGGCCCTGGGTTTGATTCCTGGTACCAAAAAAAATCCCCCAACTACCCTCGCAATCCAACTATTATTATTTTTTAAGAGCAGAATTTATTTATTGGGGAAAAGAAAGCTTCTGTCTGAGAGGGACAGAAGGGGACCTGAGTAGGTTGCCAAGGAATCTTTTTTTCCTGGTGGAACCAAGGATTGAATTCAGGCCCCTGTGCTTGCCAGACAAGCGCTTATTCTACTAAGCCATATTTCCCGGCCCCGGAATTTGCCTTTTCTGGGGATTTTTACAGTGCAAAACCATGTAAGGGGGGGATGCCTAAGGTGGAAAACATGGGATCTCTTACATGAAGTGAGACAAAACTATGGCCAATCAATAAGATCACAAAATAACTGCTCAGGTAAAATTGATTAAATCGGGATCAAATGCAGAAGCAAATCACATAGCAAGTGGACATGAGCATAGAACAGGGGTTGGGTTAGTGACTTTAGTTTTGTTATTTTTTTTAAATGAATGTTACATATGAATCTTTATATCTGGTAATCTGAACAACTAATTTGAAGATGGCATCACGTAATACTCCAACTTTTTTTTTAAAAATGTATTTAGTATAAGGTCTACAGGGTCCTATTATACAGATTGGACCCATAGTGATCCTCCTGTTTTTAGCCTCCCAAATGCTTACAGGTGTGTGCCACCATGCCGTCTCAATCGCCGTCTCAGCGTGACCTGTGGGCATGCCGAGGATTGAACCCTGTCCCTGTTGTTTGCCTAAACAGGTGCTTTGGTCCACTGAGCTATCTGGCTAGTTAGAGACCTATTTAGAGTATCAAGCCCTGATGGCTATCCCTAGGGATGTATATGGCTGCATTTGTTTAATCTTTTGTCTTGATATCCACCCCACAGCAGAAGTGCCACAGTTTCTAAGATATCTTGACTTCCATATTGGGTCTCTGGAGGGTCTAGCCCTGTCTGACTGCCTATATTTCTAACTCAGCTACCTATAACATTCCCTCTCTGAGGTAACCTGAGCTGCCCTGAGGGAATTATGGGTGATAACCTCTGGCTTCTACAGGCTGACAGGGGTCCTAGTTGTTGATAGGCAGTCAGAGATACTCTCTATAGGGTCTATCTAAAGGCCCTTGATAGATACCAGGCATTTTCATCTTGGATAGGCATATAGCTTTGAGTCTATAAGAAACAAAGCCTCCAGAATTTTGTGGATGCTATCTCCTTTCAAAATCTACTTTGTCCTTTATGGGTTTATGCCTTTTAAAAAAGTACTACTCAGTTAGTTTTGGTAGGATTTATCAGCAGGCATAAAAGTAAAAACATGTCCAATCAGCTGTCTTTACCCAGGGGTCTAAATTTAATCTTGACTTTTAAAATTGCTTTCAGACGGCATTCTTTCTTGTGCTTAGCTATGTAATTTTATCAAATGACAGCGTCGAGACAAGAGATAAAAATGAGATGAAAATGCATAAGAGAAAACAGGGTAAATGCATCTAAAAGGATTTTTTAAAAAAGGGTAGAGGGATCGGGGCAAGATAGCTCAGCAGACTAAGTGTCTACTTAGGCAAACGCAGGGACGAGGGTTGAATCCCTGACACCACAGGTCATGCCTCACTGGCACTGGTGCTAGCCCTGCTTGGGCGAGCTGAGCCAGCCACCAAGATGGTGGGGCATGCCTCTAATCCCCGTGCTGCAAAGGTTGAAAACAGGAGGATCAGTACAAGTCCGAGCTGTGCAGTGAGACCCTGTACCAAATACAAAGAAAGAAAGAAAGAAAGAAAGAAAGAAAGAAAGAAAGAAAGAAAGCAAGCAAGCAAGCAAGCAAGCAGAGGGAGCCAGGTGTGGTGGTACACACCTGTAATCCCATCACTGGGAGGCTGAGACAGGAGGACTGCTGTGAGTTCAAGTCCAGTCTGAACTGCATAGTAAAACCTTGTCTCAAAGGTGGTGGGGGCTGATAAAAGAAGCCCCAAAACAAGACAGAAATCAATCTGAAGGGCCAAAGATGAATCCCAGCACTTAGGAGAGTATGGCAGGAGAATCACAAGTTTGAGGTCAGCCTAAATAATGGAGTAAGACTCTTAAAAAAAAACCAAAAACATACCTATACAATCCCAGCACTGGGAGGATAAGGCAGGTTGAGTTCAGGCCAGCCTGACTGCATGGTAAAGCTCTGTTGACAGACAGACATGAACACATGTGCGTGTTCATGTCACACACACACACACACACACACACACACACACACACTTGCTATTCACATTCACAAGGTCCACAGAGACAGGGCTGTTAGAAACAGGAACATATATGTACAATGTAATCACATTTGTGAATTTCAAAAGTAAACAATTCTGCAAGATTCCAAAATGACCTTAGCCATACCAAAATGTAAGGAGGACAACAAAGCACTAACTTCAGAATTCTACACAGAGAGAAACAACAACCAAACCCAAAGTTCTATAGAAAAAAGATTCTAACTCTGGAATTATGTACTCAGTATCAAGAAAACAAAGTTTGGGCCATGGATGTATTGTAGCTTATTCATAAAGTGCTTGTTTATCATGCCCAAGGCCCTGAATTCAATCACTGGCTCAGAAAAACTAAAACAAAACAACAGGTTCACAAGAAAACCTGCCGCTCACATATACTACACACACACACAATATATATATATATATATATATATATATATATTCATTACAAAGATACTTACAGTTAGAGGGGAATCAACTAAGTACTACAAGGTCAAATTCTATATCTATTTTGAAAGTAGAACTGATATGTTCAAATTGTATATCAGATATTACAGAAAAAGAGGAAATAAGAATGATTCCAAAATTTTTGGTCTTACCAACTAGAAGAGCGGAGTTGCCATTCAGTTAGATGCAGAAGGCCAATGGAAGCACAGGGTTGCAACTCACTAAAATGAAGTGCTAAATGGCTATCCCTTAAGGTAGAGGTATTAAGGGAGGAGTAGGGACAGGGACAACCAAAGAGGAGAGAGGAACCTCAAGTGATTCAAGTTTTAAGAGAGTGCTCACTTCAGTGGCACATACGTTTTAAAAAAGAAACAGGAAAAAAAAAAGGT
>NW_004524659.1:7289156-7292180 GCF_000260255.1 Octodon degus
TTTGAAGTCCATCTCAGCTTGCTTGCATAATCTTCACTTTCTCCTATAATTACACGTTTAAGACCTTGCTCAGCTAGAGATTCCTTTACTGTAACTCTACTTGCTTCCTCTATGCAAGATTCTTCACTTTGGACTAATAATACAGGTAGAGTATTCCTCATCCAAAATGCTTAGAACCAAAAGTGTCTCAGATTTTGAAATATGCTATGTTGGGAATAGAAACCAAGTCTAAACACAAAATTCACTTAATGTTTCAATATACACCTTTGCACACAGTTTGAAAGTAACTGTACTTAATAGTTTGCCTATATTTTGACTTTGATCTATATTTACATGAATTTAAGTGTAGAGTTTTGTAAGTGCTTGTGGAATTATGTAAGTGCTTAAAAAAGTCTGGATTTTGGATTTTCAGATTATGGATCCTCAATCTATATAGTGATGCCTCCTCAGCTGTCAAACTCAATTTGTTCCAAATTTGTGTTCAAATACTGGAAAGCTCAAGAATTGGTAATATTTTTCTCGTAAAAAACTGGTTCTGAGGCCCAAACTTACACTTATAAATTAATTTTTTCAGGCCTTTACCAAACTTTACAACGATTTCTTTAACTTTACTGTGGTTCTCACAATTTTCCCTACCTTTACGGCAGGCATCACTAACTTTCTTTGGAGCCATGACTACGATACTTTACACAATAAAAAGTGGCAAAAAAAAAAAAAAAAAAAAAAGACAATGACAAATATTTTAATGCACTAACACAAGCACTACACATTGTCTTCACGTGAGCAGCACTTAGACTGAAGCATCACCCCTTTGTGTCTGCAGGGAGCTGCAACATGTAACTCAGCCTACATGCATTTTTTTCAAGTCCTAGTGGAAAGTTTGATATTGTAGATGTTCCACAATCAAGATTTACTCAGATATGCCCTCCTTTAACTGTAAGGTCAAACAGAATTAAAGGGGCACTGACTAAACAAAACAAGAAGTTAGGGAATGACACAAAGCAAAAAACGTAAAATCAAAAAGTCAACCTGAAATTTTATTTGGACACAGGGTCTCACTATGTAGTAGTTCAGGCTGGCTCTGAATTGATGGGGAAACTTTTGCTTTAGCTTTCTGAGTGCCAGGATTACAGGCATGTGCCATGCCCAGCCAATCCAATTTAAAATTTCAGATGGTGATGTAATAACAAAACAATAATGGTCCTTTAGTATGTTTATTACAAAGCAAAATATATTCATAAAGATCTCCTTAAACTGCAGGTGAGAGCAAATCCTGAAACATTTCATAGAATGGCTCAAAAACCTCATCTAAACTCATTACTCATCTGAGAAAATAAAATATTCATATTGAATTCAGTTATTATATTGTCTTTTCTTTAAATGTTTATCAGATTGCTCAACTATATATTTTATAACAAGTAAAATTTTCAGAAAAAGTACCCATCAGATAATCAACAAATAATTTACTATATACAAGCAACATAAAGTGGAAAAGAGCACTAGACAAACAGCTCAGCAGACAAAAGCACCTCCTTTTTTGCACAGGGGCTAGGGTTTAATCCCCAGGCCTGCCATGCCAGCCCCCAGAGTGTGCTGAGATGGCAATTGAGACTGGGCATGGTGGCATGCGCCTGTAATCCCAGCACTTGGGAGGCTGTAAACAGGAGAATCACTTCAAGTCCGATCTAGTAGTGAGACCCTGATCACCCCTGTAGACCCTTCCCTAAAATACAGGAGAAAAAGAAAAACAAACAAAAAAACACAAACAAACAAGCGAACAAGGTTCTACTGTCTAATTATAAAATATGGTAAGATTGGGCCAGAAGACAGCTCAGTGGTATAAGGGCCTGCCTGGTAAGTACAGGTCCAGAGTTTGCTACCTGGTGCCGCAAAAATAAATAAATACATGCATAAATACAGACAAATAAATCTGATGAACACAAAACTAGCTTAAAAGCACACATTTCCTCTTTTCCTATATCTTGACTTAACCACTGTGTTTCTCTCTCACCTCCAATCAAACTTTAGACAACGTTGTCAGCATGAACTTCCCAAAACTGGATTTTTCTTCTTTTCAAATTGGTGGTACTACAGACTGAATCCAGAACTTCATGCATACTAGGCAAAAGCCTTATCACTGAACTATATTCCTACCCCTTTTAATTTTGAAACAGTCTTGCTAAGTTGTCAGGCTAGCCTCTAACTTAAAGATCTTCTTGGCTTGTCCTAGCTCTTATGCTATACTCTAATATTGTGACATTAATGGCTAAAAAATGTTCAATGTGTCCCTACAATTCATCAAAAAAAACTTGTTAACCTGCCACTCAAATTACAAACTGAGTAAATTAAGTAAATGTAAATTTAGCAGGGAAGTAAAATGAAAGGAGCAAGGCTCAGTTGGTTCTCTTTTCTTCTTTTCTGACTGTTTTCAATGCATTGTACTGTTAATTTCTTAAGTAATAGCCTCATAAAAAGTATAGGAGGGCATGATCATTAAAACAAAGAAATCTTGTGGAAAGTCCCCAACTCTCAATTCAAAGAAACTTGGGAAACCTTCTAACTAGATGACAACGATTCATACCTCAAATTGGTTGATACAAGTGTTGTAGATGATTCATACCTCAAATTAGTTGATGCAAGTGTTGTAGACCAACCAGGACAAGAGTTTTGGTCTTTGTAGCTGTCTCTGTGTTTGCTTTTTTGAACAGACTGTTGACTTCCTGGGGCCAAGGACTAGACACTTCTTCCTAGACAGCCTCTTCATGTGGCTAAATCTGACTAGTCAGGCTGTACCTTCAGTGTCGCTGTACTCAAGAACCTTGTAATGGGAGAGTTTCCTGCTACCCTGCGCTGGCGGGACCAGTCCCAGCCCAGGCGCAGCGTGGGCGCAGCGTGGGCCAGACCCTCTCCCAGCCCCTCGGGCCGCCCCCCACCACTCTGCAGTGCCTCCCCCACCCTGCCCGCCAAGTAGGATTTTCTGCCGAGTTCCGGGAGCCCCCAGACCCAGTCCTAGCCCAGGTCCGG
>NW_004524659.1:7293844-7296753 GCF_000260255.1 Octodon degus
ACAAGTGGTAGATATCTTTAAGGAGTTTTACTATAAAAGGAAGGACAGAAATGGGACAACAGGGCTAGGGAGATAGCTCAGTGGCATAAGTGCCTGCTTGACAAGTGCAAGGTCCTGAGTTTAATTCCTCCTGGTATTAAAAAAAAAAAAAAAAAAAGGGACAACAGAGGAATACAGTTAGTGTTGTTTTGTTTTTAACGTTAAGATAGGAGAAATAACAGCATATCTATAAGCAAATGGAAAGACTCATTTTTTTTTTAAACTAAAGAGTAGCTGGGGAGATAGCTTAGTGGCTTAAGCACCTGCCTGTCAAA
The DNA here is from genome assembly GCF_000260255.1 of Octodon degus. Classification (NCBI taxonomy): domain Eukaryota; kingdom Metazoa; phylum Chordata; class Mammalia; order Rodentia; family Octodontidae; genus Octodon; species Octodon degus. The sequence continues at coordinate 7,294,159 of NW_004524659.1, forward strand.
CACAAGGTCCTGAGTTCAACCCCCGTATTAAAAAAACAAACAAAAAACTAAAGAGCAGATAACAGGAGTAATGTCTTTGAATCTCTGAGAGGGGATTAAAAAGCGTAAGTATAATACTAATTTTAGCCAAATATAAGTACAGTTAATCTATTTGGCATAGTGGAACACACTAGTAATCTCAGTTATTTAGAAGGCCGAGGCAGGATGAAGTATGAGGCTCAAACTATGGCCAAAATGTGCATAGAGAATGCTAACATGTACATGTCCAGGGCAACTTAGTGAGACCTTGTCTCAAAATAAAAAAGGCTAACAATGTACCTTAACATTCCCTGGGTTCAGTCCTTAGCACAGAGAAAAGTTATCTACATTGATCAGGAAAAAGTGTTTTGGGGCACAAATGCAGGTAATTGGATATATGCATTAATATTCTCTTCAGCTACTATTTATCTGTAGAATCCTACTGTGTAACAGCATTTATGTGCTATTCTTTTCTCAGGTAAAGGAAGCAAGGATGGGCTGGGATATAACTGAGTGGTAGAGAACTTGCCTACATGGGCTGGGATATAACTAAGTGGTAGAGAACTTGCCTACATGTGTGAGGCCCCGAGTTAAGATTCCCAGTACGGGGGTGGGGGGGGGGACAAATTTAACAGGCAGAAGACAAAGATGAGGAGGAGGAAGATGTACTGGAGGTATGAGGAAAAGAGAAGGAATGGAACAGTCATGTGAAGAATGGAATGGAAATGCAGTATGAGTCCTCTAATCCCAGCACTCAGAAGGCTAAGGCAGAAGGATCACCGCAAGTTTGAGGCAAGCCTGGGCTTCATAGTGAGTTTAAGGTCAGTTTAGACTACATAGCAAGACCGTGTCTCAAAACAAACAAACAAAAAACAGAAAGCAAAACAAAATAAAACATAACATAACAAAACAAAACAAAACAAAACAAAACAAAAAAACCCCAATAAGATCAAGATAGTATACATAGACTACAGTTGGTTTGTATGGCTGACAGGGTACTAGAGACTGAGTACCAAAGAAATGGTAGGTAGGAACAAGAGCACAATTACTATTCTCTATTAAGCACTTAATAATTAGTTATTACTTTAGTATTTCGTTGTACTAGCAGAATGACTGAAAAACAGGCACTGTTGACCCTACTGACAAGAAGTCAAAGCTAAAGCTAACAACAACCTGTTCAAAAACCAAAGAGCAGCCAGGGATATAGCTCAGTGGCACAGCACCTGTCTGGCAAGTGTGAGGTCCTGAGTTTGATTCCTGCCCCTCTCCCCCATCAAAAAGCATTATGTACCTGAGTTGGCCTTTTAGGTAACATTTTTTTCCAGAAATAAACAAAATTAGTACAGACCCTTGTGACTAAATTATTTTATCGACTGAAGTATATTTTATTCATTTACTGTTATCAGGTTTTAATACATTCAAAATTATTTTACATCACCATGAGAAAATAAGCCAAACTGTTCCTGTGGAAGGCATTTTTTTAGCTCTAGCAGAGAGAAATTAGATTCAAGTTAAACTATTTGCAGTAACAGCTATTATTATTGTAGCTATAAAAACTGTTGCTATGTTCTCAAGCACAGATACTAGATTTCTTCACTCATTTCTTTCCTTCTAGTATTGTTTTCTTCAGGCTTACGTTGTTTTTTCTACTTCTGATATAGAAAGCCATGGTCATCTTTCCCTATGAGAAAAGGAACAGTTAGTTTTTGGCTCCTGACTTCAGATTCTCACAATTAAGTATTTCTGTCGACTACATAACAACAATAAACTCTTTCCAAGGCTCTTAGTTCTGGCAACCTCACTAAATAGGGCAAAGAAAAGAAACTAGGACTTGAAGTTTCAGTAGACCTCTGTTGTCTAAGTAGTGCTTTTGTGAACTAAAGACTTAGATCTCCCAGTCATGCAAGACATCAATAAAGCACTGCATAGGCTGTATCCATCATACAAAGCTCTCCCCCCTCTCGGCACAGGGGACATGACCCACAACTATATGGTTAATTAACAACCAAGAAGTGACATTAGACAACATTTAGCAGATAAAGAAATAATATGCTAGCTGATGATAGAAACCTATTATGTAATCTTAGCACTCTAGGAGGCTAAGGTAGAAGGATCACAAATGGGAACCCAGCCTGGGAAAAAACAAAGGATGTAGCATGTTGTGGACGTCATGGGTCTGATCCTCAGCAACACACATACAAACACAAGCTGAGAAAAGAAATACTCTGAAGCTGGGCATGGTGGCACTTGCCTGTAATCCCAGGACTCAAGAGGCTGGTAGCTCCAAGTTCAAGACCAGCCTGGGCTACAAAATGAGCTCAAGGCTAGCCTGAACTGTGTAGGCAGACCCTGTCTTAAAAAAAAAAAAAAAAAAAAAAGAATCTGCCAATAATTTATCACTATTATATTCATCTACCATTCCATTATTTGTTAAGGACAAATTATTTATTTATTTATTTATTTATTTATTAGAGAGAGAGAGAGAGAGAGTGTGGTGTGTGTGTGTGGCCAGCTCAGCCCACCAGGGGGCGGGGCTGGCTGGCATGTGGTGCTGGGGGATCGAACCGTGGTCCCTGA
>NW_004524659.1:7296853-7302013 GCF_000260255.1 Octodon degus
GCATGTGGTGCTGGGGGATCGAACCGTGGTCCCTGATGCTTTGCTAAGCTTGTTCTAAGTAGGTGCTTTAGACCACTGAGCCATCTCTCCAGCCCCAAGGACAAATTATTTAAAAGAAACCATTCTTCCCCCATGCAGAGGCAACTTAGCTTCTACTTAAATAGTTATCTAGATACAGCTAAACTTACAAGAATATCTTCATTTCAGGTAAGAATTTCAAACATGCTGGTCCATTTTTTAAAAATTATTTATTTATTTCATACAGGGTGTTGCTATGCAGCTCCAACTCTTACTGATCCTCCTGTCTCAGACTCCCCAGTGCTGGGATTACAGGTGTGTGCTACCACAGCTGGTTGTGGTGGTTGGCTTGGCGTGGGGCCAGCATGACATGCGGTATCAGGGATCAAACCCTGGTCCTTGCACTTGCCTGGCAGGTGCTTAGGCCACCGAGCTATCTCTGGGGCCGTGGTCCTTTTATTTAGGTATTATATTCATATACAAACACAGATGTGACATAATTGGAATTATTTCCCAAACTATTAATGTGTATCACTTAACCATTTGATTTCCTCTAATATCTTAAATCAACTCTTCCTTTAAATGATAATTGAGCTTGAATCACAAAAGTTCCTTTCCTTAATGTTAATCTTGTCATCATTATTAATGTTAATCTTTTGCATCATTATTTACTGTAATTCTCTGATATTCCTATTTTGGATTTTCCATTTTAAAAAGGATATATAAATTGGGCATGACAGTATATTCCTACAATCCTAGCCCTCAGAAGGCTGAGGCAGGAGGATCACTGCTAGTTTGAGGCAAGCCTGGGCTACCTAGTGAGTCCAAAGCCACCCTGAACTACATAAAGAGACATTGCCTTAAAAAAAAAAAAAAAAAAAAAAAAAAGGGGGGGGCCAGCCAAATAGATCAGCAGATTAAAGCTGCAAGCAGGCACAGGGGCTGGGATTCAATCCCCCAGCCTGCCATGCTGGCCCTGCCCTCTGGGGTGCAGGGATTGAGACTGGGTGTGGTGGCTGGCACAAGCCTGTAATCTCAGCTCTTGCGAGACTGTAAACAAGCGGATCACTACGAGTCTGAACTAGTAGTGAGACCCTGAACACCCTGTAGACCTTTCCCTAAAATACCAAAAATAAAATAAAATAAAATAAAATAGTAAAATATAAAAAGAATATACAATTGTAAACACACAAAAAAGCATTATTTGGAATATCCTCAAGAGACTTCTATAAGGTTAATAAATTAAACTGCTAAATTATTTCCATTTATTTACTCATTAATAAACATTTGCCGGGGCCAGGGAGATGGCTCAGTGGAATAAGCACTTCCCTGGCAAGCGCAAGGGCCTGAGTTCAATCCCCAGTTCCGCACCAAAAAAAAAAAAAGAAAACAACAACAAAAAAAAATTGGCTCATCCTATGAGTTCTGAGTCTGGAAGGAGGAAGAAGACAAAAACAAAACTGAAAAACACATACGCAAATAAAGATTAGGGTAGATCATAATAAATGCCAGGAGGAAAATAAACTCAGCACAATCCCCAGCACCATACCACATAACTCACTAGCTGCAGCCCGTCTCCAGGTGCGCTGAACCAGCTACCAAGTGACCTACCAGGTGGCTGGCACACACCTGTAATCCCAGTGCGAAGAAGGCTGAAAACAGAAAGATCACCACTAGTTTGAGAGTTTGAGCTGTGTAGTGAGACCCTGTACCAAATAACTAAAAAAAAAAAAAAAAAAAAAAATGTGTCCCAGATTATCCATAAACACGCCATTCAGATCAACATCAGTGTGTGTCCAGACTGTTTTTAAGACTTCTTGACATTTACCTAGGTTTCTGGGATCAAAGTCCATCAAGCTTACCTAAGGTTCATTTTCAGAACTAGAGCTAGTCTGCAAAGTCTCTCAACTATAAGGGGCACCATCCACTTAGCAGTACCTGTGATTAGGATTTTGATTTCACATTGTGTAATCACATAATTACTTAACCAAACTGGAACATTTTCAAGAAAGAGAGTTTTAAATAATTATGCTAGAAAAAACACAAATGATGACTTTTTCCTAGGGCAAACCTAGAACACACAGTCACCTTAATTCTATACCACACCAAACATTAACTAGCCAAATATTTTAAGAGCAGTCCACTGTTTTAGATTTATTTAAAATACAGTACAATATTCAACTGTAAGGCCTAAAGTATAAAATGAAACATTTCAACCTAGTAAATACTAAAAAGATCTAAATAACTCACATTACACACAAAATCAGTTTTGGGTACACTGCAGGCATAAATGTGAAAAAGGGAAAAAAAAAATCCAAGTACCTTCATGATGTTGGGAATAGGGGGAAAAAGAAAAACACTAGCTACTAGCTATAAAACCGAAGCCTGATTAAGCACATTTATATTAAAATGAATGTCTAATCACTGAGAAATTTAAATGACAAGACATACACCAAATTAGTAATGCACATTTCAAATTTATAACTCCAGAAAAAGACATATATTTTTAAACAGAAAAGTGGGCAAATTCCAAAGACACCACATGAGATGAACCAAATTGCTAAGTTATGAAGAGACATTTGTTTTCATTAGTAGTCAGGTAAATGGAGATAAAAAGCCAGATTCAACTATATACCTGCCAGACTGGCCAAAAGGAAAATATATGCTACCAACCATTAATGGTGGTAAAGGATACAGAACTAGAATTTTTACACACTTATAACTGAAGTAAAAATTAGTGAACCACTAGAATGGAAACTGCATGGCATTGCTTAACATATTCTCTATGTTCCTACAATTAAAATTCTACGTACATACCCTTGAGAAAACTATCTAAACATTCATTACTGTATTTAAAAACAAAAGTTCATAAAATCATTGTTCACAATAGACAAAAACTGTAAACAACCTAAATGTCAACTGCAGAATATCAAAAACTGCAGAAATAAATGACTTCTTAAAAACTGACTTATGTCTTAGGGGGCCAGGGAGATGGCTCAGTGGAATAAGTGCTTCCCTGGCAAGCGCAAGGGCCTGAGTTCAATCCCTGGAAAAAAAAAAAAAAAAATTGATTTATGTCATGAACACTGTATAACAAAAGCCCTACAGAAAACATACAAGGCAATTCCATTTATACAAAGGTCAAAAGTGGATCAAACTGTATTTTGGGATGCGGTTATATAGCAAAACAGTAAGTGTCAAAATATCTTCTCTAGACTAAGATGGTGAGAAGATGGGAAGACATGTCAAGTCTTGTCCTGCATAATGTTACATGAATTTTTTTTGAATATTTCAATTCTCATCTTATCTTTTCAGCACACATGGCTTTTTTATTAAAGACTGCAATTAACACCTTAGAAATCTTAAAAATGTTAACAATTATTTTCCTTAAGGAATAAAGATAGCACACCCAATTCCCCAAAAGGGAAAAACTCTCCCCATGTTGTCTAAAAATTCTAAGATTACTTATTTGTATTTAGTACAGGATCTACAGGGTCTCATCACACAGACTCATAGAGATCCTGTTTTCTGCCTCCCAAGTGCTAAGATTACAGGCATGCGCCACCACGCCCAGTGTCAGTGCACCCTGGGGATAGGGCTGACACGGTACAACTGGGAGTGAACCGTAGTCTGCTGGTCCCTGTGTTAGGCGCTTTGGTCTGCTGAGCTATCTGGCCAGCCCAAGAATATTTAAAAAGATTTAACTTTTAATTCAAAATTTAAAAAGAGTAACAGAGATCTCCACATTTGAATATACAACCAAATTGCATGAATAAACTTCCAACTTTAATCTGTGAGACTACCACTTTTCATCCAAAAAAATATTTATTTTCTGAGGAGGAAGGTACTTGCAACAGTCTTGCTATGTATTCCAGGATGGTCCTGAACTCACTGTGTACCCCAGGTTGGCCTCAAATTCATGACAATCCTACCTCATCGTCCTAAAAGTTTAGGATTACAGGTGTGCACTAACTACACCGGGCTTCAAAGTTTTTTGGTTTTTTTGTTCAAAGTTTTAAAAGGAAGAATTATCAGATATAAAATTACTCAACAAGCCATGGGGGGCAAAAAAAAAGCAACAGGAAAAAAATGGTGCCATGGAAATTCTAAAATTTTAAGAATAAATGTCTCTGTTCTAATTTTGAAATCTGAAGTAAGTATCCAGTATTGATTGGGCACTTAAAAGACTTTGAGATTATATAACACTGTCAAATAATACATTAAGATTTGATGCCCAGTGTGGTGTTACAAGCCTGTTGTCCTGGCATTCTGGGAGAGGGAGGCAGGAAGCTTGGGCCCTGCCTGGTTATCGTGACAACTTAGCAAGATCTCAAAACTTAAAAAATTACTGGGGATGTCACTGCAGAAAGTCTTGGGTTCAATCTCCACTGCTTAAAACAAGATAAAACAAAAACCTGACAACTTCTGTTTTTCCAAGCACGAGTAAATTCCCCAAACCTGTTAAACATTAACTCACACTGATACATGGATTAAATGTCAACACTGTAAACACAAATGATTTTTAAAAAACTACTGTATCTATATTAAGTTAGGACAAAGGAACATACCATGAATATAGGGTTTTTTGGTATAAAGGGTAGGTTTATAGCTTTTTTATTAAAGACTGCAATTAACACTTTAGAAATCTTAAAAATGTTAACAATTATTTTCCTTAAGGAATAAAGATAGCGCACCCAATTCCCCAATAAGTAAGTAAGTTGACAAAAATAACTTTAAATTCAGAGAAACAACTCTACTTTTTTTTTTCAAGTTACTAAACCACTTTAATGAGAAATACTGTTCTCAACCTATATGCAGCTCATACCAGGAAGAGCTTTACACTATTCATAAATCTGTAAGACCCGAAAAACTAAAAAACAAAACAACCCCCCAACAACAATAAAACACACACACGGCTAAATATTCATCTATAAAAAAACTTAATAGAAAAATAATTTTAAAGCAAGGGCAAGCAAAAACTAAATTATTGAAGAAGCATCAAAGGCCAAGCCTTAACTGACCACTGAACAGAGCCATGCGACTTGAAATACAGTGGTTTTCTAAAAAAGATCGAGCCAAACTTGGTGGCTTACACCTGTAATTCCAGCACTTGAGGGGCTGAGGCAGGAGGGTTGTTCTGAG
>NW_004524659.1:7302113-7303288 GCF_000260255.1 Octodon degus
TAGGAGTCAGGGGTTTTAACCCAGTATTCTCTGGGTTTAGTCTCTAACATATCCACACCTTTATGATTGAAAAAATTACAACAAAAATTAGTTTTGTTTTAGCCCTTTACTTCACTTTTTTCCCCATTGTGGACCTCTAATGTTACACATATCTGATAACTTTTCATACCTTCTTACATGTCCCTTACGCTCTGTTCTGTTTTTGTCTACCTCCCTTGTTTGTTTCATTTTTAGTAATTCTACTGGGTTTTTGTTATTGTTATTATTTTGTTTTATGGTGCTGGGAATGGAACTCAAGGTCTCGTACTAGACAAACAGTTTACTACTCAACTACATCCCCAACTCCTGAATCTGTTTATTTATTTATTTATTTATTTATTTTTAATTTTTTTTAAAAATTTATTTGATACACTATGCAGCTTAGACTCGGAGTGATCCTCTTGTGTCAGTCTCCCCAGCACTGGGGTTACAGGCGTGCACTACCTTACCTGGTTTCAGTGGCTGCCAGGGCATAGGGCCAGTGTTGGTATGGTACCAAGATCAAAACTGGGTTCTTGCACTTGCCAGGCAGGTGCTTAGACCACCGAACTGTCTCCCAGCCCTTACTCTGCTTTTTAAATTTACAGATCCTTTCATTTGCTGTTTCTATCCAGCTATTCATCCTGTCCAATATTGTCTGTTTTTCAGTTCTAAAATGTACATTTGGCACTTAAAAAGAAAAATAAAAACAGACCTCTCGGTGCATGGTATAACCCCAGTACTAAGGAGTCTGAGGTAGGAGGATTTTTATTTCAAACCCACCATGATATACTTAGCAGGAATTTATCATTTTTTTTATAAAGGTCTAGATGGTTGTGGTGGTGCATTCCTGTAATTTCAATGTTCTGAAAGCTGAGGAAGGAGGATTGCCATGTGTTTGAAGCTAGCCTGAGCTACATAGTAGGACCTTATCTCTCTCTCTCTCTCTCTCTCTCTCTCTCTGTCTCTCACAAAAGTCTATTTTTCTCCCAAATAGCTACATCTTATCTACTGTAACCACCTAATGCCCTAACTTTCCCCCTTCTCTTTCTCTGGGAAAAAATTAAATGCTTCCATCACTTAAATAGTTTCATCTTATTTTAAATACAACATCTAGCATAACGTTTAAATGCAAAGATGCAGGAAGCAAGAAAATT
>NW_004524659.1:7303388-7306233 GCF_000260255.1 Octodon degus
GAGAAATACATATGAAATTAAAAAAAGATCAAGAGATAACTCAGATGTTTTAACAGGTACTGTCATAAGATATTTCACTAGGCAAAGGGAAGTTTTCAGGTACACCATACTTTTTCATACTACGTTTTAAATTATTTTCTGAGCTAGGGTCTTGAACTCCTTGGCTCAAATGATTTTCCTTCTTCAGCCTTTCAAGTATGATATTACAGCACTTGTATACTTTTTTAAATGGACTCCATAATTTTTAGTGTATGAGCCAATGATCTTTAGTGAATTTACAGACTCGTGCAACTATCACTACTACAGTGCACACATTATTTTGCTTTTTTACACTACTAGAGAACCAACCCAATTTCTCAACCACCAGGCCACACCTCCATTCCTCACATCTCACTATATATACTTTTTTTTGTACCGGGATCTAACTCAGGGCCTTGTGCTTGCCAGGCAGGCGCTTAGGCTGCTGAGCTATCTCCCAGAGCCTTCACAGAGCTTTTAAATTCCTTTTCTAGACATAAAACTTGTCCCAACATCCGTGATATTAAAAGGCCTACCAGAGCATTAAAAACACGTCGTTAAGCTTCTATGCTACTATGAAACAACCTATCAGACAACGACTGAAAAAAAAAAATTCACAAAAATTTCTTCTTATCCTTGGGCTTTTGTCCCTACCAGGCTACGCAGTTCCTAACTCTACCAGATGTGCTGGGAAAAAAAGAGCTGGGTTATCGTTTCCCCCTCCCAAGTATTACAAACAGTGCGATTTCCTGTAAGATCAGGAGCTAAGTTTATTTTCTTTCCTATTTCCTGGCAAAGGCCTAACACGTGTGAACGGAAACAAACCCCACAAACCGCGGCGAAGGTAAATATTCTTAGGGACGGGATCTAACTCAACACAATTCTATTTTTCCCAGAGACTCTGCAGGGGTCGGCCAGCGTCCACTGACCCCTCAGATCTTAACCGTGAACAAGAATCCTGGATCAAGTTTGAATTTTCCTACTTACCAAGTTTCCCAAAACAGAGTTGGGGGGCAGGGTGGAGGGGGAAAATAAACATTTTTAATATGCACCCGAAAGAGATGGTTGCACAACAGGCTTTGGGAAGTATTCCGGTTTAACAGGTAACTATAACAGCGGAAACAAGGGAGATGTGATCTACTCCGCGGTACCAATGGCAATTCGAGATCTCACAGCCGCAGACAAAACCCAAAGTTTTAGTTCATCCATCACATACAGTTCACTTGAGGAATTCCGAAACGAAACTGGAATTAAAAACTTGGAAAAAATGGGGGCTATGAAGTCAGTAAGTCAGCACGAAACTCAGGGTAGGCAGAAAAATTCTTTGACTACTCCCGCTTTGTTTGGCGGTCAGACGGCAGAATCACCGAATTTCGGAGCTGGAAGACACGCATCTCGGGGTTCTCCGGCCGTTCTCAGACTTCAGAGCCGCCCCGCCCGCCCGCCGCGCCCTCGGGCTGTAGTGCCCGGATTGAAGGCGCGGACGTTCGGGGTGGAACCAGGGAGCTCGGGGAGGCCGCGGCCCGGGCCGCGACGCCGGGGCCGGAAGGGAGGGAAGAAGAGCTCTCCCGGGAGACGCCCGAGGGAAAGAGGGGAAGACAGCGCGGCGCAGCCCGCAGCGAGTGTTCGGCCCGGTCACCCGCCCGCGAGGCCCGCCACGGCTTACCTTTGGCGAGGGCTACGGTGGAGTTCTCGGTGTCGATGGTGTAGAGGATGCCCTCGTAGCGGATCTCCGCCTTAGAAATGAGGCTGATCTTGCTGCCGATGTAAGGAGTGCCCCCGCTCATGGCGCCGCCGCCGCTCCGGGCCGCTCGCAGAGGCAGATCCCACGCCGCTGTCGCCGCTCCGCACGCCCGCTCGCTCCGTCGGCACCTACAGCAGCTGCCTCAGACCCAACATGGCGGCCTCGCCGGCTCCGCTACCCTCCCCCAGCCTCCCGCCCTCAAACCGCGGCGCGGCGGCGGCGGCGGCGGCAGCGGCGGCGGCGCGGGGCATGCTGGGCGGGCGAGGCCACACTCTCGCGAGCTTTGGACGACGGACAGCGACAGTCTGGTTAGTCTAGGCTGCGTCGCTCGTCTGGTTTATCACCAGAGAGAAGTTTCGGAATAGGGGAAGTAGTTCTAAGCTTAGGAACACAGTGGCGATGACTGGAGAAGTTCTGGTTCCTCCTTATGGCTCTGTGTGCGGCCTCTGCCATTTCTACGCTCGTGTTTTTGTCGTGACCTGTGCCTTTTTATTTATCTTTACTTTCTTGTGGTACTGGGAGTAGAACCCCGGGGCTTAGCATAGGTACTTCTGAGGTACCTTTCTAGTCCTTTAAAAAACATTAAAAAAAATTTGGGGGGAGGAAGGGGGAGAAGGTCTCGTTAGATTAGGAGGCAGGGCTTGAATTTAGAATCTTTCTGCCTCGTTGAGTGTCTCTGTAAGCGTAGGTCTTTGTATCTGGAAAGTTAACGCGCCTCTTTCCAACTTGCTGGCGAGTTAATGGTCATTTTTAGATAGGTTGTAGCTCAGTGCGAAAGCCCTGGTTGAACCCCAACACACATACACAGCCATTTGCCTGCTAAGGCAACCACGCCCCTCTTGCAATTTCATGGTCTTGTTACTGCTGAGGTTGTCATCCAAGGATCCCTCCCCCAACGCGCACGGAGGCTTTTGTGGTAGGAACTGGGACTCCATTCCCAGATCTCAACTTTTTTTTTTTTTTTTTTTTTTTTTTTTTTTTTGGAATTGAACTCAGGACCTAGGCAGGTGCTTATGCCCCTGAGCTATCTCCCTAGCTCAAATTTTAGCTCTTCTCTGTTCGTCGCTTTCGGGTAGCCTGATC
>NW_004524659.1:7309849-7311470 GCF_000260255.1 Octodon degus
TTTTTTTTGGAAGAAGTCTGGACTGGGAATTCAAACCTGGGTAAAAAAACAATCTACCTATATATCTATGTATCTATGTATTCATCCATCCATCCATCCATCCATCCATCCATCCATCCATCCACCCATCCATCCATCATCATTTGGGAGGCTGAAACTCCAATATTGGAACAGCCCCATTAGTTTGGCCTCTGGCAAAAGCTCCTTCAGCTGCATTGCAGCATGGTACAGAAACAGAACAGCAACTGACTGTGTACAGAAAAGGCCAAGAGCAAGGAGGGCCTTGCTTATAACAACCTGCTCGTGAGGACTTACTCTGTGAGGCCAGCACGGAGCTTTCCTGAGAGTGATGTCGCCACACCTAATATCCCTGCATGATGCTCCACCTCTTAGATGTTTCGTCACCTTACCACCACTATGCTTTTCACCACCACTGTGAACTTTTTTCTTTTTTTTTTTTTTATGTATTTGGTACACGGTCTCATTATACAGTTCAGACTCGTAGTGATCCTCCTGTTTTCAGCCTCCCTAAAACTGGGATTAAAGGTGTGTGCCACCATGCCCAGATTCAGGGCTGGCTCAGTGTGCCTGGGGGAGGGGCCGGTGGGGCATGTTGAGCTGGGGATCAAACCCAGGTCCCTGTGCTTGCTAAGCAGGCGCTTAGTCAGCTGAGCTATCTCACCAGCCCTAGAATGTGAACTTTTGAAGTACATGCTGAAACCACACTTACCATACTGTAGTATGCACTTGCTGATGTCTGTTTACTTGTTCCAATGAATTTTTTTTTTTTTTTAAATGAGACAGGTCTCACTGCATAGTTCAGACAGAACTCACTGTGGAGCCTAGTCTGTTCTTGAATTCTCAGGAATTCTCCTGCCTCAGCCTCTTTAGTGTTGGGATTACAGGTGTGCACCCCATGCCTGGTTCATGTTGGTCTTAAATTGCACCAAGGACAGGGGCTGTATTTTCACCACTGTGACCTTGTACCAACTCACAGAGTGTGGGGCTACAATAGCTCTTTTTCAGATGAGTTAAAACAGTGATTTTTGTGGATAATAATCATGATAAGAGGTGAACTTTTTTTTTAAGAAGAAATAAACTGGACATTGGAGCATATATGTGTAACTGCAGTACTTTGGGAGGCTGAGGCAGGAGGACTGCAAGCTTGACCCCAGTCTGGGCAATTTAGTGAGACTCTATCAAAAAATAAAAAATAAAAAAGGGTTGGGGATATGAAGGCTCCAGATTCAATTCTCAGTGCCAAAAATAAAACCAACCAACAAACACTTGTAGCTTTTAAGATTTTAACACATGAAGGCTTAAAATGAGTTGTGTAGGATATTAATTATCTATGTTAGATGTTTGGCTTTGAAGATGAAATATTTTGCCTCAAATGCAAGCATTTTTATTCAGTTCTTATTGTGTACTAAGTTAACATGCAAATGTCAATTGCCACTTGAGTGGTTCTGTGTGATGTTTTCTTGTTACTGCACAGCAGACACCCATGGCTTTCTCGTTCACCCCATCTGGGCCTCCAGCGTGGTCTAATTATCCTGAAAAGCCATGATGTGTTAGCACTGAGCTTGATTACTCTCACGGCACACACTGTTTTACAAAGCCC
>NW_004524659.1:7311570-7315338 GCF_000260255.1 Octodon degus
TGGTCTTGTTACTGCTGAGGTTGTCATCCAAGGATCCCTCCCCCAACGCGCACGGAGGCTTTTGTGGTAGGAACTGGGACTCCATTCCCAGATCTTTTTTTTTTTTTTTTTTTTTTTTTTTTTTTTGTGCTAGGAACCGAACTCAGGACCTAGGCAGGTGCTTATGCCCCTGAGCTATCTCCCTAGCTCAAATTTTAGCTCTTCTCTGTTCGTCGCTTTCGGGTAGCCTGATCCAAGCTCATGACTTTCCTCATTGTTTGTTTTGTTTTTGTATTTTTTGCGTTACAGGGGATCGAACTTGGGACCTCGCACTTACTAGGCAAAGTGCTTATGCTGCTGAGCTATCTCCCCAGCCCTCTTCATTATTATACCTTGACCAATCCCAAGTATTTTAAGCTTTGGTCAGTTCTGTGAACTTCAGTTTCATACAAACCATACCCTTCCCAGGCACTCCATTTGGGTGTCAAATTGTCATTTCAAACTATGTTTCCAAAATCGTACTCTTATTTCCCCCTTTAAATTTGTTTTCCTAAAACTGTTCCCCCATTGAGGAAACTGGCAGCATTTATTCAGCTGCTCAGACCAAAAGGCCTTGGTGTCATCCTTGACTTCTCCCTTACCCTCACATCTGTCCTGACTGGAAATCTTGTCCATTCCACCTACGCAATGTAATCCTAAGTCTGACCACTTCTTACCATCTCTGTCCTTGTAGCTCTAGAGGAAGCCACTCTGTCTAGGATTGTTCCAGTAGCCTCCTAAGAGTTCCTGCTGCTTCTTTCCTTGCCCCATCTCCATACTTTTTTCTTTAATTTTATTCATATTGTTTAATCAAGACAGGGCTTGCTGTGTAGCCTAGGCCAGCCTTGAGCTCGTGATAATCCTGCCTGTGCCTCCAAAGTAGATAGGACTACTGATGTGCACCACTGCACCCAGCTTACTTTATTCTTAAGTAGCCAGAAGGATCTTGTTCCAGTCTTAGTCAGATCATGTCCCTCCTCTACTCTTTTTCCCCTATGTGTTACACAAAGTGAAAGAACAGACTCTTACTTTGTCTAATGACTTGGCTTCTTCTTATGTTTTTCCCCATTGTGTTCCAGTCATCCTTTGCTCACACAGAGATTTCATACGTCATTCCAGTCTCTGGTTAAATGTCGCCTCCAGAGATGACATTTAAGTGTTTTCAGGCAGGGTTGTTGGTTAGGAATTGCAATATCATCAGGGTCTTGTTGAGCACCTGGCACAGGACAGCTGCTCAGCAAATATTTGATGCATGTATGAAAGCCAAGGACTGTGCAGTCAGGAAGTCTGGTGAGCTGAGTGAACAAATGGCAAGAAGACAGAGTTGGGGAAGCAGGAGAAATGGTTGAAGAAGCTGTGGTTGAGTTGGTGCATGGTGTCTTCAAAGGAAGGTGAGGTGAGGGGAACCCTGGCTCAACATCAAAACAGTGCCAGGAAATTGAGCTCTGTTGCTTGTTCTTTCCTTCCCATTCTAGGCCTATGACCCAAGTTACTGTCTCATGATTCCTTAGTGAAAATATTTTCTATAGTCAGTTTCTGTAAAATGTTCAACCCCAAATTTATATCTCCTTTCCACATCTTTTGACTATCAAGATGACATTCACTATGTAGTATGCATGTTTTGGGGGTTTTGTTTGTTTTTGGGTCTCATTAGGTAGTTTAGGCTGCCCTTCAACTCGCTGTATGGCCCAGGCTGGCCTTGAACTCGTGGTGATGCTCTGGCCTCAGTCCTCCAAATGCTGGGATTACAGGAATGTATTACCTTGCCGAGCTTGTATATATTGTTTGTTTTGTGGTACTATATTGGGGGATTGAACCCAGGGCCATATACATGCTAGGCAAATGCTTTGCACTGGGCTATATCCCTAACCCTGACTATAGTATATGGATCACACTACACAGTTTGGACTCATAGTGGTCCTCCTATCTCAGCCTCCCCAGCACCTGGATTACAGGCCTGCATCACCTCACCCAGTTTCGGAGCAGCATGGCATGCGGTACCAGGGGTCAAACTATGGTCCTTGTGCTTGCCTGGCAGGTGCTTAGACTGCCAAGCTATCTCTCCAGAAGTGTATAATATATGGAATTGGTTGAGTGTCTACAAGCACTTCCAGCTCAACATGTATCAAGTTACTGTACCTACAAGTACTTCCCTTTTCTCCTAAATAAACTATCTTTTATCCATGAACTCTAGCCCCAACAAAGGCCCCAGGACTCACCCATATGTACATTATGGTTTGGATATAGTTTGAGTGTGTCCCCAGTGATTCATCTGTTAGAAGCTTGGTCCTTAGTACAGCAATAATGAGAGGTGGTAGAATCTATAAAAGGTGAAGTGAGTAGTGTTCAATGGAGAAGATGTGAGAAACATGTGCCCCTCATACATGCCTTGCTGTGGCTGCTGCTATTCTTGATAATTCCTGAATTCTGTCTGCCTACCTTAGTCCCTGACATACTGAATTCCATAAGATCCAGAACAAGTGTCTTGGGGTGGGCATGGTGGTGCATGACTGTGACCCAAACACCTGGGAGACTTAGGAGAATCACCTTGAGTTTCAGGCCAGCCTGGGCAACATAGAGGGTCCAAGAACAGCTTGAACTATATAGCAAGACCCTGTCTCAAAAAAGAAAGAAAGAAAGAAAGAAAGAAAGAAAGAAAGAAAGAAAGAAAGAAGAAAAGAAAAAAAAAAGAGCCAGGGAGATAGCTCAGTAGAATAAGCCCTTGCCTGGCAAGCACAGGGTCCTGAGTTCAATCCCCAATACCAAGAGCGAGAGCGAGAGCGAGAGAGAGAGAGAACAGATAGATGTCTTAGTCTCCCTTCTGTAATTATTTGTTCATTTCCTACATGATCTGAAAAATCTCTGTATCCCAACTCTATTTTCAAGCAAGATTTAAAGTCACCCTCACGTCACTGACAAAAATCCAGTGACATAGCAGGGCACTGAGACCCATGCCTATAATCTTAGCAATCTGAGGGGCTGAGATAGAATCAAAATTTTGAGCCCAGCCTGAGCAACTTAATGAGAACTTGTCTCAAAAAGTAAGAAAATACTGGTGATCTGGTGATGGAACTCAGCTGGAAGGCCCTGGATTCTATCCTTTGTACTGTACCAAACAAACAAACTCAGTGACTTAAAGCTATTATCATTTTATGTATATCACAGTTTTATAGGTCAGGAAATTGACTAAGGCTAGATGGAGCAGTTCTTCTCAATATAGCATCAGTTGGGATTACTAGGTGGCAGCTTGCCTGGTGTAGAGGGTCCAAGATAGTTTGCTTGTGTCTATTTGGTAGTAATACAGTAGCTAGAAGGCTCAGGCATTTATTACTATCACAAGGCATCATTTATGACTATCATAAGGTAGCAGCCACCTTATGAGGCATCAGCTGTCCTTTTTTTTATTTTAGGGAAAGGTCTACAGGGTGTTCAGGGTCTCACTACTAGATCAGACCTGTAGTGATTCTCCGGTTTACAGCCTCCCAAAAGCTGGGATTACAGACGCGCACCACCATGCCCAGTCTCAATCACATCTCAGGGCGCTCCCGTGGTGGGGCTGGCATGGCAGGCCTGGGGATCAAACCTCTGGCCCCTGCACCTGCTCACAGGCACTTAAATCCCACGAGCTATTTGGCTGACCAGCTATCCTATTTGTGCCAGTGTTATTCTGAGTGTCTTAACTAGCAGCCAAGTGCATATTCCTATTCTTTTATCTTTTTGTGTGTAGCTCTGAGCTACCTTTCCAGACCC
>NW_004524659.1:7315438-7317541 GCF_000260255.1 Octodon degus
GTCACACACCTGTAGTTCCAGCTGCGCAGGAGACTGAGGCAGAAACATTGGAAGTTTGAAGGCAGCCTGGGCAGTTTAGTGAGAACCTGTCTCAAGATAAAAAAGTTCTGGAGATGTAGTTTATTGGTAGAATTCTGGTCATGGGCTGGGTCCTACATTCAGTCCCCAGTACTGAAAAAAAAAAAGTGTTATACTATTGCTGATATGTGGTATGATGTAGTTAGGTTGAATATGCTTGAGACTGTGCTGAAAACTAGATCTGTCTGTCTGTCTGTCTGTCTGTCTGTCTGTCTGTCTGTCTGTCTCTCCCTCTCTTCTCTCCTTCCCTTCCCCTCCCTTTCTCCCTGCCTCCCTCTCCCTCCCTTTCTTCACCTTTTTTTCTTTCTAAACCAAAGCATTTATTTTGAGCATTTGCTACAATTGTTAAGATAAACTGGGTGTTGCAACACCTGCTGTCTTGAGTTTACGTGTTGCTCCTTCATGGAATCTACTCCTGAATCTGCAATATACAATTTTTAGGTGCCTCATTCATCCAGCTCCAGTGGCATTTTGCCTTTTAACTTTACACTCTAGTTAAACTTTTTCTTCAACTTGACAGGGTAGCCACTTTGCCATAGGTCAGCTTGTGAAGGTGGCCGGCCTTAGAGCCACTGAGGTGGCACAATGTGTGCTTCTTATTAAGAAGAAGCTCTTCTTTTCTAAGGATGACATTCCCTTTGTCATCTTGCTTATGGCCCTGACCAGAGAGACCAGAGGACAAGGCACTTCCACTGTATCACACCTCTTTCTTTTTCTTTTTTTGAGACAAGGTTTTGCAGTGTAGTGAAGGCTGGCCTTGAACTTGCTTATGTAGCCCAGGCTGGCCTCAAACTCATGAGGATCCTCCTGCCTCAGCCTCCTGAATGCTGGGATTGGAGGTGTGTGCCATCATGCCTAGCCAGACTTTCTTTTTTTGTCTTTTTTCTCGCCAATATAGTTTGACAACTATTTACAAGATCATCACATTGACAATGTGGTTGTTATAAGTAATTTAGTGTTGGCTTAAAATATATGGGAGAATGAGTACAGGTTACATGCAAATGCTTTGCCGTTGTGTATAAGGGCCTAGAGCATCTTTAGATTTTGGTACCTCGAGGGGTCCTGGGATTAATCACCCTCTGACACTAAAAGACAACTGTAATAATATTAATAACAAAATACACTTACAGAAAAGATAAAAATAAAATAAAATACATCTAATGTGGCAAATTGGCAAAAATTGGTGAAACATTGTAAACTCTGTAGGTGTTCTTTAGATTCTTTTTGCAACTTTTTTATAAATTTGAAGTTATTTCACAATAGGAAGTGAGAAACTAAAATGTAGAGGACAAAACAAAATGGCTCAGTGGTAGAGGACTTGCCTAGCACAGTTGAGGTCTTAGGGCCAATCCAGCACTGCAAATTAAAACCAGAAAAGGGTGTATAGTTATGGAAAGGGAAAGGGGAGGGAAGTCATGTTTGGTGGCTGCTATTTTATGGACTTATATAAGCTTACAAGATGGTCAGGAGCCACACCGGGAATATTCAGATCAGAAGCCACAGCTGTCAGAGGGGCAGCCTCCTGCAACTGCCCCTGGGTGCCAGTGTCCTTGGGGCAGGGCTCTTGCCAGTGTGCACAGGCAGGTATGAGCCTGGTCAGCTCCACATCAGAGCTTCTCTGATTGGAAGCCCCAGGCCTCACGGAAGGTGGCCCCACAGTTCTATAGGCATATCTTCCCGGGGCTCTGCAGTGTCCAGTGACCAGAGTTCTCCATTTAGGTTATTAATGCTGAGGTATGGGCAGGAAGGGTGTAGCTAAGTGGTGGAGCCCTTGCCTAATGGGCACTAGGCCCTGGGTTTGACCCACAGAGACCCCCCCTAAACAAACAAGCTGGGTCACACCTGTGATCCCAGCACTTGGGAGGCTGAGGCAGGGGGACTGCTCTGAATTCAAGGCCAACCCTGACTGCATGGCAAGAGCCTGTCTACCGTCCCCCAAAACACAGCAAATTAGTTCGTGTTGTGTTCACTAGGGTTTGTTTACCCAAGTGGATGTCCCCTCCCCTTCCTCTGCAACTGTAATAG
>NW_004524659.1:7317641-7321414 GCF_000260255.1 Octodon degus
TTTTTTTTTTTTAAATCAAAATATCACTAATATATGCACGAGATGAAACCATCAAATTACACCAAAGAGCTCATGATGCATGCCATCAGGCCCTGCTGGCCACTCCCCAGCTGCAGAGACAAATGTGGTTAACTCTTCCAGCTTTTTCTCCTGGTGGTTATTATTGTCTCTAAATAATATGTTTACATCACCTGTTCTTGATGTGCTTCTTTTAGATATTGTCTATTAATTTCCAGCTCTGATAGAGATTTATATCACAGGCCATGAACTTAGGAGATATCGGATTTTTTTTTTTTTTTTTTGTGGAACTGGGGATTGAACTCAGACCCTTTTGCCTGCCAGGGAAGCACTTATTCCACTGAGCCATCTCCTCGACCCGCCTACCCCCGCCTTCCTTTTTTTTTTTTTTTAAAAAAAAAAGACAAGATCTTACTAAGTTGCCCACACTGGCCTTGAATGTGTGATCCACCTGCCTCCTGAGCAGCTGGGGTTGTAGTACAAGTACACAAGGCTCACTCATTAGACATTTAAGCAGAGAACCTCTAAATAACTAGAGGTTTTTCACAGAATCTCATTTTTTTGGGAGAACTACAGTTTTTTAGGGATACATGTTGGTTTACCATATGGCTGCCATATGAGAGTACAGGCAAGGGGAATAGGAAGATTCAGCTCTATGCCTCTAATTTATCTTGGGGTCTACTGGTGTCATGGTTTGTGTCTAGTTGCCCCCCCAAAGCCCCATGTCACTGGGGCAGACTTCTAGAGTTTGTGATTAATTCATGATCCAGT
Source organism: Octodon degus (assembly GCF_000260255.1). Classification (NCBI taxonomy): domain Eukaryota; kingdom Metazoa; phylum Chordata; class Mammalia; order Rodentia; family Octodontidae; genus Octodon; species Octodon degus. The sequence continues at coordinate 7,318,431 of NW_004524659.1, forward strand.
GCTGGGATTATGGGTGTGAGTGCTGTGCAAATCCTGGGGCAGATAGCCCTGAATGCAATAGAAGGAAGGGAGAGAGACCTACCTCCGTTGCCATTGCCACTGTTCCTCTCTTTCCCTCTTACTGTTTTGTTGTTTTCTGCTGCCATGAACTGCTGCCCTCCGCCACGTACCACCTTGCCTTGGAGCCAGCTGAGTATGGACTAAAACCTCCACAAACTGAGCTAAATAAACCTTTCCTTCCTTAATTTTGGGTGTTGGGTATTTTGTCCCAGCAATGAGAGAAAAGCAACTGAGACAACTGGGAATTTACAAAACATAAATCACTTGTGTGTTCATGTGGCAGATAATTTCCTCTCTGCTTTTCTACCTCCCTGTCGTATACAAGTACCTGCTAGTCCTTGCCTCCTGCCTGACTTCATCAGTTATCACTAACCTCTACTTGTGTGGGTACAAAAAACTATAACAAAATTTACGTTTAATACTTTTTCAGTGTGTAGTTTAGTAGCATTAAGTATCTTCACATTGTTGTGTAACGATCTTCACTATTTATCTCTAGAGTTTTTTTTCATCTTACCAAGCAAAAACTCTACTCATTAAACACTAATTTTCTATTTTCCCTTCTCTCCAGCCCCTGGCTATTGCCAGTCTACTTTCTGTTTTTGAGGGGAGACAGGGGGAACTTTATAGTAAGCTACATCTCCAGCCACTTTTTCAATGTTTTTTTCTTCTTATTTTCCTCTGTCTCTGTCTTTTACTCTGCCTCTGCCTTTCTCTCTCTGTCTCTTTGTCATTCTCTCTGTCTCTTTCTCTTTCTCTTTGTGTGTCTGTCTGTGTGTCTATGTGTCTGTCTGTGTGTCTGTCTGTCTCTCTCTCTCCCTGCTTCTCCTTCTCCTTCTTTCTTATATTGGGCACAGGACTTTCCCCCTGAGTTATAACCCTGGCCTTTTTTCAATTTATTATTTTGACATAAGATTTGTTAAGTTGTCCAGGCTGAGCTGGCACTTGCAAATCTCGTGTCTCAGACTCCCAGAATGCTGCGATTTCAGGTGTGTACTATGATACTCAGCCTCTACTGTCTCTGACTTTTACCACTCTAGGAACTTCATGTAAGTGGAGTCATGCAGTCATTGTCCTCTTGTATCTACCCCGTATATCTTCAATAATACCACTGAAATTTTGTGTGTGTGTGTGTGTGACCAGCTCAGCTCACCCTGGGGGCAGGGCTGGCATGGCATGTGGTGCTGGGGATAGAACCGCAGTCCCTGCACTTGCCTAAGCTTGCCTAAGCATGTGCTTTAGACCATTGAACTACCTCATTGGCCCTGAAATTTCTTAACTCTTGGTGATTTTTTTAAAAAATTGTGTCTTGTTTTTTGAGACAGAATTTCATTGTGCAATTCAGGCTGGACTTGAACTCACTATGTAGCCCAGGTTGGTCTTGGGACATCTTCCTGTCTCAGCCTCCCAAGTGCTGGGATTATAGGCATGTGCCACTGTGCCTGGCTCTTGTGTCCTTCTGCAGAAATAAAAAAAACTTTGATGATTTCTTGGTGTGTGAGGAGTGCTTTCTTATCTACACTGACAAATTGAGTCTGAGAGCCTATTACCAACAAACAGAAAGAGAAAGAAAGAAAATTCCTTCTTCCTTTCTTTTTTTTTTTTTTTTTTTTTTTTTTTTTTTTTTTGTGGAACCGGGGCTTGAACTCAGGCCCTTGCGCTTGCCAGGGAAGCGCTTATTCCACTGAGCCATCTCCCCGGCCCCCTTCTTCCTTTCTATGTGAATTGGCTATCTCCTACTATAGCAAACTCTTGGGACAAATAAACTGATAAAGAGCAAACGTAGTTTAATTGGCTATGAGCGTGTGGCAGGCAGCACATCATGGTGGACATGCTTGGTTGATCAAAACCAGACACTTTGTGGCTAGAAGAAAAAAAAAGAGAGGAAAGATTCCCTTCAAGGTCATGTCCACAGTGATCTAAAAGCTACCCAGCTTGAGCTTATCTCCAAATGGCTCTATCATCTCCCAGTAATGCCTCCTTGGCCATCCCTACTGGCTTTACCACATCCTTTGGGTGTTGCTTAAAGTCCAAACTCTTGGCATTTGCCTTTTTATTCTATTCAGGGCTTCCATGGGTTGCATAATGCCTGTTTACATTAAGGAAAGGGATATTCTTTACTAAGTCTACTGATTTAAATGCTAAACTCCTCAAAACAGACAAACAAACCCAGATTCAATTATAATGTTTATCAGCTATCTGAGCATCCCTTATCTCAGCTGACATCAAATGAAACAATCCTCACCATCTGTCAGAGGAAGTCAGTGTCCTGACAGGGTTGGGAAAGACTTTGCATGTTGTGAGATAATAAGCATTAGTGCTACTGTTAACAAATTTTGCTTTTTTTGTATTTTAGGGAAGGGTCTACAGGGTGTTCAGGGTCTCACTACTAGATCGGACTCTTAGTGAGCCACCTGTTTACAGTTGAGATTAAAGGTGTGGACCACCACACCTCTCAGCATGCCCCGGAAGCAGGTCCCTGTGCCTCCTTGCGGGCGCTTTAATCCACTGAGCTATTTGGCTGGCCCTAACAAACTTTTCTTTTTCAAAAAATATTTTTATTGACAAACAAATATAAATGAGACAGTTTCACAACTGATTACTGGCACATTTACAGTAATTAATGCATTGCATATTGTTGTCTTAGTGGTTATTCATTGTACAAGATGCAGACCTGATATCCTGTCTCAAACACTATTATAACAAACCTCTCTATTCATTGAATTAAGAGAGTGGAGCTGTATATCTATCCTAACTATTTTGAGTGTACAGATACAAAAGGGTCATTCAAACTTCTCTTATAAGCATTTTGCCATTTGATCTTCACTTCAGCTGCTTGTTTTGTCAGCAGTGAACCAGCAACAAACACCCTGTTAAAGAAACAAGGGACCAGAAAAAATGATCCTCTTTTTTTTTTTTTTTTTTTT
>NW_004524659.1:7326779-7329801 GCF_000260255.1 Octodon degus
GTTTTCAGCCTCCCAAGCGCTAGGATTACAAGCATGAATGCCACTATGCCCAGTCTCAATTGCCGTCTCAGTGTGCCCCAGGGGCAGGGCCCGCTCAGCACACTGGGATCAAGCCCCTGCTGCCATGCTCTGCCAAAGCAGGCGCTTTAGTCTGCTGACTTATCTGGCTGGCCCTAACTCTAGGGAATTTTTGTTTAATTAGCTTAAACCTTATGATATACTGTGTATAAATCAATTTTAATTTAATTTAATTTAATTTATTTATTTTTGGTGGAACCAGGGATTGAACTCAGGCCCTTGTGCTTTGCCAGGCAAGTGCTTATTCTACTGAGCCATCTCCCTGGCCCTTCAATTTTATTTATTTATTTATTTATTTATGTTTGTTTGTTTGTTTGTTTCTTCTGTATTTGGTTCAGGGTCTACAGGGCCTATAGGGTCACACTACAAATATCCAACTCATAGTGATTCTCCTTTTTCAGCCTCCCAAGCACTGGGATTACAGGCGTGTGCCACAATGCCCAGTCTCAATTGCTGTCTGAGCACTACCTGGGGGTGGGGTCGGCAAGGCAAGACAGGGATCAAACTCTGGTCTATGACTCTGCCTAAGCAGGTGCTTAATCCGCTGAGCTATCTGGCCTATTCTGGGAATTTTCAACATTTTACATTAAACAGTATTAGATGATATTGTAGTTCATTTTTGTTTCTTTTCTTTTCTTTTTTGTCTGTTTGAACTGGGGATTGAACTCAGGACCTTACACTTGCAGAAAGGCACTTAATGCACTGAGCTATCTCCCCTGCTCATTTAAAAAAGCTGGGCCAGCCAGATAGCTCACCGGACTAAAGCACCTGCTTAGGCAGGTGCAAGGACCGGCATTTGTCCGCAGTGTGCCTTGCTGGCTCCACCCCTGGGGCGTGCTGAGACAGCAACTGAGACTGGGCATAGTGGCGCTCGACTGTAATCCCAGCCCTTGGAAGGCTGAAAACAGGAGGATCGCTATGAGTATGATCTGTATAGTGAGATCCTGTAGACCCTGTACTGAATACATAAAAATAAAAAATAAATACATATAAAAACCTAACTATCTTACTATAGAGAAAGTTAAGATGTATACAAAAGATGTATTTTCTGTACATACCATATAAAGAATTTTAGTAATCCTAAGGGATAGCTTAGACCCTTAAAGTAGCCAATTATGGGCCTTAAAAAAATTCTTATCCTGGGGCAGGGGATTTAGCTCAGTGGTGCAGCACCTTTCCTGGCAATCGTGAGGTCCTGAGTTCAATTCTTGGTACTCTCCCCTCCCCCATCTTGTCAGCTGAGCTCAGTGGCGCAACCCAGTAACCCCGACTACTGGGAGGCTTAAGCAGGAGGATCATAAGTTTGAAGCCAGCTGGGGTAACTTAGTGAGACTTTACCTGAAAATAAAAAGAGCTGGGGGCATAACTCAGTGGCAAAAAGTGCCCAGGCTCTTAACCCCCACCCCCCATCTCTAGAAAATTTCTGTGTTCATGCCGGCATTTCCGTGCTTGTCACTAGATGGCAGCAGAGGACGCCGTCTCCGAGTCTCTGGTCTCTCATGGGCAGTGAGTACCTCAGCATGAATCTGGGTTCACACAAACCCTTATCTGTCTCCCGCAACAGAGATTTGCTCTCTCATGCCCCTTCCACATTAGAGGGTGGGTAGATGATTCTCCCATGAACACCAGGGCTTTCAATGCCTCATGCCTTGTCAGCAATTTCTTCCCAACCCCACTTGCCTAGTTCCTTCTTTCGGGGAACCGGGGATTGAACTCACACCCTTGCTCTTGCCAGGGAAACTCTTATTCTACTGAGCCATCTCCCCAGCCCTTCACTTGTCTATTTCTGAGAAGGGTCTAGGACAGGACCCACACATGCCAGCAAGGCAGAGTCAGGTATTCTGTATTTGTAAGTAGTGGAAAATGTTACTCAGCAGGCGGCTCAGGTTCAGGGAGACAAGATCTACATTGGGCATTTTGTGCAAGTTGTTCTGGCTTGAAAGCATCATGCCCCCTGGACAGTAACTTCAGAGCAGCCCTGTAGGCATCGCTTCCAGGGTCTGCACCATGGATTAGTAGATTAGAAGAGGAGCCTGAAGCTATGGTGACCCCAGCCCAGATAAATTTTACCAACTTGTGGTCATTTTTCATTTTAAGCAGTGCCTTCTAGTGACACAGCTGACAGATACCATCTATCTGTTTCCAGGAAAACACAGAAAAATAAAAGTCAGGTCCTCATGAAGTATCAAAGGTTTTGGTATTTTACACAGGCATCTAGAAACTGAGTCAAGTAAAAACCAATTACACGAATGAAGAAGTCAGCAAAATGACAAAATGTTTTTTAAAAGGTCTTTTATACGCTAGCAATAATAGTAGAATGTAATTGGATGATTATTTATTTGATACAGGGTCTCACTATGCAGTTCAGACTTGTAGTGATCCTCCTGTCTCAGGCTCCTTAGTGCTTGGATTACAGGTGTACGCCACCATGCCTGGTTCCTGGGCTGGCACAGAATGTGGTACCAGGGATTGAACTCAGGACCTTACACTTTCCAAGCAGATGCTTATGCTGCTGGGTTATCTCCCCAGTCCCTGAATGATTATGTCTTTCATAATAGCAATTGAGGCAGGGGAGATGGCTCAGTGGAATAAGCGCTTTCCTGGCAAGCATAAGGGCCTGCCTGAGTTCAATTCCCGGTTCCGCAAAAAAAAACAAACAAACAAAAACAAACAAACAAAAAAAAAACCCAACAAAAAAACAAAAACAAAAAACAAACAACAACAACAACAACAAAACCTCAGCCCTATATGAAGAATATCTAAAAATTTGATTTCAAATTCTTATGTGAACCATGTTAATTGTGATGATGATGATGATGATGATGATGATGATGATGATGATGCTTGTTTTTAAAATAGGTTCTTGCTATGTAGTGTACTACCATGCCTGGCATTTGAACCACTTAATTAGATGGGAAGAGCTGGGTGCAGTGGTGTACCCCTG
>NW_004524659.1:7329901-7331590 GCF_000260255.1 Octodon degus
TTGTGCCAGTGTTATTCTGAGTGTCTTAACTAGCAGCCAAGTGCATATTCCTATTCTTTTATCTTTTTGTGTGTAGCTCTGAGCTACCTTTCCAGACCCCAGTGTATTATCTAAGTGATGCAAAAGGCAAGAACATCTAACATCTACTAGAAGTCTACTTTGTGTCAGGTACTGGGTGGGTCAGTTATTTTTAAGTACATTGAAAGAGCCACCTCAGACACAAGGCTGTCACATGAGAAGTCAGCACATGTGTCAGTTGATTCTTCTCAAACAGAGACTGAGACAGGAGTAAAAGAAGGTTATGTAGGTTATGCCTATAAAAGGGAAAAGGGAAAAGAAGGAAGAGAGCAGAGACAGCCCAGGTAGTAGTGAGATAGGAGAGAAGAAACAGATAAACTGGAATGTGGTGGTGCATTCCCTGTAATCCCAAGCAGGAGGATCACCACGAGTCCAAGGCCAGCCTGGGCTACATAGTGAGTTCAAGGCCCGCCTAAACTACACGGCAAGACCATGTCTCAGAACAATTATGTTAATGGTTACTATACAGGTTGTAATATGGATCCGTAATATACTGTAGTCTAGATTGAATTAGCTGTTTTAGGTACTTATGACCAATGTAGGAGCCTTAAAATAGTATAATTCTAGACTAGAGGTGTGGCTCAGGGTGGAGTGCTTACCTATCATGTGCAAAGCTCTGGATTCAATCCCCAACATTGAAAAACAAAAACAAAAAATCCAAAGAAGGCTGGGGAGATGGCTCAGTAGAATAAGCGTTTGCCTGGCAAGCACAAGGACCTGAGTTCAATCCCCAGTTCTGCCAAAAAAAAAAAAAAAAAAGCCCAAAGAACAATATAATTCTATTTTCATAGTCTTTTTGTTATTTCACATGCATTACTTCTATATATACTAAAATTGGCTTGGGGCTGTAGCTCAGTGGTAGAGTACTTGTCCAGCATGTACAATGCCCTAAGTTCAGTCGCCAGTACTACAAAAAGAAAACAAAAAATCAAAAAGCATATACACTAAAATTTAATAAGTGTTATTGCTTGCTTTCTTTTTTTTATGTATTGGTATAGGGTCTCATTATGCAGCTCAGACTCATAGTGATCCTCCTGTTTTTAGCCTTCCCAGTGCTGGGATTACAAGCATGTGCCACTATGCCCCACCTGGGCTTGGTAGTAGGTTCAGTGTGCCCTGGGGACGGGGTGTTTTTCCTTTCCTTTTCTTTTTTTCCCCCACAGAACCGGGGATTGAAATCAGACCCTTGCACTTGCCAGGGAAGCGCTTATTCTATTGAGCCATCTCCCTGGCCCGGGGTGCTTTTGCTTTAAGTAGCTTGTTTTTTTTTTTTTTTTTGTCTTTTAAAGACGTTATCTTGTTATGCAGTTCAGGCTGGACTTGAGCTCACTTTGTAGCCCAGGCTGGTCTTGAACCCACACTGATCCTCCTGCCTTACCCTCCCAAGACCTGGGATTATAGGTGTGCACCACTATGCCTAGCTCTACAGTTATCATACTTTAATTTTTTTTTCTTTTTTGAGTCAGGGTCTCACTATGTAGTTCCAGAAGGACTTGAACTTGCTATGTAGTATAGTCTGGCATCAAACTCCAAATATCCTCCTGCTTCAGGCTCCTGAGTACTGAGACTACACATGTGCACCATGATACTGGGATATTACTGGGATATATA
>NW_004524659.1:7336995-7339706 GCF_000260255.1 Octodon degus
CTCACTATATAACCCACACTGGCCTTGATCTTGAGGCAATATTACCGCCTCAGCCTCCTGAGTGCTGGGATTATAGGTGTGTGCCACCCCATGCAGCAAAGTGATAGTCTTAACTTCAGATACTCAGTGGCTGAGCCAGGACTTGTGCTTCACTCTCTTCAGTTGAAATCTTGGACATTTTTTAAATTTAATTTTTTTTGTGAGGGTCATTTTTCTAAGCTTGCTATCTTTTTTTTTTTTTTAATGTATTTGGTACATGGTCTCGCTACGCAGCTTGAACTCATAGTGCCCCTCTTGTTTTCAGCCTCCCCAGCACTGGGATTACAGATGTGTTCCACCATGCCTGGTCTCTGTTGCCACCAGGGGTGGGGCTGGCGTGGCATGTGGTGCTGGTGATCAAACCCTGATCCCTACACTTGCCTAAGCAGGCACTCAGTCCACTGAGCTATCTCACCAGCCTAAGCTTACTATTATTAATATTTTGAGATGGAGTCTCACAAAGTTGCCTAGACTGGCCTTGAACTCCTCTTACTGCCATAGATTTCCAAGTAGCTTTGATCACAGGGCACTCCTGACATGTATATTTGTGCTCTTTCTATGACAGCCCCATGCAGAAGAGAAAGTAATGTACTTAACAATTGCTTTGGCTCTACTGCTCTGTGCACAAAATACCTGTCTTGCAGTATCTCATATCTTGACTATGTATTTTGATGGTGGCCTGAGTCACTGAAAATATGCATAATAAGTCAACAAAATAGGCACAATCACTGTCAAATAAAATGTTAACATAATCACTATATTATTGCAAAATGTTCTCGTATTTTTTTTTCCTAGAGATTCAAAGAATCAAAAAAGAGACAAATGACATTGGAGCAACTTTTGGGGGCATATATTATAGAAAATAGGAGATGGCTCAGTAGAATAAGCGCTTCCCTGGCAAGCGCAAAGGGTCTAAGTTCAATCCCTGGTTCTGAAAAAAAAAAAAAAAAAAAAAAAAAAAATTGAGAAAAAGGTAAAAAATTGGAAAAAAAATGAAAAGAACAATAACTTATGTGGCAGACACAGTAATTATGTAAGTTATATAACAGTAATCCTTAAAATGATGTCTTGCCACAAGTGTGTCATTGGAAGTGATATTTACAGCAATATGCATAACTTACCTTTTAAAATATAAAGAGATAGGAATGCATCAGAGGATAGCTATTTATAGAGAGGATCTTGCTAAGTCACTAAGTCACCAAGGCTGGGTTTGAACTTGAGATCCTCCTGCCTTACCCTTCCAGAGTGGGGATTATAGGGATGTACCACCATTCCTGGATGAGATAGTGTTTTATTTATTTATGTATTTATTTATTTATTTTTGCAGCACTGGGGATTGAACTCGGGACCTCGTGCTCGCTAGGCAGGTGGTTATGCCACCAAACTATATCCCTGGTCCCCTGAGATAGCACTTTAAGGAGTGGCTTGTCTTTTTAGATACACTCAACTATAAGATCTGGAGCCAGGCATGATGGCATATGCCTATAATCTCAGCACTTGGGAAGCTGAGGCAAAAGCATCAGTGCATTCAAGGCCAGCTTACATTGAAGAGAGATACTGGGGGGAGAGAGAGAGAGACAGAGAGAGGGAGAGAAAGGGAGAGGGAGAGGGAGAGGGAAGGAGGGAGGGAGGGAGGGAGAGAGAGAGAGAGAGAGAGAGAGAGAAAGAGATCTGAGTACCATATTGAAATTCACACTGGAGTCCAAAGCTTCTTCTTTTTTTTTTTTTTTCAAAGCTTTTTTTTTTTTTTTACCGGGAATTGAACTCAGGCCTGAGCCATCTCCCCAGCCCCCTCTAAAGTGTCTTGAAACAGCATGCACTAGTTTTGATAGGCTGCCAACCCTCTAAGCATCCTTTAGTCTGTGTGTTCTGGGTGAGGGAAATGTGCTTTAAGCTCCTGGGCTGATGAGGTGGCAGAGGGAGGGGTAGAGTGGTGGTGAGTGTATTAAATGAATGAGACTGGGGAAACCAAAAGCTGTCAGAGGTCTTAATTCTGCCACAAGGGAATTCTCCGTATAAATACTGAGAGGTTTAATGAATTAGATAAACTACAAAGAACAGACATTTGACAGGTACAACGTGGAAAAACGGAAGGACTGGCCAGTTTGAGGTCTTCTCTTTTTGTAGTTGAGAAACTGGGCACGAAGTCTGGGATCTGGGGACAAGCTTGGTGGCTGTAGGCTGGGAGGCTGGGAGGCCTCGCCAGTGATTACTTCTGATGCTTCTTTCCCAGGGGCGATGAAGGGCGAGGAGCCAGATCATAGATTCTCTTCCCAGGATCCCCTGTGGGAACAAACACAGCCTGCTTGAGGCTGATCTGAGAAGGGTTCCAGGCTGCTCCTGGAGCAATTGGCAGGGGCAGAGTACAAATGGAAACTATACACCACAGGCCCAAATGTCTCAACTTTTTAATTCAAGCAATAAGTTGCTAAATAAAACACTTACCTTTTTCCTCTAGATAAACTACACCTTCAAATAGACCTTAAAAGCCTGCCTTAAATGTAGAATTCTGAGACTTGTTAGCATTCTGCACCAGAGCAGAGTGAGGTAGGGGAAGGGCTCCAATCTGTGGCTGCAGCTCCCTTTTCCTTCTGCCAGCACTTTCCCACACTGACAGGGTCTCACCTGCACAGACATCTCAGCTTGTGAGTCTTTTTTTTTTTTTTTTTTTT
>NW_004524659.1:7339806-7341463 GCF_000260255.1 Octodon degus
TAGATGCATGAAAATTTTGAAAGAAGGCAAACTTATTTTCTAGATAGCAAACTTATTGTGAAATAATACTGATTAAAAAAACATACGCTGGGAGTGGTGACGCATACCTGCACTCGGGAGGAGAAGCATTGCTGTGAATTCTAAGGTCAGCTTGGACTACATAGTGAGTTCAAGACCACCCTGGGTGACTTAGACTCTATCTCCAAATAGATGGAAACTACATAATGAGATCCTACCTTGAAAAAAAAATGTACTTGCAACTTTGGCCTAGAAATAAGCATACATATGAGTAGAACAGAATAATTATGTTCAGAAACAGACATTCTAAATTTCTTTTTTTTTTTCGTATTTTAGGGAAGGGTCTACGGATTGTTCAGGACTTGTAGTGATCTGCCCGTTTACAGCTTGCCAAGAGCTGGGGTTACAGGCGTGCGCCATCACTCCCAGTCTTAATTGCAGTTTCAGTGTACCCCGGGGGCAGGGCTGGCACAGCTGGAACAGCAGGCCCGGGGATCAAAGCCCCAGCCCCTGCGTCTGCTTGCAGGCTCTTTAGTCTGCTGAGCTATTTGGCCGGCCCTTAGATTTCTTTTATATCAGTATATATGATCTGAATCTTCTGGACACAGTGAAGGCTTACCTGTGGACATCATCTAGGATGCTTCCAGGTTTTGGTTGCTATGAGTTTTTTTTTTTTTTTTTTAATGTACAGGGTCTACAGGGTGGATCCAGGTGATTGCAGCACACTTCCATATCCTCATATAAAGAGGAAACTTTATGCTTCTGAATGTTTATTTTTAATTCATTTTGATGAGAAAAAACATAAAATAGCAATGAAAGTTTCAAAACAGGTTACAACAATTGAAACATTGCATATTGTTGTCTTCGTAGTAGTTATTCGTAGTATGAGATGTAGACACGATATCTTGTCTAAACACTACTAGTACAAACCTCTCTTCTCAATAAACTAAGAGAAAGTAGCTGTATATACTATCCTAACTATCTTGTTTTATGTCTTTTGGGGGAAGGAACATGTGTGGTATTAGGCACATGCCCAGAGACAGCACTGAGGGGTCAAGGTGCAAATACAGACAGCCAACTGTGGCAGATACTGTCAGTTCTTCTAAGTGGCTGCACCACGGTGGAGGCTGGGATACTGACATACGGTGATCTCACCGCTGTGGTTTTCATTTGCATTTCCTTGATGACTGATGACATTGAGAGTCTGCTCTCTTGCTAATTGGCCACTTAGAGATGCTCTTTTGTGCAGGCTGGTGCAGATCTTCTCCCCTTCCTGTTCTCTGAAAAATTGTTTGTCATACTAAACAGTTTATGGGGTCCTCTGATGGGCGTATTTTGGCATGTCTTCTCCTGGCCTGTCACCTTTTAATGTTTCCAAACTTTTAACTTTTATAGTTCTGGGGATTGAATCTAGGGCCTACCCACTGAGCTACATCCTCAGCCTTTCTCCCCTTTTGTAGTTTTTTTAAATTATTTTTTATTTTTTTTATTTGGAGATAGAGTCTAAGTCACCCAGGCTGGTCTTGAACTCATATTCCTCCTGCCTCAGCCTCCCACGGTACTGGAATTACAAGTGTACACTGCCATATTTGGCACTTTTCACATTCCTAATGGTGTCTTTGGTGAATAGAAATATATA
>NW_004524659.1:7341563-7343418 GCF_000260255.1 Octodon degus
AGTGTTTTTAGCCTTTCCAGTGCTGGGATTACAGGTGTGGCTGCCCAGACTCAGTATTGGTTCAGTGTGCCCAGGCTGGGTTGTGGGGGGCATGTGGAGCTGGAGATAGAACCCCGGTTCCTATGCTTGCCTAAGAGGTGCTTAGTCAGCTGAGCTATCTCGCCAGCCCAGCTTGTGAGGCTTGGTCTGACCTCTAAGTCACTACCTATTGGTCATATATAAGCCCAGAGAGATAGAACCTACCTTGTCTCAGGATAAGGGTCATGGGAAGAGGCCACCCAGGCCTGTCCTGGAAATGAGCTGGAGGCTACTTGGGCATGGAATTCTTCCCACCTTTTTGGTAGCTGGGGCAGGGATTAGATTAGGGACCATCAAACTGAGGCCAAATCTGGGCTCCCCATCTGTTTTTGTAAGTACAACTTTATTGGCGCCTAACTGTTTTGGTCTATTTTCTGTTGATGTAAAAGCAGGATTACCGAATACTGTGGACCAGGTGATTGGGATAAAAGGATTTTCTTTCTTTCTTTTCTTTCCTTTCTTTCTTTCTTTCTTTCTTTCTTTCTTTCTCTCTTTCTTTCTTTCTTTCTTTCTTTCTTTCTTTCTTTCTTTCTTTCGTGGAACGGAGATTGAACTCAGGCCCTTGCACTTGCCAGGGAAGCGCTTATTCCACTGAGCCATTTCCCCAGCCCAGGAGTTTCTTCAGCTCACATTTCTGGAGGCTGGAAAGGTAAGAGCATGGTGCTGGCAGCTCCTCTGGTGAGGGCTTTACCCACACATACCCATGCAGGGCCATTCAAACCTGTTAGAATTTCATTAGTTGGTCCAATACTGCTCTTGATAGCATTTTTGACTCATTCAGATCCAATCTTCTAGTCGTGTCCTTGCTTATTAGTTGTTCCATCTCTTCAGTCATCTTTAATTTGAAAAAGTTCATTAGCCTTTTGGTGTTCTTCTTCCTGACTTGGACATTCTGGAGAGTGTAGGCCTATTTTCTCAGTACAATGCCCTTCATTTTGGATTTGTGTGGTATGAAGTTGTTGAATTCAGGTTTGGGGCCCCACACCTTAGGAACCCTAAGAGCTCTGCTCTGGACCTCATCCAGACCGTGAGGTCTGGAAACAAGGAGACCATCTCGTGACAGCCTGTCACATCCACCTTCTAGAGCAGAAGTCCACCAAGGTTTCTGTCACAACTACTCAGTTCTGCCACTGCACTATGAAAATAGCCACTAGTCACTTGGTCTGACCTCTAGAAGCAGCTACCTCTTGGTCATATACAAGCCCAGAGAGACATAACCTACCTTGTCTCAGGATAAGGGTCATGGGAAGAGGCCACCCAGGCCTGCCCTGGAGATGAGTGCAGGCTACTTGGGCATGGAATTCTGCAGGATCACAGCATGGCAGAGGGTCTCTCATGGTGGGCAGGGAGCATCCAAGAGGCAGAAAGAAGTTGATCCCCCCATTTTTTATGTATAGTTTTTTATTAGTACATGTTTATAGTACATAATTATTATACTTACAACGGGGAGTTTGTATATAACACATTTTCATTCTTTTTTGTCCCTTTTCCCTCCTATCCCTCCATTCTCCCTCTAATTTTTTTTTTTTTTTTGAGACAGAATTTCACTTTGTAGTTCAGATTGGCCTTGAACTCACTATGTAGCCCAACCTGGCCTTGAACCCTTGGGGATCCTCTTGCCTCAGTCTTCTGAGTCCTGGAATTACAGGCATTCACCCCTATACCCTTGCTTCCCTTAACTCTTGATCCCTGACTAATTTGAGAAGATCTTCCCATCCTTTATGTTGTTTTTCATTTATATTTTTGGTTTCCATATCAGCGATGCTAAACAATACTT
>NW_004524659.1:7348538-7350104 GCF_000260255.1 Octodon degus
ATTTTGGCGAGTTTTTCCCGAATTTCTGTCTTAGGTACTGTTGCTTTCCCAGGGTGAAGGACATCAATGACCATTTGTTTCCTTTGAAGAAGCCGGTTGGTCATGAATTTCCGGGTTCGGATAGTTACTCTGTCATTCATGATGGCAACGGAGCCTCAGACAGCCCGGGAGGAAAAGAGCCCCATTAATCTTAAATTAATTTGCAAATTAGATTATTAATCTTTCATGGCTATTGTTATTGTGTCCTGTTTAAGAAATTGTTGCCTATCTTTACCCATTAACATAGTCTGGCCAGATGTGGTAGTATATGCCTATAATCTCAGCCTGTTGGAGTGTGAGGCAGGAGAATTGTTTTGAGTTTGAGGCCAGCCTGAACTACATAGCCAGACATCATCTCAAAAAACCAAAATCATACAAACAAACAAACAAACAAACAAACCTCCTTCAAAACCTCTGTTGTAGTCGGGGCTTAACAAGGGAAAAGATCTAATACATGTCACATAATTTATAGGAATATTTTATAATATTCATCCAAAGAGTCAAATGCAATGAATGCAGAAGATCTGTTCACACACTAGAGAACCAAAGAATCCAGCTAAGGGCCTGGATCCCATGACCATGCCCTGCACAAATCCAGCTAAAGACCTACAGCCCATGGCATTGTCCTGCATGAATCTAGCTGCAGGCCTAGAGACTCAACAATGACTCATGCAAGTCTGTATCAAGGATCTGCCCTGGGAAGGCCCAAGGGTCAGTGGTGGGAGCTAGCAAGTCTGTGCTAGTAGGATGAAGGCTCTGTGCCAGCAGGCTGAGGGATCGGCACTGGAGCCCAGAAGTGGTGCTCAAGGCAAGGAACAAAGCTCCCCTTCAGAGAACCCTAGTCATCTTCAGCAACGGCAAAGACCAGAGCCCCTCTGATGATAACAGCTACGTTACTATTCTCCAGGAGAATCAACAGCACCCCATTTTCCCCTCCAGTTCTCTTTTTATGCTGTTGGCAGTGATCCTTAGGTGGTCCTCTCCATCTGAGGCCATAGTGATTTAGTTCAGCTAGGCATTTAAGTTGCCCATTAGTTAATCCACCAGAACCCCCTAAACAGAACAGTAAGTCTATTTTAGTCAACTTTCTATTACTGCAACAAATACCTGAGGTAATGAGTTTGTAAGGAGAAAAAGTTGATTTTGGCTCACAGTTTGGTGAGGTTTAGTTCATAATTGGTTGGCTATGTTGTTTATGGGTCTGTGTTAAGGTAGCATAACTTGTCGAATGTGTTCACCTTGCGGCAAGGACTTGAAAGAAGAGGCATATTAGGGTCCCCATATTCCTCGTAAGAGCATCTCCTAATGACTAGAAGGCCTCCTGGGGTAGG
The DNA here is from genome assembly GCF_000260255.1 of Octodon degus. Taxonomy (NCBI): domain Eukaryota; kingdom Metazoa; phylum Chordata; class Mammalia; order Rodentia; family Octodontidae; genus Octodon; species Octodon degus. Next base: position 7,349,909 of record NW_004524659.1, read on the forward strand.
CCCATCTTTCATATTGCAGTATTGGGGGACCAACTCATGGGTACTCTGTCACTGAACCACATCTCCAACCCTTTTTATTTTATATTTTGAGATAGAGTCTGACTAAGTTGTCCAGGGTAGGCTTGAATTTAAGATCTTTCTGTCTCAACCTACTGGTTCTATCACTTTTCCATTATGCCACAGGCTGGGGACCAAC
>NW_004524659.1:7350212-7353173 GCF_000260255.1 Octodon degus
TTTTTTAATTTAGTGCAGGGTATACAGGGTCTTCAGGGTCTCACTACACAGAGCACTGAGATTACAGGTGTGTACCACCATGCCCAGTCTTTTCTCTCTTTCTTTCTTTCTTTCTTTCTTTCTTTCTTTCTTTCTTTCTTTCTTTCTCTTTCTTTTGTGGAACTGGAGATTGAACTCAAGACCCTTGCACTTGCCAGGGAAGCACTTATTCCACTGAGTCATCTCCCTGGCCCACCATGCCTAGTGTCAATCACTGTCTCAGCATGCCCCATGGGTGGGGCTGGCAAGGCAGGCCAGGGATCCGACCTGTGACCTCTGAATCTGCCTAAGCAGGTGATTTAATTCACTGAGCTATAGTGGATTAAAGCATCTGCAAGCAGGTGCAGGGGCTGGGGGTTTGATCCCCCAGTCTACTGTGCTGGCCCCTTCCCCAGGGAGCACTGAGATGGCAATTGAGACTGGGCGTAGTGGCGCAGACCTGTAATCCCAACTCTTGGGAGGCTGTAAACAGGCGGATCACTACGAGTTCAATCTAGTAGTGAGACCCTGAACACCTGGTAACACCCTGTAGACCCTTCCCTACAATACAAAAAAAAAAAAAATCTGCTAAACTAGTATTATTATTTTATCTTTCACATTAAGATCTGTGCTGTTTCTAAAATTAACTTTTGTGTGTGGTTTTGGATAGGGTTTAAGGTTCATGCTTTCTTATCTGATTAATTAGCCCAGCCTCATTTATTGAAAAGAGCACCTGTTGCCCCACTGAACTGTACTGGGGGAGCTATCTAAGAAAAAGATACACAAGTCATTCAGATTAGAAATGAAGAACAAATGGTTTTTATGTACAGATGACATGATTGCCTACAAAGAAAATCTTATAGAATATATAAAATGCTGCTCAAACTAATGAGTTTATCAAATTTTCAGGCTACATATAAAAGTCAAATACTTATATTTACAAAAAACTATCAGAAATTAAAAAATAATATTGGAATAACATAATTGTATGGATCTTTTATTTATTGTATGCATTTAGTACAGGGTCTACAGGGTCTCACTACATCGATTGGACTCAGTGATCCTCCTGCTTTCACCCTCCCAAGAGCTAAGGTTACAGGTGTGCACCACCCCGCCCAGTCTCAATTGCTGTCTCAGTGTGCCCCGGGGGCAGGGCCAGCATGGCAAGCCCAGGGACCAAACCAGGTTCCTGCATCTGCCTAAGCAGGTACTTCAATCTGCTGAGCTATCTGGCCAGCCCTAAGTATTGCTCATTTAAGGATAAACTTGACAAAAGATACACAAGGTTTAAACATAAAAACCACAAAACATTGTTGAAAGCACAGAATGTGTAAGTAAATGGATATACATACCATATCTGTAAATGGGAAGATTTAGTCTTTTTAGGGCATTAATTTACCTGAGGCTCATCTATAGACCCATCATAATTCTAGTCAAAATCCCAGCTGGCCATCCTGATCTGATGGCACACATCTGTAATACCAGCACTCTGGGATGTTGAGGCAGGAGAATATCAAGTTGGAGACCAGCCTGGGCACCTGAAAAATTTAGCAAGACCCTGTCTCAAAATAAAAACCAAGAAAAGAGTTGGGAATGTAGCTTAGTGTGGAGGCACTAGGTTCAATTCTTAGTACTAGGGAAAAAAAAATCCAACCAGGTTATTTTTTAGTTGAAATGTCCAAGCTGATTCTAAAATTCACTTAGAAATACAAAGGTGGAGGGGGGGGGAAGAAATGCAAAGGGTATCTATCAGCCAAACAATTATGAGTAAAAAACAAAGTTCAAAGATTAAAATTACTGTACTTGACTTCAATTTAATTACTTGATAATTTATGATAATGAAGGTATATGGTATGATACATAGATCAACGAAAACAGTAGAGGTTCCAGAGATTCTATATATTTAAACTAATAGAGGTTCTATAAATAAATCCATATTTATATGATCAATTGACTTTCAAGAAAATGGCAAAGAGAAAGGGTAACCTTAGACTGGGCATGATGGTGCGTGCCTGTAATTCCAGCACTTGGGAGGTTGAAAACAGAATCATTATGAGTCTGATCTGTGTAGTGAGTCCCTGTAGACTCTACTAAATACAAAAGAAAAAAAGATTAAGCTTTTCAACAGTTGGATATCTATGTGCATAAGATTAACTTGGATTGAGACAAGCTGCCACACCAAGTGACTACTGTGTTAGGAACAATGACAGGTATGGCGTTGGCGTGTTGGGCATGGCTTGACATCTGGGGAATAAGGGCCATGCAAACCCGAGGCTTTGGCTCACATGAGCATCATGAGAGTGCTTCCGGCTCGATTGGAGAGGCCGGTAGGGCCTTCAGGAAGAAAGAACAGGCTGAGGAGGAGCGGTTCTTCCGACAGAAGACTAGAGAATGACTGTCAACCTTGAAGAAACATCACAAGGATGAGATCTATCATCATAAAAAGGAAATTGAGCATATGGAGAAAGAAATTGAACGAGATAAGCAGATCAAACAACTAAAACATGATTAAGTGCACATGTTCCCCACAGAATGGCGCCTATCACTGTCCACTTCCATGTAGACACAATCCTGGTCTAATTACTATTTGGTCTGTATGCTGCAAACATAATAAATTGTTATCAGTGGAAAAAAAAGATTAACTTGGATCCATATTTTGCACTGTACACAAAAATTGGCATAATATAGATTTTGGACATGAATTTATAACAGAACTATAAAACTTCTATCAAAATCATGTAGGAAGGCATTCTGGGAACCCCCAGATCCAGTCCTAGCCCAGGCCTGGTGAGTGTGTGGGAGAGCTTCCAGCTACCCTGCACTGGTGGGACCTACCAATCCCAGCACAGGCACAGCATGGGTGAGACCCTTTTTCACCACCTTGGAGTGCCCCCCACCACTCCGTAGCACCCCCCACCCTGCCCACCTAGTAGGAATTTCTGC
>NW_004524659.1:7359285-7360281 GCF_000260255.1 Octodon degus
CAACATGCTGGGTAACACTGTAGACTTTTTCAGGTTTTTTATTTTATGTATTTAGTACAGGGTCTATAGGATCTCACTATGCAGATCAGACTTGTGGTGATCCTCCTGTTTTCAACCTCCCAAATACTGGGATTACAGGCAAGTGCTACCATGCCCAGTCTGACTTTTTCAGTTTTGATAACATTTGTGTGGCATTCCTTTTTGCAGAGTACCCATTCATTTTGATGTCTACAGTAGCACCCTTTTGGTAGATTCACATGTATGTGGCCAAAGGAACAACCCTATGTCTTCTAATAGGTCTAGATAATTTTTACCAGATTCCTGCCCTCTTTCCTTTTATGCTTGTCATTTTGGCAACTTACTGGAAGATAGTGGTTCCAGATAGAAGAAAGGACCTCATAAAGATAGTTTAATAGACATTCTAAAAAAAAAGATGTATAGTAGACAAACAAGCTCATGGGAAGATGCTAATTATAATTAATCAATGGATAAATGCAAATTAAACTTATGAGATTCCATTATAAACCTTTGAGGAGGCTTAACATTGAGGATCATCTGGTCATGGAGCTTCTAGAATTCTCATTTATTGTTGGTGGGAATGTGAAATGGGACAATCATTTTGAAAAATAGTTTGCCAGTTTCTTGAAAAGTTAAACATTTCACCATCACATGATATCTCACCAAATAGTTCAGGCTGGCCTTGAACTCACTATGTGGCCCAGGCTGGCTTTGAACTCATGGCAATCCTCCTGCCTCAGGCTCCCAAGAGCTGGAGTTGCAAGAGTGTAACCATGACAGAACCATTTCACTTCTAGGTATTAATACAAATAAAAGCCTATGTCCTACAAAGACTAATACATGATGTTGATCTAATCTTTGTTACAGCTAGAAGCTGAGATAACCTCTAAGTCCAATAATGGGTGAATGGATAAGCAGTGATGTATCATTACAAGGGTATACTGCTCAGTAATAGGAAGGCAGGAATGAATTCCTGAC
>NW_004524659.1:7362175-7364721 GCF_000260255.1 Octodon degus
TTTATTTTTGTGGTTCCAGGGGTTGAACTCAGGACCTTGTGCTTGCCAGGCAGGCGCTTATGCCACTGAGCTAGATCCCTGGCCCCAGTACCTACGCTTTTGCAGGAAGGGAAGGCAGGGTGTTGCCAGTGCTGGGTGCCTCTGCTGATTCCCTGAGACCCATCACAAGTGGGAGTAAAGTTCTAGATGCTCTTTGTGGGCTGAGGGCTTCAGGTGCATTGCTGCAACCAGAGGCAATGTGGGATATTTGTGACTTCCTGAGTAAGGACTTTTCAGTTTAATACAATTGTTTCATCACATCTTCATGAAAAAGACATTTCCAAGTCCAGTCTGCAGGTGAGGTGAAATTCTTACAGGTATTCCATTAGATTGCCATAATAAAAGTGCCAGGTCTCCAAACTAGACCTTCCACCCCACTAGGAGAGGAAAACTTCCCAAGCAGATCAGTTACTCACATCTTTGGAAGCTCAACGTTCAGCAGGAAGCTGCTAGTAGCTTCCCCTACACAGGTTTTTTAATTTTTTTAAATGTATTTAGTACAGGGTCTACAGGGTCTCACTACACAGATCAGATCCTCCTGTTTTCAGTCTCCCTAACACTGGGATCACAGGCACATGCCACCATGCCCAGTTTTAATTGCCATCTCAGCGTGCCCTGGGGGCAGGGCTGGCACCAAACGCCAGGGATTGAACCCAGCCCTGTATCTGCCTAAGCAGGCATTTTAGTCCGCTGAGTCATCCAACCACTCTGCAGCTCCCCCACCCTCACAGTTTAAACAGCCAGTATCTGCTTCACGGACCTCAATTTGATGCTGTGAAAAACCACAAGTGACATGCTGTGCCTGGCAGCACACCCTGGGCCCAGCACTGCCTTGGCTCTAGGCCCTAGTTCTAGGCCCCCTACTCAGAGACCTGAAAATTTGTACCCCATGGCCTTCCCCCCCTCCCCTATCTGAATTCCCCTATAAAACATGTCCTTGCTGCTTGTTGCTGGCCAATGGTCTTTCCCCCGCTGACTGGGCCATAGCTGGCCTGAAAATAAAGTTCTTGCATGTTGCTTAAACTTGGTGGTCTCAACTATGCCTCAGTTTACCCTAATATCTAGTGCCAAAACCCAGGAGGTTGAGATCTCCTCCTTGGAGGAGCATCTGAAGTCCCTCTCCAGAACCTCTCTGGGGCACGAGACTGCCTTTGACATCTGACCTCTGGCCCTTGTTCACTGTGACTTGCTTCTAGTCTTGGTGTCCTCTTAGGTCAGGTAGGTGTCATTAACACTGTCATTTGTCTCTGCTCCCCTCCTTGGTCTAAGTGGCTTTCTGGACCCAGCCTGAGTTATGCTCCAAAAACCCCGTACTAGTCACACTTACCCCCAGGAATCAGACTCCCTGATAGCCACTCAATTCTGGGGACACCTGGCTTGATTGTCAGTCCACTCTCAGTCTCAAGGAACTGATTGGAGATGTCCCTTCTCTTTCTTGAGTCTGTTCCATTTGGCTGGTGTCTAAAACCACTATAGGCAGTTTGCCTCCCTCTGTTCCTGATTCGTCCCCCCAGTGTGTATTCTCAAAAAATCTTAAACCTTGCCACATTACCTCTGACCTGAAGCCAAAGCATCTTGTCTATTTCTGTAACACTAAAAGGATAACCTACAATCTAGATAACAGCTTCCGGTGGCCACTCCATTGTTCATTTGAATTTTCAATTGTCCAAGACCCTGACAGTTATTGTCGCAGTCTGGGAAAATGGTTTGAGGTCCCATATGTCCAGGCACTTTTTGCTCTTTGCAGACTCCCCTCCCTCTGCACCCCTGCAACCCTACTGAACTCATTTTCATTTCCACATTCCCAACTGCTCCCTCCCAACCCCCTCCTGATGAGGAATCAGCCTTCACTGCCAGTCCCAAGCCCCTTGCTCCTCTACCTTGTCCTCTTCCACCTGCCTCTCTCCCTCCTCTGATTGGGACCCCTCCAGCTACTGCTTCACCACTTCTTCCCCCGGTCAGTTTCCACAGCCTTACCTCCTACTTCTCTTATTTCTCTTGGACAAGCTCCCATCCCATCCCACACTCCTCCACCCACACCCCTACCTCTCACCTCACTCCTTTTCACACCTGCCCTGGACTCTGCTTTGACCCTCAGTCCTGGCTCTCTAACTCCTCCTTGAGGGCGCCAGCATGAAGGGCATTCTCCAAGTCCATGTTCCCTTTTCCCTCACTGATCTCTTGAAAACTGTTGCTGCCTTGGCTCCTTTCTTGTCTTTGTGTTTACATCCAAGAGTTTAATACCTGGCTCAAACCTATTACTTCACGTGGGATGACATCAATGTCATCCTCCCTTCTACCTTGTCCCCATAAGGACCTAGGTAAAATCTGGACCCTGGACAAGTGGAAGATGACTGCCACCCAACCAAACCCCATTTACAAACTGTGCCATAGCTATTCCATGGGCCAGACCCCACTGGGACTTTAACTCAAGAGATGAGGAAGGAACCTGCCCCACTAGGAGGAAAAGAGATTACATGGCCACTTGCCATAGAGAGGGACTAAAA
>NW_004524659.1:7365806-7366966 GCF_000260255.1 Octodon degus
CTGTGGACACCTCAGCCACTTACTCCAGTCTCTCACTTCAGCCCCCTCTTGGAAGGCTACACAGACTGATCACTGCCCATTGTCCAGCTTGTCATTCTGTCTCCTCCAAGGCTTTCTCTGTTTCCCCTCTTATCCAACTCACCACACCCAGGGTTTACTTCCACCTAAGACTGGAAATCAACTTCACATATACCATGAGTTAAAAAATACAAATATCTCCTAGTCTGGCTAGATGCCTTTACAGGGTAGATGGAGGCATTCCTCACCACCTCTGAAAAGGCTGAAGCAGTTCTATAGTGCCTCCTGTCAAGTATCATCCCCAGCTTGGTCTCCCCACCTCAACCCAATCAGACAACAGGCCAGCTTTGACAGCCCAAATAACTTCAAGGTCTCCGAGTCTCTTGGAATAGACTGGAAACTCTACACTTACCACAGGATCTAGTCCTCAGGAAAAGTAGAAAAAGCCAATGATCTAAGTAAAGTCCAACTCACAAAATTCTCCTTATAACTAATAAACAATTGGGTATCCCTGTTCCCTATCACTCTCCTCAGACTCAGAGCAGCCCCTTGGAACTGCTACACTGCTGCTCTTTTCTTCTAGGCCCCTGAATTCTCTGTGAAACTGACCACCTAAGAGATTACCTTCCCACTTTTCAACTAGTCAGGCACAGACCTGAAAGGCAGTGAATCTCATCTTACCTTCTCCCAACATCCAGCCATATAAGGATGACCTTGCCAGCTGATCAGTTTTCATAAAAACTTGCACTTGCAGCCTGTAAAACCCAAAGGGACAGGTCCCTCCCTGCCCCATCACTCAGTTGTCAATAGCACTCCCACAGCAGCCTGCCTGCAGGATCCACCCATGGGGTTCATTGCCCTCATTGCCTAAAACTCCACTCCCTGGATCTCTTTGTGACCTCTGATACAACTCCACTGCCCAAGATGCTCCCTGGACATTGCAAGTGCTCTCCCCCTCCTCTTTGCGTTTCATCTGTATTCCTGAGGCCTAGATGCCCTGCCTCTTCTGCCCATCCATCAGTTCCCTGAGGCAGATCCTTGCCTACTTCCCCAAGCACACTTGCTGGACTCTCTCTTGTGCTGGGCAGAACTCCTTTTCCTGTCATCTGATTGATGCTCCGGAGTCAATTTTCTCTTGGGTT
>NW_004524659.1:7368581-7371370 GCF_000260255.1 Octodon degus
CTCCACCTGAGGGCTGCCTCATTGGAGGGTGTTTTCTCACTATCATCTTCCCCCGATCATTGGGCTTCTAATAGCCCTGCTGTGCATCTTCTACCCTCGGCCCCCAAATGATACACCTGCCCCTGCTCCAACTGTCCGGAACTCAAATGTAACTCCAGGCCCCAATACTGCTGCTTCTCCTCTTCCCCAGCTACCTTAGCACCTCAATAGGATGTTAAGCCTGACTTATTCCCTACTAAACCACTCCCAAGGGGCAGAGGAGATGATTCAGTAGAATAAGTGCTTGCCTGGCATGAGCAAGGGCCTGAATTCAATCCTTGGTTCCACCAACCCCCCCAACCCAAAATAACAACAACAACAACAACAACAACAACAACAAAAACAAAAAACAAAACAAAACAAAACAATAACAAAACCCACTCCCAAACACCACTGGCACAAGATTGCTGGATCTGCCTCACTGCTTCCATCTCTCTCACCAGGGGTACGCCGATCCCATTTATAACCTGGCTCCATGCCAAGTCCTCCTGGCACCCCATCTTATGATGTAAAAAACCCTGCTGGGAAATGCTACAAACACTCTGAAGTGCTCTCGGTCTCCACTCCAGTCACTTCTTGGCACTGATTTACCCTAGAACCCACAGCCTGTAATGTTAAGCTTTCTCTCGGCCAGTGGTCTGCATCTCCTGAGTCTCTCTACACAGTTCGCAGCTTGGACTCATAGTGATTCTCCTGCCTCAGCATCCCTAGTCCTAGGATTACAGACATGTACCACCATGCCCAGTTTCCAGACTGGCTCAGCACCTGTATGGTTCCAGAGCCGGCACAGAATGTGGCACCGGGGGTCGAACACAGGACCTTGACTCAGGACCTTGCACTTGCCAGGTTGGTGTTTATGCCACTGTGCTATCTCCCCAGTGCACAAAAACTTCTTAACTAAAGCCACACTTTTGCAGAGGCTAAAAGCTCCCATAATAGTTGGAAGGTGTCTTCCATGAGCAATATTGGGAACTGTAGGAAAGGTCAGACAAGATTAGGCATCCACTCTGGGTACCTGCCTTCTCCTACCCAATTGTCAGAACTCACGTGAATGGATATTAATAGATACCAAGGGGTTCCTTTTACATTGCCCAGGCTGAGCTTGAATTTGCCATCTTTCTGCCTCAGGCTTCCAGAGTTCTTCTTTTTGTTTTTTAATCTTTATTTTATTCTTTATTTTTATGTATTTGGTACAGAGTCTCACTTCACAGCTCAGACTGGTAGTAGCCCTCCCGTTTCAGCCTCCCCAGTGCTGGGATTACAGGTGTTTGCCACCACGCCTGGTTTCAGTAGCTGGCTCGGTGTACCTGGAGTGGGGCTGGTGCAGCATGCAGTGCTGGGGATCAAACCTGGGTCCCTGTGTTTGCCAGGCAGGCACTTAGACCTTTGAGCTATCTCTCTGGCCCCATCCCAAAGTTCTGGGGTTATAGGCATGTACTACCATACCTGGTTGACATAGATTTTAAAGATTCTGATTATACTCAATTTCAGTAGCCTCAATTTTGCTTGTAAGAGCTGATACCCAGTTTTCCTTTCAGGCTGGGCATTTAATGCAGGACTTCCACTGAGTTATATTACCAGGACTTTTTGTTTTTTATTTTGCAATGGGGTCTCACTAAGTTACTAAGTTGCACAGGTTGGGTTCAAACTTGTGATTTTCCTGCTTTAGCAGTTCTCTCTCTCTCTCTCTCTCTCTCTCTCTCTCTCTCTCTCTCTCTCTCTCTCTCTCTCTGTATTTTAGTACAGGGTCTACAGGGTCTCTCTATACAGATCGGACTCACAGTGATCCCTGGCCACTGTTAGCATAGTTTTGTTTTCAGTACCGGGGATCAAACTTGGGATCTTGTGCTTTCCCAACAAGCCCGGAATCAGATCTTCTTAAGGCATTTTATGGTTTTTGCTTTGTCGTCGTATTAGGGAATCTTGGCTCTAACCTGATTCAGATTCTCTATTTTTCATCTGCTCAGGCCCACACTCTCTTGTGAAAGCAGCACTCCTTGACTAGATGGGTAGCTGGTTTTTTTTTTTTTTCCCATTTCATTCATTCATTCATTCATTCATTCATTCATTCATTCATTCATTGTATTAGTGGTGCGGGGGACTGAATGCAGAATCTCACACGTGCTCAGCTGGGGCTCTATCACTGAGCCACATTCCTACACTTTTAGCTTCTTTAAAGGAGAAAGGGCTCAAGATTCAAGTTGGCTTAGGATTGTAGTTTTGCAGAGAGAAAGACTCCTTTGCCTGAGGCACTGAATCCCTGGCTGCCAATACTGGCTCAGTGCCTTGGTTCCAAAAGGCCTGGAGGTTGCCCTTGTGCTACCACTGCATGCCACAGCTGTACTTTGTCCACAGAAATGATTTTCTTATTCTTGATCCGAACAGCAGCTTATTAGTTTCTTTTTAAATGTTTTGCCATTTGTAAGCTCTCAAAGGAAGGAATTTTATTTCGCTGTAGTTTCTTCAGCAAGCAGGGTAAGTAAGACCTGACGCAACATGGCAGGCTGGGCTATGTGGTCAGAATTTGTCTTAAAGAAAGAAGAGAAAAAAAGAAGAAGAAGAAAAGAGAAAAGAATAGAGAAGGTATCATATATATATATATTCATTGAAGTGATGAATGAACAAAATGCTTTGTTTTGAAGAAGGAATGTGCCAAAGTCTGAAATTCAGAGTCATCCAAAATCTGGATTTGGTACTTTCTTGCTTGTCTTGGTCAGTGTGGGCTGCCGTAACAGAATATTATACCGGGG
>NW_004524659.1:7373066-7373613 GCF_000260255.1 Octodon degus
AGATAATAAGATATATTAATAACATTTAAGCAGGATGATATATTATGACATAGTACACCTTTTAGAATGTTTTACAAAATAAAGGTGAATCAGAGACCTAGTGTTGTAGCTGTCTATTTTTCTGCCAAGTGCAGAATGGGAGTGTGTGTGTTTTAAACTTCTTTCTCAAAGCAGTATTTTGTAGCAGGCTTTGGTGAGTGGCTGACAAAGCTTCACAGATTCACTCCCATGTTTATAGTGCTTTGAAGAATAGAAACAATTGATTGTTATTAAATAATAATGGCATTCTAGCAGACTCCTGTGGCATCTGCCTTAGCAATTGAAGCCTTAAAAGGTAGAGTGCAAAGAGGCACATAATTAATTTTTGTCTGAGCTGTAAAGAGATGATTATTGTTGTCACAGCCAAAAAAAAAAAAAAAAAAAAAAAAAAAAAAAAAAAAAAATTGTAAAAGTGAAAGTAGGAGGGTCCAGGGAGATAGAAAGCCTGAAATACAAGGATTTAATAGCATAGGCACTGTTGCTAGTCTTATTATTTGGGTAATTCATT
>NW_004524659.1:7375403-7376730 GCF_000260255.1 Octodon degus
ATAGTTACGTAAGACATTAAAATCTGGAGAAAGTTGGGTGAGGGCTTATGGAATCTCTATTCTTTGGAATTTTCTGTAAACTTAAAATTATACCAAAATGAAAAGTTAAAAAAAAAAAAAAAACATGTGTTGAAGGTGTAGTTCCAGCCTGCAGCACTGTTGGGATGTGGTGAAGCCTTTAGGATGTGGGGTCTACCAGAAGGAAATAAAGTCCTTGGGCTGTCCCCTTGAAGGGGATATTGGGACCTTGGTTTCCTCCTACCTCTTTTGCTTCCTGGCTAGCTTGAGGCAAGCAGCTGCCCCTCTCATGTGCATCCTGTCATGATGTTTTGTGTTACCACAGGCTCAAAACAATGAGGGCACCTGGCCATGGACTAAAACCTCCATCTCTGTGAAACTAAACTGCTCCTTTCCAAAAGTTGGTTATCTCAGGTATTTTGATACAGCAATAGAAAGCTGAGGAACGCGCTCTGCTATTTGGTTTTATATATATTCCCTTTAAATTAAACAAAATTTATATAACAGTGACAGTCATAAACACATTCACCCAGTGACCATTGTTGGAGCATAGCTCCATTTTCAGACTAATGTTAAAAAAAGAAGGCCTGTAGACCCTACAGAGAGGTTCAGGGAATTAGTGGAAGCTTTTTCCTGTCTGAGTTCATATCATGCTACAATAAACTTCCTAAAATAGGTCATAAAAGTCCTGAATGAAACCTGATTTTCTTTTTTTTTTTTTTGGTTTGTTTTGCTATTTTTTATTGGTACATGTTAGATATACATAATGATAACATTCACCATAGAGAATTCTTACATGATATATTTTACTTTTTTTTCCCCATACCCCTCCCCTTCCTTTAACCTCTCTTCTTTTTCTTATTTACAAAAGATTTGTTTCTTCTGCATTTTCTATCTTATTAGAATACAGATTCTTGAAGTAAGTATCAATGATCCTCTGGATTTCTGCAGGATTTGTTGTGATTTCATCCTTTTCATTCCTAAATGCATGGATTTGAGCCTTTTTCTGATAAGTTTGGCTGAGGGTTTGTCAATTTTATTTAATCTTTCAAACAACCAACCATTGGATCCATTGATTCTTTGTACAGTTTTCTTAGTCTTCACTGCATTAATTTCCGCTGTCATTGTAATTTCCTCTCTTGTATGAGCTTTGGGCTTGAGTTACTCTTCTTTTTGGAGAAGCTTGAGGTTCAACACTGGGATTTTTATTTGAGCTCATTGTTTTCCTGATGTGGGAATTCACCACTATAAATTTCCCTCCTAGTGCTGCTTTCATTTTGCCTCGTAAGTTCAGGGATATGGCAATGAC
>NW_004524659.1:7377120-7378375 GCF_000260255.1 Octodon degus
GCCTTGGTGCGTTGTTCTTTATTACAGGATAGTGGACCCTTTCATTGGAGGTGTGTGTGTGGGGTGGATGGTGCAAAGGCAAGGGGGATTAGAATAGGTGGCTTGTGACAGCTTCTCATTGGCACAGGTGCCCACAACCTGTCCTGATGCTCATAACTGAGGAGATTGGGGAAGAATTAGCTAAGAACTGGGGAAGGGGGAGATTACCTATACCAGTCCCCATTCCTGTTAATAACCATCATACTGTCCATCTGGAAGTGGGTAGGTGGAAGAATCAGGCTGTTGCTATCCCCAGCCTCTGTGCAATACAGGAGAAACTGAGGTAGCATATGGCTGTAATGCTCTGACCAGGGAGTATAGGAAGTGAGGGAAAGGAAATTTGCCATTTTGGTAGAGCTCCCAAAGCTTAGAGGCTGGAAGAAGGCAGGCTTTGCTTGTAAAGTGCCATAGCTTCTAATAGGGCTGGGACCTAGGCAAGCTTGGAAGAACACAGACCAGACAAGGACCAGGAGCCACACATTGCTGAATGTCATACTCCCGTGCCATACTTCTTGCAGGGGTGGGTGGGGAAGTTGTGCTGGTAACTCTGCCATTAGCCTTTGCCAACCACCAACCATCTCTTGTCCACGTACAAACCAATATCTGATTTATACGGAGGGACATCCCAGCTCACAGCTGAAGGTTCTGGGTCAACGAAGTTTTGTTTAAGGTTGTAGTCCTAGCCTGGGACTTCACCTTGAGGTAAACCTTCAGCCTGGAAGTTTCTTGCTGGGTCACTGGGTACTGGCATCTATCACCCACCAGGCTCACACCTCACACAGGATCACGGGGATATCTACATGGATATGGTGGGGATCCAGCTTCATGATGCCCTGAGAAATCAGATTCTTATATATCCACCTCAGTGTGAGCCTCTTCTGCCTGTTTTTGGTGATGGAAGAAATAAAAATAAGAACAAGAATAGAACAAAACAAAACAAAAACAGGAACAAAAAAACCTAGAAACAATGCTCACACAAATAAGAACAATGAAGAAAAGGAAAAAAACAAAATAAGAAAAAAAAAAGTCTACCTTAGGGCATATCTCTGCTGTCACTGGTAGACAGAGTGGGTAGATGGAACCCAACTGTACATTTACAGTGGGTGAGTGGACAGTCCCAGCAAGCCTGCTCCTTTATTTCCACTGATGTTGAGGCTGGATTTTGGCTATGAGGCCGCAATAGCATTTGTTCAACCAGCCACACGGCATGTGCTTC
>NW_004524659.1:7381596-7384286 GCF_000260255.1 Octodon degus
TCAGGGATAGAATTCTGGTCATCTTTGTCTCTTTCTAGAATATCTGTCAGTACTTTTTGCAGGTTTGGTGGTTATGAATTTCTTCAGTTTTTCTTTGTCATGGAAGTATCTTATTTCTTCATTAAATTTTATAGATAGTTTTTCAGGGTACATCAATCTGGGTTGGAAGTTATTTTCTTTCAGGACCTGAAATGTATCATTCCAAGCCCTTTTTAAGTTAATGGTTTGTGTTGAGAAGTTTGTTGTGATTTGGATGGGCTTTCCTTTATAGGTGATCTGTTTCTTTCTTCTAACAGCTTTTGATATTCTGTTCTTTTGCTGATTTTCTGGGATCTTGATTACTATATGTCTGAGTGTAGATTTATTTTGATTATGGCTTACTGGAGTTCTATATGCCTCACTTAACTGTATGTCAGATCCTTTCCCCATGCTTAGGAAATTTTCTGCGACTACTTCTGCAAATATTCTTTTTATGCATTTGTGTTGACACCTGCTATTTCACTGACATCTATCATTCTTATGTTGTTCTTTGTTGCCTCATCTTGTAGCTGTTGAATTATTTCCTTGTTTCTTATTAATTTTAAGATATCTTTCCTTTCATCATCACTAGATGCAATGCTGTCTTCAAGATCTGAAAGTCTATGTTCAGTTTCTTTTCCTTCTTCTTTTTTTTTTAAATGAATTTAGGACAGAGTCTACAGCGTCTATAGGGTCTCACTACACGGATTGGACTTGTAGTGATTCTCCTGTTTGCAGCCTCCCAAATGCAGGGATTACAGATGTGCACCACCATACTCAATCTCAATTGCTGTCTCAGTGCACTGTGGGGGCAGGGTTGGCATGGCACATGGAGGATCAAACCCCAGTTGCTGCACTCTGCCAAAGCAGGCACTTTAGTTTAGTTTCATTTAAGTAGTTTTGCCAGCTTTCAATGGAATTCTTAATTTCTTGAATATTTCTTTGAGTTGATTTTCTGCATTCTAATTCTTTCCTGTATTGTTCATTCAATGTTTCTGTCATTTTTCTGTTTTCCTATATTTTAAAAAATTTGTCTTCTTTAGATTTGCTGAGCAATGCTTTCATGATTGTTGTTATTTGTTTATTTGACTCAGAGATTATTTGTGATATGATTTCTTGTGGAGTTGTTTCTTTACTTCAGTTGCTATCATTTCAGAAATTTTAGGTGTGTGACTTTCAAATTCTATGTTCCCGTCTCCTGGACTTGTTCTGGGTGGGCTGGAGTTTTGAGGTTGCCTTTTGCTCCTTCATTTTGACATTTTGAAGCTCCCAATATTGACCTGGGCTCAGCAGCGATGGTAGGGGGGCAGGGTGTGCGTCATCAAGGCTCTTGTGACAATGTGGGTGGGGTGGGGTAGGGTACAGTTCACCAAGGCTTCCATGATGGTATAAGAGGGTGTGTGTGTCACAGCTCAGAGATGCTCCTGTGATGGTTGGCGGGGGCAGGGCAGTGCTCACCAGGGCCCCATAGCTGTCTGGGGCTCAGCCTGCCTTCTGTTATGGTTGTGGGGGGCAGGCCTCAGCTCTGAAAGTCTCCAGGGACAGTCCATTGTTCCATTTCACTGGTGTGTTTATCTGAGACCTCTGGGGTTGCCAATAGTCACTGTGCATCTGCAGTTTTTTCCTACTTCACTCACACAGTGAGTCAGGGCCTAGGGAGAAGTGCTGTTTGCCACCTCCCTCTTCTGTGTTGAGGTCTCTGTCTTTGTTCTCCCCATGAGCTTCAGTTCTCACTTCAGATCCTTGCTGGGTTTCAGGGACCCTCTTCTCTCCTTCTTCTCCTTATGTTGCTATTGTTAGGTCAGAACTCATGTAACCAACCAGACCAGGCATTCTGATGTGAGTAGAAGATTTATTGGGGGGATCAAGCAGGCTGGCTGTCTAGTGGACCAAGACAGCAGTGAGCAAAGGGGGAACAAGAGACTTTATAGGATCTTTTAGGGAGGGTGATCACAGGCTGGAACAGCTGAGGGAGAACTAATTTGGCAGGGATACCTGGTCTATAGGGGACCTTTGATATTAACAAAGGAAAGTTTCAGAGGCCTGCGCCTTAGCTCAGTTCTTTAAGTGGTTGCTTCAACAAAGCAGTCAGGCTCAGCTTGCTGTGGTTTGATCCCCACAACTCAAGCCAGCCAAACCTGCCCTGAAGGCATTCAGAGGAAAAAAAAAATCCAACAAAGGAAAGTTTCGTGGTTGCTTGCCCAGGTCAAAGCCAAGTGGACCTGTTTTTTGGTTTTGGATTTGGCTCTGTGTGGGACAAAGGAGGAGAGCGTTTGAGGGTAGGGTGCCTGGGAAACTTTGAATCCTGATGTATCAGCTATATTCCAGCATCTGGAACTAAATCTCGGAGAGGCTGTTTCTCTCTGTTCACCACTCCATCATTTTCTCCTGCATTAAACCTTTTTGTTTGTTTGTTTTGTAGGCCTTGAACTTACTTTGCAGCCCAGGCTGGTATTGAACTTGCAGCAATCCTCCTGCCTCAGGGTCTGGATTGCTGGGATTACAGGCATGCACCACCATGCCTGGTTCCCTGCATAAAACTTTTTTTTTTTTTTTTTTTTTTTTCAGTACGGGGGATTGAACTCAGGACCCTGCACTTGCCAGGCAGGCACTTACTCAACTGAGCTATCTCCCTGACCCCTGCATAAAACATTTAAGTGGTTCTTTTTGCC
>NW_004524659.1:7385526-7386996 GCF_000260255.1 Octodon degus
CAGAGAAGCGCTTATTCCACTGAGCCATCTCCCTGGCCCAGTGTTATAGCTTATATCTAGATGTGGCCCCAAAGCCTTCTGTGATCATAGGCAGGGTTTTGAAATGTTAACAAATCATAGGGCACTGTAGCTATGTGTGATGTTAGGAGATGGGGCTGGCTGGCTTAAGGGGCCATTGGGGACATGACCCAGTGTGGTCACCTCCATTCCTGGTTCTTCCCTTTACTCTCTGTGTCTTGGCTTCCAGGATCAAAGCAGCTTTCCTACGGCTGTACCTCTGTGCCAGTGGACTATGGGCTAAAAATGTGAGCCAAAGTGAACCTCTCCTTCTTTAATTAATTGATGTCAGATATTGAGTTCCAGCAAGTAACAAGGAACTAAGACAACAATATATTGGAAGATTTTAATACTGGGCTGTTTTCAACTGCCCTATATAGCTGGTGAAGGCAGGATGCATCTTGTGTCCCAGATATATTCAATTTATTCATTCACATATTTCATTTTTATTGTGTTTTTGTAGGTTCTAGATATTGCTAGAGATTTAGTGGTGAACAAGTCAGACAGTGTACCTACTCTGTTCTTGTGGATATATTCTTGCAGATATATTCAGAATGAACATGCTAGATGTGATGGAAAAATGCGATGAACATTTAAATATAAACATTTTATTACGAGAGGTATATTGTCATTAACCCTCCTCAAAATAATCCGTTTTGATTTGAACAAGCATACCCTATCATTCTTGTCACTTTCTGAAGTAGTTTTATTTTTATTTTTAAAATTTATTTATTTATTTATTTATGTGTGTGTGTGTGTGGCCAGCTCAGCCCACCAGGGGGGCGGGGCTGGCTGGCATGTGGTGCTGGAGGATTGAACCGTGGTCCCTGTGCTTTGTTAAGCTTGTTCTAAGTAGGTGCTTTAGACCACTGAGCCATCTCACCAGCCCTCTGAAGTAGTTTTAAAAGTCCTCTTTTGGCAGTGTCTTTAGTTGTCTTGGCCCGGCTTCTTTCATGTCCTGATTTGATTTAAAACATTTATCTTTCATGGTCATTTTGACTTTGGGGACTAGTTAGGAGTCACACGTTGCCACACCCAGAAGATAAAGTGGGTAAGTACACAGTATAATGTTTTTATAAACCTGTCATTATATGGAATGGCACTGGGAAGCAGCATTTAGCTGCTTTTTTATCACATCTTGGAAAGACACACATAAAAGAGAACTTTCAGAGCTGCTGCAGAAAGCGCTAAGCATCATGGGATAAGTGTAGTTGAGGAAAAGTGGAATAATTTATTATTATTTGTTTATTTTAATGTATTTGGTACAGGGTCTCACTACACAGCTCAGACTTGTGATCCTCCTGTTTTCAGATTTCCCAGTGCTGGGATTATAGGTGTACACCACCATCCTGGGTCTCAGTGGCTGGCTCAGTGTGTGCTGGTGTGTGTGTGTGTGTGTGTGTGTGTGTGTGT
>NW_004524659.1:7387361-7389598 GCF_000260255.1 Octodon degus
TAAGCAGGTGCTTTAATCTGCTGTGCTATCTGGCCCACCCCAGGTGGAATATTTTAAAGGAAACTAGTAGTAGTGTGCCTTTGACTGTAATAAATTAAACAAAATTAAACATTTACTGTATAAACTGATAACATCGTGTATGTTCAATTTATTAAGTATTGAGGGAGGAAGAAAAAGATGGACAATATGTACAATAATTAAGGAAAGAAAGAAAAGCATGGTGGGATAGCAGACGGGCAGGTAGGGACAGGACTTGTGGAAGTTTTACTTTGGGGACAGGATACTAAATTGCTATGTCACCTAAATGTTGTGAGGGGAAGAGACCCCTGGAATCCAGAGCCAAGAAGCCTTGGTTTCTATTAAACCCTGCCAGTTTGTCCTTTTGTGGGACATTTTGCATTTTCAAACCTTAATTCCTCACTTGCAAATGAAGATATTGTTAATTGCTCCATATTATGTTGTGAAAACTAAATGAAACCATGCCTACAGAAATAAATGTTTCTTAACTAAAAAGAGCCATGGAAAGGTGACATTACTCTGTCACATAACTGCTTGGATTTAATGCAGTAGCAATGAATACAAATGAGAACCCTCTTGAGGGATCCTGGAGCAGAGACCTGGGCCACATCTGGACTGCTGGCTTTCTCTGGCAAGATCTGAATGTTTGTTGCTAAGAGGTGGCTGCTTGCCTGGCTGCTGGGAGACAGAGTCCACAGGGGAGCAGCGGCGGCTCAGCTGGCTGCTGGGCTAGAGGGACCTTGAACGTTGGGAGCAGGGCGGCCACCAATTCCTTGTTTAGCGTCCACGTTCGACCCTGGGTCCTTGGGGGCCTACCCTTTAGTGCAGTTGTTTCGCTGCCTGCTGAAACAAAGCAGTCAGGCTCAAGATGCTCTGGTTCAAACCCAGTCTCTCCCAGGAAACCAGAGATGCCCTCAAGGCATCTTCAGACCACAAAAAAAAAAAAAAAAAAAAAAAAAAAAAAAAAAAAAAAAAAAAAAAAAAAAAAAAAAAAAAAAAAAAAAAAAAATCCTTCTGCCATTTTTAGGGGGCCTGCCCCTTAGCTCAGTTGTTTAAGTGGCTGCTTCAACAAAGCAGTCAGCCTCAGGTTGCTGTGGTTCCATCCCCACAATGCCAGCCAGCCAAACATGCCCTGAAGGCATTCTGAGCCAGCCCCCCCTCCCCCCAAAAAAAATCCTTCTGCCACCCTGGGTCCTTAAGGGGTCCATCACAAGTTTGATAAAAATCCAGTCACCCTGCTGGATCTTCTCCTTCACTGATATCTAAATATCAGCGCTAAGATAAATATGGCTATTAAGAGCTTGAGTATTTGTACTTGATTTAGGCAAACTAAATAGCTTTTTAAAAATATGTACTCATTTTTACATTATTTGGAATTTATAAGCAGAGTTAAATTGTATCACTCCATATAGTTTTCTCTTTTGCTTACTGATTATTTCCAACTTTTGAAAAGTTGAAAAAAAAGAAAAGAAAAGTTGCTAGCAGTATGATTTTTCATTTGTAGTCTAAAACAGCAGGCAAGTGCTGCCATCTAGTTTTTTATGTTTGACTCTTGTTGTCTTTGCTGACATTTGGCATGGAATTTCTTCCCAAAACACTAAACAGAGGTTGAAATGCAAGAAGTAGAAAAAAATTTATTTTCAGTTTGTTGGAGCTGATATAACGTTGTTTCAACTGTATGACATATTCAATCTCTTCAGTACAATCTGATCTTTTTTTTTACTCAGATAATTCTAATATGCAGGAAAGACTATTTTCCTGCATATTAGAATTATTAACTGTTTTGCAGAGAAGTTGTCCAGCTATAGGGTTGTCCTCAAGTACTATGGGCACGGACAAGTTGAGATAATTCTGCACATTGTCAATTGTTATGTGTTTAAAAAATACTTTAAAAGCTGTGTATGGTGACAGACTCCTGCAATCAAAGCACTCTGGGAGGCTGAGGAAGGAGAATTGCAAGGCTGAGCTCAGCCTGCACAACTTAATGAGATCTTGTCTCAAAATAAAAACTGAAAAATGAAACAACTACAGCAAAAAACATAAAACTAAAAAAAACTAGAGATGTAGCTCAGGATAAAGATACTGAGTCCAGTCTCCAGTACTGTCAAAGAAGAAGAAGAAGCAGAAGAAGCAGGAGAAGGAGGAGAAGCAGAAGGAGGAGGAGAAGAAGAAGAAGAAGAAGAAGAAGAAGAAGAAGAAGAAGAAGAAGAAGAAGAAGA
>NW_004524659.1:7389841-7393095 GCF_000260255.1 Octodon degus
GGAAGAGGAAGAAGAGGAAGAAGAAGAAGAAGAAGAGGAGGAAGAAAAAGAGGAAGAAGAAAAAGAAGAAGAAGAAGAGGAAGAGGAAGAAGAGGAAGAAGAAGAGGAAGAGGAAGAAGAAGAACAAGAACAAGAAGAACAAGAAGAACAAGAACAAGAACAAAAAGAACAAAAAGAAGAGGAGGAGGAAGTCTCAATTGAGACTGAGATAGTGACTGAGAAGAGGAGGAGGAGGAAGAAGAGGAAAAAGAGGAAGAGTAAGAAGAAGAAGAGGAAGAAAAGGGAAGGGAAGAGGAAGAAGAAGTGGAGGAGAATGAGGAAAAGGAGGAGGAGAGTGGAGAGGAAAAAAATACTTTCAACTGTGGCTGAGGTAAATAGTGGCTTTAGGAGAGGAAAGCCTTGTACAACAGTCCAGGTATCCATGACAGCCCAAAAGCTCCAGGGGTAGTTTTTCTCTCCCTTCACAGACTGCTACTTTGTTTTCCTTACTGTTCTTCGAGTTTCTAGGTTATACCAGTTTGTTCCTTCCCTCAATTCTGAAGACATTGGTTCCTTTTGTAATACTTTCCCTCTGCTCTTGTTTATTAATTTTTTGAAATTAAGAATGCACAACTGGGCTGGGGTGATAACTCGGTAGTCTAAAGGCCTGCCTGGCAAGCACGAAGACTGGGGTTTGATCCCAGGTACTGCATACTGTGCTGGCCCTGGAACCCTGGTGCACCATGCTGGCCACCAAGACTGGGTATAATCCCAGAATCCCTATAATCCCAGAGCTGGAAAGGCTGAGACAGGAGGATCACTATGAGTCTGAGCTGTGTAGTGAGACCCTTGACCAAAAAAATAAAAATAAATAAAAAATAAAAACTACCACAACCAAGTTTAAGAAGAAAACAACAGCCGCCTGCCTAGCACTTGGGGCCAATCACTGCTCATGTCTTTGGATATATGCTTCAAATCATTCATTCATTCATTCATTCATTCATTCATTCATTCATTTATTCTTTTGTTTTTAAAGAAAAATGACTGTTATCTGGTTAAAAAATATTAAGTTTTTCATTTTGTTCCTTTAAAAGAGCTCACACTACTCCAAAAAGAATGGAAAATGCAATGATAGGGGGGTTTAGCAAGGCCGTGGTGTACACTGTTGCTCAGAATGTAAATTAGCACAACCATTATGGAAAACAGTATAGAGGTGCCTCAAAGATTAAAAGATTGAAATGTCATGTGAGTCACAATCCCACTACCCCCCAAATGAAACTAAGATGCTGAAGACACATCTGAACTCTTACATTTATTATAAAAATATTCACAATAATCAAAATGTAGAATTGACCTAAGCCTCTATCAGCTGCTGAATGGATAAAAAAAATGTGGTGCACAGACATAGGGTAATGCTAATCACTCAGAGAAAAGGATGGAATCCTGTCCTTTGCAACAAAGTGGAAGAGCTGGAGATGCTTATGTGAAATGAAATAAGCCAGGTACAGAAAGACTGCATAGGGCCAGTCAGATAGCTCAGTGGACTAAAGCGCTTGCCTAGGCAGAGTGCAGCGGCCGGGTTTGATGCCCAGCGTGCTGTGCTGGTCCTGCCCCGGGACACGCTGAGACAGTAATTGAGACTGGGCGTGGTGGTGCACGCCTGTAATCCCAGTGCTTGGGAGGCTGAAAACAGGAGAATCACTATGTGTCCAATCTATGTAGTGAGGCCCTGTAGACCCTGTACTAAATAAATAAATAAATAAATAAATAAATAAAAAGACTGCATGATGTCACTCATATGTTGAATATAAAAAATACAACCTCACAGAAGTTATGAGTATGCTGGGTGCGGTGGTGCATGCTTGTAATCATAACACGCCTGGGAGGTTGAGGCAGGCAGTTCACAAGTTTGAGCTCAACCTGGGAGACTTAGACAATTGGCATGACCCTATTTACAAATAAAAAAAAAAAATTAAAAAGGGGTGAAGAACATAGTTCAGTGCAAAGGTCCTGGCTTCAATCTTCAGCACTGGAAAAGAAGAGTGGAGAGTACAGAATAGTGGCTACCAAAGTCTGGGGACTCTATGGGGATGGGGCAGGTAGGGAGAATCTGGTCAATGGGCACTCCTTATAATTAGATAAGAGTGAGATGCCGTACTATGTATCATACAGTAGGGCGACTGTTGATAACAGTGATGTAGTATGTGTATATTTCAAAAAGTTAGAAGGAAGCTTGAATGTTTTTTTACCATAAAGCAATGGTAATGTCTGCAGAGATAGATATGTGAAA
Organism: Octodon degus; assembly: GCF_000260255.1. NCBI lineage: Eukaryota > Metazoa > Chordata > Mammalia > Rodentia > Octodontidae > Octodon > Octodon degus. The sequence goes on from NW_004524659.1 coordinate 7,392,111, forward strand.
CCTGAATATTATACAATGTATAACTTGCATCAAAACATTACATGGCATCCCAGATGTCCAATTTTAAGATGAGTATATATTGGCCAAAAAACACAATTAAGTGATACAGTTTGATTTGGGACCTGTAGAAAATAGAACAAAGTAAAATTTAATGAACTTACAGAGTGTAGAAATCGGCAAAGATAAAATTTAGAACATAGATTATCCTTTTTGGGTGTGAAGCTTAGTGGCAGAGTACTTCTCTTATATGTGTAAGACCCTGAGTTCTAGCCTTTGTCCTGGCAAAAAAGGAGAAAAAGAAAGATAAAGAGAAACAAAAAGAAAAGATATGCAACCATTTCCAAACTCTGCCACTATGAACGCTAAGACATAACCGCCAGGAGCACGAAATGATCATTGCATCAGAAACACGCATATGCTCTGTGTAGACATCTGTTTGTTGTCTTCTGGCTTGAATGCTGCCATGGGGAAATCTGAAACTATCTTATTTTTCTGCCCAGGACTGGAAGAAATCTTTAGGATTGAAGTCCAGTGACTTCAGTACATTAAATTCTCTTTTACCTGACTTGACTTTCCAACATGCAGCCACTCTGTGACCCAGCAAAAAGAAATAAAATTTCATGTTCATATAAAAACTTGTGCACAAATCCTTATAAAAACTTTATTAATGATAGCCAATCATTGGAAATAACCCAAATGTCTGTGTGTGTGTGTGTGTGTGTGTGTGTGTGTGAGGGAACGGTCTACAGGGTGTTCAGAGTCTCACTACTAGATCGAACTCATAGTGATCTGCCTGTTTACAGCCTCCCAAGAGCTGGGATTACAGGTGCGTACTACCATACCCAGTCTCAATTGCTATCTCAGTGCGTTGGAGGGGGGGGGCTGGTATGGCTGGCACGGCAGGCCTGGGGATTGAACCCCTGGCCCCTGCACCTGCTTGCAGGTGCTTTAATCCGCTGAGCTATTTGTTTTTTTTTTGTTGTTT
>NW_004524659.1:7393253-7394497 GCF_000260255.1 Octodon degus
AAACCAAAAATGGATACTGGATTAGTGCCTGCAGGCATCAGGGGTGGAGTACAGGTAAGGTGTGCCTTATGTGAAGCAACCTGAGTGTCACCAAAAGTATGTTGTGTGAAGTCACCAAAGTATCTTGTGATGGAGCTGCTCTACATATTGATTGTATTAATATCAGTATCCTGGGTGTGACATTGCATTATGGTTTGCAATATATTGTCATTAGGATGGACAGGGTGCATCGGATCTCTCTCTCTTCTTTTTTTAATTCCATGTAAAAGTACAGTTATCTAAAAAATTTGATGAAAAAACCCCACACCTTCAGATCTTCTGTTTTTGACTTATGGATGAACATTCCTATTGGACTCTGAACATTTTCTTTGAAGGATCTAGCAGGGTTTTGTAATTATTTGAGCGATTATTGATCGAATGTTTTTCTCTCCCACTAAGTTACAAGCTCAATGCCATTGTTTCTCTAGTGCTAAAACAATGTTCAATATCTATTGAACATGAGTTAATATCTTGCAGAATTAACGAAGGATTTGCAATTGCTTTGTATTTGGAAAATTCTTTAAATCCATGACCATCCCATTTCTTTTGTTTGTGAAAATGAAAATCTGACCTTCGTAGGAAACCCCCTTCAGGCCGGGGGCCTCCTGGTTGAGTCCTGCATCACCAGCAGCCTCCCTAGATGTCTGCCGCTTCTCTAGGGCCTCCAGCTTGAACTGCTGCCAAGAATGTCTGCCCTCTTGGTCCCCTCAGGGCTGAGTGTGCTCGGTAATTGGTCTCATTATACCGTGTTGGAGTTTTAGGAAGTTACTGTGATTCTGTTATAATGTAGTGAGTAGCAACATCTCAATTGACCCAATGCCAGACGAAAATGACATTTCTAGGCCTGCTCATAACAATCTTTCGAACCATTTTGGTTTTTAAAGTTGTTTGTTTGTTTGTTTATTTACTGTAGCACTGGGGATTGAACCCAGTTTATTCACACTGAACTTATTTACATTGTTTCCAATTTTGACACAGGATCTCACCAAATTGCTTCCTAGTCCAGGATGGGCTTGAACTTTTGATCATGCCGCCTCCCCCTTGGAGCACACAGGGATTGCAGATGTGTGCCAACATGCCTGGTTCATTTGGATTTATTAAGGCAGAGTAATTTAAGTGTCTTCATTCCTAAACTATATGTTATCTTTAAAAAATGTGCTGGGGGAAATCTCTGTGACAGACAAAACCTTCTCTTAGAGTCTGGG
>NW_004524659.1:7396826-7397798 GCF_000260255.1 Octodon degus
AATTTTTAAAACTCAGACCTCCAAAATTCAAAAATTCAATCCAAAACTGGGCATCTGAAGTGAATATATACTTCACAAATGAAGAGATACAAATAGCAAATAAATATATGAAGAAATGTTCAACATCATTGGTTATTCAAGAGATGCAAGTTAAAACGCCCCACTGAGATTCCATCCTATCCCAGAAAGAATAGCTATCACCACAAATACTGGAGTAGCTATGGGGAAAAAGGAGTGCTTTCCACTATTGATGGGAGTGGTACAAGCATTGTGGAAATCAGTGTGGAAATTCCTCAGAAATCTAGGATTAGAAGTCCCATTCAACCCAACTATTTCCCTTCTAGGTATTTTCCCAAATGAAATGAAAATATTATACCACCGTGATTTATGTATGTCCATGTTTATAAATGCAATTTGTCATAGCTAAATCTTAGAAACAACCCAAATGCCCATCAGCTGAGGAATGGATAAAAGAGGTGTGGCATTTTAACACAATGGAGTATTACTCAAGTATAAAAAAAGATAAAACCGAGGCTTTTATAGGTAGATGAATGCAACTAGAGACCATACTGGTACCTAAAATAATTCAGACCTGCATGTGCAAACATTGTATTGTCTTGTTAGGGTAAGAACCCGAAAGAGTAAATAAAATGTGAAAAATACAAGAAATACTGTAAAAGGGAAAGAATCTGTTTAATGCGAGGAAAAACTGGGATGAGGAAAAGGATAAAAGAAAGAAGGGACAAAGATATAGTTATGTATATATACAGGATACCTTGAACAATTGTACTGCTGATTTCTGCTGGCCTGTTGAAAGAAACTATTACTGCTTAATTTTTTTCTTTTTCTTTTTTTCCCCAACTTGCTTGTTTATATCTGATAATCTAAACAACTAATTTGAAGGTAATATTATGTAATACAACAACCATTATTGAATTCCTATTTTGTTTAGTGAAATTCTGTATCATTTCT
>NW_004524659.1:7404433-7405300 GCF_000260255.1 Octodon degus
TCCAGTTTTCTTATGGATATAGTGCTTTGATGCTCAATCTTTTGCTGTATTTTAATTTCTATTTTTATCTTGATTCTAAAGTGTCTTCTGTAGAAGGCTGATACAGTATTTAGATTTTTTTTTAGGGGGTGGAATGAGCTGTAGGCTGTGCCTGCTGAGGTGGTATATTGCTATGCTCTGATTGGATTGTTTAATCCATTCATAGCTAATGTTATTTTTTATTCATATTATTCAACTATGAGTCCATAATATATCTGCCATGTTAGTGTTTATTTTCTGTATCTCTTGTGTACTTTTGGTTCATCTATTTCTCCTTTGCTACTTTCTTTCCCATTAAGTGAATATATTCTAATGTCACATTTTAACTTCTTTACTAAAATTTTACTGTTCTTTGAATTATTTTCTTAGTGGTTCCCCTGGAGCTTAAAATATACATCTAAACTTAACAGAGCCTACTTCAGATTCATGCAAACAATTCCAGTGGAACATATAAATCTACTGTTTATACTTGTATTCTCTCTTTTCCTTTGTTTTTGATATTTTTATTGTTACAAATATTACATCTACATTTAACAAGAGCTCACAAAAACATTGTTCATAATTAGTGCTCTGTATAGTTTTGCATCTTTTAATGTAGCTGAATAAAGAATAAAGAAGAGTTTGGAGAACTTGTTGTGTGAATCTTCTGGTTCTCCTTCTGTGCTCCTGTGGGTCTGAGTTACCATTTGGGGTCACTTCCTTAATCCCATACACCTTTGCGTGCACAGACTGCTCCTGTGTTAGTACTGGCAAGTGTATCACATTTCTATATCCTGTGGGCCAAATCAAAAGAATACATAGATTATTTTATGCTATTAGTTAAAGTCA
>NW_004524659.1:7405400-7406572 GCF_000260255.1 Octodon degus
TGTAAAATTGTTATCTATACTTTTGTATTAATAAATATATTTGATCTTATGCAAGTTCTGTTTCTCTTCAAACTTTTGCCCACTAATCTTAGTGTCTACTAGTGTATCTTGTTTGCAGCAAGAAGGGGAACGAAGGACTCTTCATAATCTAGTTAAATATGAAACTAGAGGGCAGGGTGGGACAAGACAGGTAATGGGGGAATACTAATAATCAATACTCTCTTATCTCCTTCCAATATTTGTCTGGTGATTATGTTTTTATATAGCATATATATGCATCTATATATCATAACACTACCTATAAATATTATTTATGTATTTATTTATTTTTTGTGGAACCAGGGATTGAACTCAGCCCCTTGCGCTTGCCAGGCAAATGCTTATTCTACTGAGCCATCTCCCTGGCCCCACTACCTATAAATATATTACTTATGAAGTACTTTATATATAAAGTTCCATATATGTTCTCTTTATAAAATTATATATACGTACTCCATACGCTGTTTTGTAACAAGCTATTTACTTGACGATGTATTATGAACATTTTTCCTTATCAATATATATGTAATAGAAGACGAGCTCTAAAAGTAGTGAGTGGTAGGAGATAGATAGCATTTCATTTTATGGTTCTATTATTTCCTATCCAGTTTACAATTTTTTGGATGATTGGTTTAAATTATTTTCTATTACAGATAGGGGTTCAGTGACGATCTTTGTACACACATCTTTGCACACATCTTTCTATCTCCTGAGGATAGTTTTCTTGATGTCAAATTGCTGGCTCAAACGGCTTGCACATTTTAGAAACATTTGATACACATTGTCAACTTTCCCTTTCAGGGCCCGAAATGTAGAGGTATGGTAGTTACTCCTATCCGTCTTCTTTCTAGCAGGGTTTTCTATCAGGAGTTTCAGCCTTATTGCTCACAGAGTAATCATTTAATAATAATTTTATTCTCGCGGCTCCATCTCTATTTTTAGGACCAGTGACTGTGAGCGGAGACACAGGTCATTGCGGACACCTCCCTGTTGAGCGCGGGGAGTGGGAGGCTCAGCTGGCTGTGAAGTGGGGCGCGGCGGTCCCCGAGAGCAGGGGTGAGCGGCGCTCCCTGAGCGGCAGGGTCTCGCAGGGCCGGCTGGCAGCCTCAGTATTGGGTGACATCAGATTCACT
>NW_004524659.1:7406672-7412320 GCF_000260255.1 Octodon degus
GGACCCCCAAGCAAGCTGACAACTGGGTACAATATAAAGGTCAGAAAGAGGCTTGTTCTCTCTCGCTCACTGGTTACTTAGGCTGTTTTCTACCACTGGTAACTACTGCCCGTCAGCCGCGGGCCACTCTGCCTTGCAGCCAGCCCATGATGGACTGTGCTGAGTCCGGTGCAGCTCTCAAAAACTTCTGGGGGGGAAGACTGTGAAGAAATGAAGGCAAGAGTGGAAGTGCAGAAAGCTGAGGTTGGCTAGAGCCCTCTCTCTTGGTAGAGAAAAGAAGCCACCCAGTGACTGCAGTGTGTTTATTTATATACTCGTGGCAGGTTGATGCCAGCTGAAACCTCTCTGCGACCTGTTGGCCTAGCTCGCCTCAGGCCCTCCATGTTCTCGGGGCTGGCTTCACTCTAGCCCTGCGTGTATTCCCCCAGGACTGAAATCTCCACAAATTGTGAGCTACATAAACCTTTCTTCCTTTAACTTTGGATGGCTTCTATTTTGTCTTAGCAACAAGCGAAACGTAATGAACACAGTTCCCTTGGAAACAGGTTCAGACCCCCATTTTCACTGGGTCTGTGTGATGGGCAGCATCACCTGCAGAAGAATGTGGGGTGACAAACCAGTCCATATGGCTCATCTGTTTGTCCCCCCTCCCCCTCCCCCCAGTGCTGAAGATAAAATCCAGGGCGGGCCTCACACATGCTGGGCAAGCACTGCATCACTGAGCTACATCTGCAACTCTTTTAAACATTATTTTCAAATTTTGTTTTAAGAGGTCTTGTTGGTCTTCATCTCGAGATCATCCCACCTCAGCATCTACTTAGCTGCTGTTAGGGAAGCTGGTCCTCTTGTTTGAGTGTCAGCCTCAGCCTCTGTGTAAGCAGTAGTCTGCACGGGATCTGCTGGCTGGCTTCAGTGTGGCGTGCCGCTTCGGTACCTTCACAAAGCCTCGTTGTTTTTTTCTAAGTTCTTTTTTAAGGCTCTGAGGGAGGGATATAGTCAAGCACAGGGAGCATCTGCGTCTTTCTCACCCAGCTCAGTGTTTATTACCAATATTATCAGGTTTTCCTTCCATCACTTGAATCAGTTGCCCCAAAGTTCCTTTTACCATAGACAGAGTCTATGAGGTCCTGCTGGAAAATGCTTCTGAAATTGGCAGCTGGGCAAAATCTTATTTATTTATTTTTGGCGGAACCGGGGATTGAACTCAGGCCCTTGCGCTTGCCAAGGAAGCGCTTATTCCACTGAGGCATCTCCCCGGCCCCATAATCTTTTAAAGCAGAGCATGAGAAAAAAGATCTTATGTTATTTCTAATGGAACAGTAAGTGTTTCAAAATACTGGGACCAGTATTTTGTCTTATTTCATGGTCATTCTGATCTTGAGAACTTGTTTCAAATTTAGTTTCACCTGCCCAGTGTGGGAAATGTTTCCCATTTAAAAAAAATTCACATTGATATAATTCTTATATTTTTATTATAATTTTGTTTTATTTTGAAGAGTGAAAACAAAAGCAAGAAAAACAAAAACAAGTACAGAAACAGGGTAAATACAACAAAACATATAGTACAGATTTTCGAAACTCCCATTTGAAATAGTAGAATCTATTATATAAGAACTTCTGGGCACAGAACTTGGATATTCGTCCTTTTTACCTAGACCTCAGCATCCTTGGCAAGAGTTGCGAGAGATCCACTACTCTCAAATCATGGAGGGATGGTTTATCAGAGGTTTACAATGACAGAATTAGCTCCAGAGAGGGTGAGGAATCTGCTCAGTCTCATGTAAGCTGTGACAGATCAGGGCAAAGACGCCTCTGGTCTTGGCCCTCGTGGTCCAAGGTTGTTTTCTTCTGGTCACGCTGCCCATAAAGATAGAGCCTTAAATCAGGCTTGCAGCTTTAACAGTGTTTATTTATTTATTTTACTTTTAAAATTCTTATTTATTTATTTGGTACGGGGTCTCGCTCTACAGCTCAGACTCAAGTGATCCTTCCGTCTCAGCCTCCCCAGCACTGGGATTACAGGCATGAGCCGCTATGCCCGGTTTTGGTGGCCAGCACCCCCATCCCCAGTATTCTGGGACTGGCACAACACGTAGTACTGGGGATTGAACCTGGGTCCTTGCGCTTGCCAGGCAGGTGCTTAGACCGCTGAGCTATCTCCCCTGCCTTAATATTGCTTAATTCAGAGTTGGTTTAGAATCTCTGGTGACAGGAATGCTGAGAGGTGCTAACCACCATTCTGCCCATCAGATGATTCTGGCTTGCGTTCCAAACCCTACCCTGTAAAGCCCTGAAGACAGCTGTCAGCCGAGCACCTGGTGCCAGGCACTGACACCTGGGCTGTTCTTAGCTGGTCTCTTCTGTACTAATAGTCCTTGACCAAGCCCACGCGCATACCTTTGTTTAGCGCAGCATAGAAGCCCTTTCTTAAAGTCTCTGAATCTAGGAATACTGGGTTGCTGCCTGCCGAGATGAGCTTCTAACTCTTCTGTCCATTAAGTTCTTAGCAAATTGCATTTTTTGTTTGAAAAAGAAAGTGTGGGAAGAGCTGTGATCCCTTGAAGTAAGTGTAGAAGGGGTAAATGCTGGCGGCGGGGCACTGATCCTTTGGGTTACTTGGGAAACTGTAGATAGTGCTGTAAGCCTTGTGGTTGTGTCCTGCTCAGAGTAAGGAAACTGTTATTCTATACTTTAGGTTTTTTTTTTAATGTTAAGGTTTCCTTTCTCCTTTCTTTCTTGATTCCAGTTCTCGCCTTCTTCCCTTCTTCCCTTGCTTTCTTATATACTATTAACCCCTCTTTTCTATAATCTTTGTTTCTTTCCCTCCTAACCTCTGACATAAAGTATTAATTTTTTGCATTTTTTTTTCTTTCTTTGAAGTGCTCCTTCTGGCTACAAAAACTTCCAATTAAGTTTTTTAAATAAAAGATAGAAGTTAAAAGCAACTGCTGCCTGGGGTTAGCAGGATGGAAACTTGTAGTTGCTTGAAGCTGTACTTCAAAAAGAGAAAACTCAATTTTAAAAGTGTAGAGGTTTATTCATAAAGTACATTGTGTTTAAAAAAATGAGTCTAGCTACTCGAGGCTGTGGGAGCAGTGAAACTGTAGGCCCTGCTCTGCCGTATTTATTTATAGAATATTATTTTTCTATCTGATATTTTTGTTTTAAATAAATTAAAGGGCCACTTTTGAGGATCTGGATTCTTGTTTATTCTGTTCTGGATAACTTCATTTCACATCGAGGCTCTTGCTCTTTTTTGCAGACCCAGGGACAAAATCCAAGGCCCCATGCTAGGCAAATGCATACCTGCCCCTGAAATTCTCCTCTTTATTTAATAAAGAACTTTTATGAAGTTCTTCTATGTATTTCCTTGTATGTGAGATTTCACACATACAAGACATATATATAAATGACTAGATGTATATATTTCAAGTTTCTTCCTTTTTTCTTGCTTTCTGGGAATTCCTCTTGTTCTTAAATTCCACTTACAATGGGCCCCACAGAGCACATGCACACATTCTTCGATGACTCACTGATTGAGAGGGTGATAAGTGGCTCAGAGTTGGATTGTCTCAGGTGGCCTCCTTTACCTGCAGGTTAGGTGGCCGCCGTGAGCGCTTCTGGTTGCCCAGAGACAGCAAATGCCTGGTATTGCGGGGCTCTCTTTTTTCCCTGGGTCTGGACTGTTCTAGCCAGTTGTTCCAGCCTGTCCTTCACCTCAGCATTTGGAGACCCCAACAAATCAAAGTGGGAGCTTCCCACAATAACTGGAGCTGAGCAGCAACGTGGAGCAAAGCGAGGTGATTTCTGAAAAAAAAAAAAAAATCATTGCTTTTACCATTTCCATTAAAGATCCAAGGAAATAGAACATGAGAAGAAAAAAAAAGTCACTAAATGCAGTGTTTTCCAAATGACAGATTGTCCATTCATTAATGGATCAAGAAGACATGAAACAGATAATTTTTAAAAGAAGTAAATAAAAACATAGATAAAAACACATGGCAAGGTAACGGCAAGTTTTGCTTCACGAATTCTTACTCAGCAGCCTCCCTAATGTGCAGTTTTATTTTCCATGGTTTCGCTTGGCCATGGCCAACTGTAGTCTGAAAATACTAAATGGAAATTTCCAGCAATAAATGATTCATAAGTTTTAAATTGTGTGTGATTCCGAGTAGTTTGTTAAAATCTGGGGAGGCCTGGCTTCATCCTGCAGGGGACACGTGTCCTTTGTGGTCTTCATGCTGTGTACGCTGCCCACCCCTCAGTCACTTAGCGAACATCTGAGGAGATGTACCCTGGCTGTACCACAATTCTTGAGTGATTTACTCAGTAATGGCCCCAGAGTGTGAGAGTGGTGGTGCTGGCTGTTTTGTTATAGCATGTTATTATAATTGTTCTATTTTGTTATCAGTTGCTGCTTATCTCTTACTGTGCCTGACTTATAAATTAAACTTTATCACAAGTACATAGATGTGTATTAGTTATTTTTTTAATGCTGAGACAAAATGCTTGACACTCAAAGCTGAAGGAGGAAAGGTTTATTTATCTCACAGTTTGTAGAGCTTTCAGCCCATAATCAGCTGGTTTCAAAGCATAGTGGCTTAGCAGAGGGAAATCATGGAGGAGAAACCCTTCATGGCAGGCAGAAGGTAGCAAAGCAAGGAAAGGGATTCTTTTTTATTTTTTTGGAAAGGGAATCTTATTTTATTTTTATTTTTTTGGCAGAACCAGGGCTTGAACTCAGGCCCTTGCATTTGCCAGGCAAGCGCTTATTCTTCTGAGCTATCTCTCCAGCCCCCAAGGAAAGGGAATCTTAACAATGTCTTTTTTGCTCCTTTTATCTTATCCAGGCCACTCAGGGTGGGTAGCACTCACATCCTTAATCCTAGTGCCCTTGAGCTGTGAATTAATTACATTTCACCACTGTTGTACTGTGAATCAATTACAGTTCGCCATTCTAGATCCAGTCACTTTTGAGCAAGCTCCACCAATGACCACATTAGGCCTTGAGGCACATTTAGATACGTCATAAACATATGTATGTATAAGAAAACATACCACATATATAGGGTTCAGTACTATGCATAGTTTCTGGCATCTATCTGGGGTCCTGAGATGTGCAGGTAACGCAGAACACACACACACACACACACACACACACACACACACACACGGAATGAGAGGAATGCATCTTTCATCAGGAATTAACCTGAAGGAAGTCTGAGGAGCAGGTTGGCCGGCATGTGTGCTCCGAGGACAGACTGCTACCTTCACGGCGGAAGCCACACTTCCTACTTGTGCTCTGTAGGTACAACTGACCTTGTGCATTTTCAGGGACCCAGCCGCTGACATTGCTTATTTGTACGACTGCCCCCTATAGGACGGTGAGGGGCTGAGCAAAGAAGAAAGTACGACCACAAGGTGGCAGTAGCACCCACAAGAGTTGCTAGGCGCTAGATCCGGTATTGGAGCAAGCACCTCTGCCCCGGAGCCAGGGGGCCAAAAGCTAGAGCTTGTGGGTTGGGGTAGGGGAGATGGCTCAGTAGAATAAGCGCTTCCCTGGCAAGTGCAAAGACCTGCCTGAGTTCAATCCCTGGTTCTGCAAAAAACAAAAAGAAGTGAGGAAGGCAAGAGAACTCTCGGGGTGA
>NW_004524659.1:7419420-7423053 GCF_000260255.1 Octodon degus
CACTAGTGCTTTTTAATGTGGAGTCAAACTCCTGTTCTGTGGTCAAATATTTTTCATCATGAAAAACTTTTCCCTTCCTTTGCCTTTTTTCAGATTTTGAGACAGGCTCTTGCTAAGTCCCTTAGTTGTCAAGGCTGGGCTCTAACTTCCAGTTCTCTTGCCTCAGCCTCCCAGAGTGCTGGGCTGCTTGTGCAACCATGCCTGGCTAAGATCTTTGCCTATAAAACTTGGCACCTGATCATACTCCAAGTTAGTTTGGGTTGCTTGTTCTTCCCCTGGCATATGGGCTCACATTTTCCTGCTTCTTTGCAAGCTTCACTTTTTTGTTGTTGTCAAAAATTGGAAATGTTAGTAAAACATAATTCTGATCCACTTGTGGTTTGCTATTGTTTGCTCATTTGGTTAGTGATTTTCTGGACTACATCAGTGAAGTCTTTTCACTTGTGTAGATTTTCAGATGTTTATCCTCAGAGGGTGCAGCCTTGGGCCTGAGCACAGTCATTCTGGGATGACTGTAGAGGTTGTAGGGCTTCACTCATCTTTCCGTTCAGCTCTCTTCGCTGTGGGTAGCCCAGCCAGCTGTTAGCCTCCACTAATTGCCATGTGATTGCTGTGTTGTATTCAGCAACGCTGTAGGGACTTAAATTGCCATCCTGTACTTTCTAAGTCAACTAAATGAAAGCGTCTTCATGGAGTGATCTCTGAGGCAAGGCTTTGTGGTTTGGTCCCTCAGGAGGGTTCTCAGCTGCCTCTGCCCCTGGTTTTTACTCTTAAAACTCCTACTGGTCTACAAGTCTGCTGTTGCTCTTGTGACTACTGGCCTCCTCTTAATTGCCTGACCCTCAACTCTCCACTCTTTTCAGCAGCAACCTTGGGCTTGAGCTTCCTGACACTCGGTTCACCGCTGTTCCAAATAAAGTCAGTTACTTGATTGGAGCTCTGGATGTCTCTGATTCTCTCTCCTTCTCCCCTGAGACATAACCTCTTACCATTGCTCTGAGACTGGAGATTTGGACAAATGATCCACTTCTTTTGAATGACGTTACTGCCTCTATGAGAGGTGAGCAGTAGGTGGAATGGGAGTTTCTGAAGTTTTCATCTCACCTGTCTTTTGCCATAGAATTTCTCCTCTATGAGCGAGCCAGGGTAAGGATGATTTGCATTCAATATTTTTGACCAGCCATGCCTGAGTAGAGTTTCTCCCTATGAGTGGCGGCTGGGTGAGGGAAGGGAGCCCAAGACTTCTTTAGTGACTCTTGCTTAGAACAGAACTTCTGCAACATGGAGCTGGGGTGTGTTGTGTGTGTGTGTGTGTGTGTGTGTGTGTGTGTGTGTGCAGGGATGGGAGATGAGAGATAAGGGTGGCCTTTTCCTCCTAGGGAGAGACCACAGGGCTAGACTGCAGGTGGTAGGACAGGGAAATCGCATTACTGGCTGTACCTGCTTGGAGTAGGACTTCCACTGTGCTGAGGCAGGGGTGGTGAACTGGTGGCACATGTGCTGTAGTGGGCTGTTTACATCCCTGAAAGCTCTAAACAGTTTGCCATCACTGGAGTAGGTAATATTCAGATGCAAAAGAATCTGAGTGTTCTTAATAAGATTTAATAGATTTTCTTAAATGCTTTTTTATTTACTGTATTCCCTTAAGACAATTTTCAGACATTTTAAATAATTGATTTAAAAAATAATTTTCACTCGTTATGGTTATTTCACTGAAGACAGTCTGTGGAGTTCCTCACTCTGCCATTCTAGAAGTCAGTCTCATGGGAAGGAGTTTTATTTATTATTCACTCCAGGGGAAGTATGGCTTTTGGGACTTCTCCTCAGCCCTGGGGAACACAAATTATTCATTGCACAGGTTAGGTAATCCTAAAGCAACCACAAAAACAAAAACAAAAACAAAACTTTATGGCTAATGTGTCAACAAAGGAAATAAAATGGATCATGAATGTACTGCCGTAGTTTGGACCCTGAATGTTTCCCAAACCCATGTTACTTAGAAATGTCTCAAATTTATCCTTCTCTATGCTAGTCCATTGTATAAAAAACACATCTTTTTTGTCCATTCATTGGTTGATGGGCATTTGTGCTATTTTAAAGATTTATTTATTATAAACTGTGCTTCTATAAATATGAGTATGCCTATGTTTCTGTGTTATGATGCTTTTAATTTTCTCTATTTTTAAAATGTATTTGGTATGGGGTCTTACTATGCAGCTCAGACTTGTAGTGATCCTCCAGCTTTCAGCCTCCCTTCCATTGGGATTACATGCCACGTTTTGGTGGCCAGCTCAGTGTGCCTGGGGGCAGGGCCAGCATGGGCATGTGGTGCCAGGTATCGAACCCCAGTCCCTGAGCTTGCCAAACAGATGCTTAGTCTGCTAAACTATCTCACTGGCCCTAACACTTTTAATTCTCTCAGGAAGTTGCAAACAAGAGGAGTATCTGGGTTAAATGGAACCTCTAGTCATAGTTTTTTAAAGGAATCTCCACACTGATTTCCACAGTGGTCACACCAGTCTATACTCCCACCAACAGTACAGAAGAGTTCTTTTTACCCCACATCCCTGCCAGCATTCGTTATTGGTTGATTTCTGAATAATAGCCATTGTTTCTGGAGTGAGATAGAATCTCAGTGTTGTTTTAATTTGCATCTTTCCAGTGACAAGTGATGTGTACTTCTTTTATATATTTATTTGTCATTTATACTTCATCTGATAAGTGTCTATTCATTTTTATTTGGTATAGGGTCTCACTACGCAGCTCAGACTTGGAGTGATCCTCCTGTTTCAGCCTCTCCAGTGCTGGGATTACAGGTATGCACCACCACACCAGGTTTTGGTTGCTGGCAAGGCATACCAAGGGTTCCAGCCCTGCAGGGCATGTGGTACCAGGGATTGAACCTAAATCCTTATGCTTGGCAGGCAGGCAGGCACTTAGACTGCCGAGCTATCTCCCAGCCCCTACCTATTCATTTTTAGATGCTCACTTTTGGATTGTGTCTTTAAATTTGAGGGGGTCTCTTTTTTGAGTTTTTTTAAAAAAATATACTACATATTAGTCTTTTGTCTGAGGAACAGCTGGCCAAATTTTTTCCCAACATGTGGATTGTGTCTTCACTCTGCTGGGGGTTTCTTTTGCTTTGCAAAAGCTTTTTAATAAGATGAAATCCTAGTTTGAATCTTTCTGATATTTCCTGTGTGATGAGGGTTTTATTCATAATGTCTTCAAAAGTTCTACTTATTTTATCTTCTAAGATTTAGTGTGTGTTTGAATATTTAGATCTTGACCCATTTTGATTTTAATTTATTGCATGGTGAAAGATATGTGTCTAGCTTTAATCTTTGGCATGCACAAAGCCAGTTTTTCTAGCACTATTTATTAAAGAGGCTATCTTCTTCCAGTAAAGGGATTTTGCTCCTTTGTTAAACATAGGAAGCTGAGAACATCTGGAGTTTTTTTTTGCATCTTCTAATCTGTTCCATTGATCTTTGGGTCTGGTTTTCTTTTGCCAGTATCATGCTTGCTTTCTTGCTTTCTTGTTTGCTTGCTTTCCTTCTTTCTTTCTTTCTTTCTTTCTTTCTTTCTTTCTTTCTTTCTTTCTTTCTTTCTTTCTTTCTCTCTCTCTCTCTC
>NW_004524659.1:7423153-7428368 GCF_000260255.1 Octodon degus
GTCTCTCGCTGTGGCTGGCCATTGTGGGTGTGGCCAGTCCATCCCAGGGCACACACTGTCACTTCATGCGCATGATTGCACTGGCTCTCACCAGGCTTTCAGGGTCAGGAGAGCCAGTATGAGGCGCTCACAGGGGAACTTGCGCGGTGCTGGGGATTGAACCCAGGGCCCTTGCTCCCAGCTACATCTCAGCCAGCTTTTATTTTGAGACTTTATTTTTAAATTGCTAAATTACCAAGACCGGGCTCAAACTTGCAATCCTTCTGCCTCAGCCTCCCAGAGTGCTGAAATTACAGGCATGTGTCACAATGCTGGCGCTGCATTTTCAAAGATTAGGAAACAGATTTAGAAAAGGAAAGTAATAGTAGAAGGGCCTTAACCGAGTCTCTATTCTGTTCTGCTAACCCTGCAGAGTAGAAATGAATGTTATTAGTCCCAAAGAGCTGAAGGGACTGACCTAAGTGAGCTGGTAAGAAAAAAAGAGTTCACATTATGGCCTGACTTCTGCTACATTTTTATTTTAGCTTATTAAATTTATTGCTTCCTACTATAAGAGCCGGGTTGAGAAGACAGACATGGCAGCTTCTGGTCCAGTAAGGTTGCCCTGAACCACAACATGTCCAGGTAAATTCACCACAATCCTAATGTGTAGTAGGGGTGGGAGACAGGACACATGCACTTCTGGGTTCTTGCTTCTTAGTTTGGTGCAGTTTCTGCTTGACCATACTGTCATCAGGAATATTGATTTGCAGTCTTATTGTATAGGATGGGTAGGAGGAGGCTCTAAAGAGTGTCCGGGTCCCTAACACACATGAAGGTGGGAAAAATCTACTCAGGAAACACCCCATTTCTGGAAGCTGTTCATACACCATACATATGTAGGCTGTACAGACTGGGGTGGTGTTCTGCCTCAGCCTCCTGAATAGCTGACATTACAGGGGTGCAACACTACACCCAGTCTGTACAGGAAATGAATCTTCAGGCTGGATTCTAAAAGCTGTGGTGATTAGGGGCTGGGGAGACAGCTGAGTGGCGTAAGAGCCTGACTGGCATGCGCAAGGTCCCGAGTATGATCCCCAGTGCAAAAAACAAACAAACAAACAAACAAACAAACAAACAAACTAAAAAAAAAAAAGCTATAGTGTCTGCTTCTGAATCTCTGGGTCATTCTATAGTTGTTTATGTAACTATGATGCATTTTGGAGTGTAACTTCAGAAAATTACTTGACATTAAATTGTAGTACTGCACCTTACCTACGTCACAAAGAAGGTAGGACATGATTTCATTTACATAGATCATTAGATTTATCTTCTTAATTTATTTATTTATTTTTGGCAGAACCGGGGATTGAACTCAGATCCTTACACTTGCCAGGGAAGCACTTATTCTATTGAGCCATCTCTCCGGCCCCTAGATTTATCTCCTTAAAAGAGACTAGCTCCTGCAAGCAATGGGCATGTTGTACATGAAGATAATTTTGGGGCAAACAACTAAGTGACCACGGCACTTGAAAGCTGAGGCGGTAGGGAGCACGGTGTAACTACTTTGTGTAGGGAATGTTTATCACTTCTGTTTCTCATGGTGGTGATTAGACATACACATTAAGGCTACAATCCCGGGAGAACGCTTTTCATTCATGTACTGAAATCAGCTGGTTCTTAAAATGCTTAAGTTTCTCTGGAGTCAGAGTTGATGGAAGGAAGCAACGATGGCCCTCTAGATGTATCAGTACTTTTTTCTGGCTCTGCAGAGGTCTTCTCTCTCGTTCTTCCTTCCAGCAGCTGAAGAGGTCTCGTGAGCTTCCCATCACTCCGCCCACACGATGGTCTACATGGCTCTCCATCCCTCCACGTGCACTTTGCCCAGGTGTTCTTTTGTTACCTTGGATTTGCTTCCATTTGAAGGCAAACTCTTCTTCTTGTGCATTCCATCCCCTTCCTTTCTTCCTCATTTTTGGCAGTAATGAGGATTGAGCCTGAAGTGTTGCGTGGCTTGGCAAGCACTCTACCACTGAGTTACATCTCCAGTCTTTAATTTTTTTTTTTAAATAGGCTTTAAGTTGCCCTGGCAGGCCTTGAACTTGTGATCCTTCTGCCTCAGCCTCCTGAGTAGCCGACATTTACAGGGGTGCAACACTATACTCAGCTCTTTTACCTTCATAAGAAAGAACATTGCCCCAGCAGGTCTTCTCTCTGTTTCTGACTCTCTCTCTCCATCTGTCTCTGTCTCTGTTTCTCCCCCTTTTTGTTACCAGGATTCAAACTCAGGGCCTCATGCTTGCCAGGCAGGTGCTGCACATCTTCTTTTCTATATCAGATTTCCCCTGTGCTTCTTAGTTATGACTTGCTTTTTCTCCTCTGCTGTATGGCAAAACTCCTTGGGAAGGTTGTCATATTCTTTCTTGCATGCACATAGGTAGGTTCTCATCCCCCACAATCCCCTTCTCAGACCTCTTGGCTGAAGCATTTGACCTAGTCATCCTTTCCTTCTTTCCTTGTTCCACAGGTGTGGCATTCCCACAGAGTTGCCTCAGAGAGGGACACCTGTGATTCTGTCCTGTCTGCAGGTACTTGCTAAAGGCCCACAGGACAGAGTTGGCCACAGACACGGAATTTTGGTGTCTGGGACTGTTAGGGCTGCTAAACTGTCATGATAACCTTAATTTCATCTCTCAAAATTTATGGAAGTCCAGTTTTTCCTTGTCCCTCCGTGGTGATATCTATGTCCTACTCCTCTGTCAAGGATGAAGGCAACTGTACTCATTAGCTTGGGGATTTTATTTCATTGCATTTCATTGTATTTTCAGTTCTCTGATCTTGGTTTTGAAAAGACTATGATGTGGTTAGGTTAGCTGTTTCCTCTCCTCCTCCTCCTCTTCCTCCTCTTTCTCTTCCTCCTCCTTCTCCTTCTTTTCTGAGACAGGGTATCACTGTGTAGCCCAGGTTGGCTTCAAACTCCTGGCAATCCTCCTGCCTCTCCCTCCTGAGTTCTGAGATTACAAACATGCATCACCATGTTGGACTCCTTTTTCTTATTATTAGGTTGGGAACTACAATCTCTTACAACTGTCTACTTTTAGCAGGGAGTAGAAATATCCTACTGGTTTTGATATGCTATATTTTAATTGTCTTTCATTATACTTTCTAATTTCCTTGATTTTTTCCTAACCTCAGTGTATTTTGAAAGTGATTTAAAATTTCCAAACATGGATTAAAGTTTTTATAATTATTGACCCCTAATTTATTTACATGCTGATGGAGATTAAGGCTCCTATGTTTTGGAGTGCTTAATATTTGCTATCATTTGTCTTGTATTTTTGAATGGTCAGTTTTTATAAATGCTCCAAGGGAATAAGGAGGATATTTATTTGATCAAACTTCCTGTTGGAATGTTCTTATGAAATCTTAACTTTTTTCCCTTGGTTTTAAACTGCTCAGAGGCATGTAAATCCCTCTATTGGGCAGGCCAGATAGCTCAGTGAATTAGAGCACCTGCTTAGGCAGATTCAGGGACTGGGGTTTGATCCCCAGTGTGCCATGCTGGCCCCACCCCTGGGGCGCACTGAGATGGTGACTAAGACAGGGCGTGGTGGTGAGTGCCTGTAATCCCAGTGCTTGGGAGGCTGAAAACAGGAGGATCACTAGGAGTCCGATCTGTGTCATGAGACTCTGGACTAAATACATTAAAAAAAACTTCCCTCTATCGATGTGGGTTCATCAGTTCCTCCTTTTAATTCTTTAGTTTTGCCTATGTGCTGTAAGCCACATAATTAGGTGCTGCATGTTTAAAATTTCTCCTTTTATTATTATATGAGAAGATACTTTATGTCCTATAGTCCCCCTCTTCATGGTAGGATCAAACCTGGGGCTTTGTGGGTGCTAGGCAACTTAGCTAGTATTTTTTTCTGCCTTCAAGTTTGTTCAGCTTTCTGCCCTTTGCTGTTTCTGACTTTGAGTGACTTCTGTGTCTCTGGTATGTAAGACTTTTCCTTCTTTCTGATGATATATTAAGTCTGTCTGTGCCGATTTTATCTGGAACATCAGGATGTTTGCAGTATGTGTCTGTACGTACCTTGTGGAAGGCAGTGCTGGGTTCTAGCTGCTTCAGGTCTGTGTACTCTGGCACTGTAGCCTGTCAGAGCACCTCCAGCCTCTCATGCATCACAACCTTTGACTTCCGCTCTTATCTCTGTTTTGCTTTCATGTGCCCATTCAGATTCCCTAAGGAGGGACCCTCATTGGCCAGGGACACTCTGTGTCCCATCCTTGAAGACCTGGTCTGCCTATGAGTTGCCTGCTGTTATGATTTGTGTCTGGGTGTCTCCCCAAAGCCTCATATAGTCATGGGAGGAGCAGGCTTTTCAGAAGTGCCTGAAAATAGTTTGCACCCTAATCCAGGTAGACTGGTGTAGGGTACCACACAAACTCAGGGGCATCTAAGGTGACCTGAGGACATGACCCAGCATGTCCAGAGGAAGCGCACAGTGGAATATAGATATGTAATCATGACAGCACAGGTAAACATGCATGTGCTGTTATGACCCTCTGTAAGACTGTAAATATGAGATGACAGCCTTATAAGAATTTTACAAAAAAAAAGACATACAGAATTGACCCAGAGCACAGGCCCAGTGTGTGAGTGAGACCGCCCGGGGCCCGCCAGATCCTCATTCAACCCAGAGGCCAGGGCCAGCGTGGAACCCTTCAGCAGAACTACCTTCAAAGAGGATAGAGGCAAGACCTACCTAGCTGATTCAGGAGCAGAACATCTTGCCAGAGTGACACAAAGGGTTCAACTCCAATGGCTGCAGCAGGAAGAAGTGGAGCACAGTAGCCAGACCCCAGACAGATCCAAGTAACACCAACCTAGAGGAGGAATCTGAACTTTGTAGATCCGGACCTGGTGCTAAGGTAATAACTCTATCTAAGCTCTACACCAAAGGTTAGAAGACAGTGTTATATAAAATGACAAAGAGAAGGAACAAAATGCAGTCTCAGGCCCCAAGTCCACCCAGAACAAATGCAGAAGACAATAGCATAGAGCAAGTTGGAAATCACACACCTGAAATCTCTGTAAAAATAGCATTGGAAGTAAAGAAACAACTGCAGAAAGGTATAGAAGAAATCAGATCAGAAATAATTTCTGAAGTAAAAAAAGTAAAGATAACTATAATCAAAGAAGTACTAAGTGCTTCTAAAGAATACACTGATAAAA
>NW_004524659.1:7428468-7429602 GCF_000260255.1 Octodon degus
TTCCTTCCTTCCTCCTTCCTTCCCTCCTTCCTTCCTTCCCTCTTTTCTTTTTTATGTATTTGGTACAGGGTCTCACTATGCAGCTCAGACTTGTAGTGATGCTCCTGTTCTCAGCCTCCCCAGTGCTGGGATTACAGGCTTGCACCATCATGCCTTGTCTCGGTGGCCCGGTTCAGTGCGCCTGGCGGCAGGCCAGCATGGCGTGTGGTGCTGGGGATCAAACCCTGGTCCCTGTGCTTGCCTAAGCAGGTGCTTAGTCCACTTAGTCTGCTGAGCTGTCTCGCAGGTCTACCATGCTGTTTTTTATCACAACAGCCTTGCAGTATAAAGTCAAGTGTGAGATTGTGATACCTTCTACCTACCTTGCCTTGCTGCCAAGAATTGCTACTGCTATTCTAGTTTCTTCTGGTTCCAAATGAATTTTAGATTATTTTCTCTAGTTTTGTGAGATATTCTGAACCATCTTTGCATTTCTGGGATGAATCCCACTTGGTTATAGTACATAATCTTCCTGATGATTTGCTCCATTCTGGTTGCTAGTTTTTTTTTTTTTTTTTTTCTTCTATATTTAGGACAAGGTCTACAGGGTCTCACTATGTAGATCAGACTCATAGTGATTCTCCTGTTTTCAGCCTCCCCAGTGCTGGGACTATAGGTGCATGCCACCATGCTCAGTCTCAATTGCTGTCTCAGTGTGCCCTGGGGGCGGGGCCGGCACGGCACCTGGGGATCGAACCCCAGCTGCTGTGCTCTGCCTAAGCAGGCGCTTTAGTCTCTGAGCTATCAGGCCAGCCCTGGTTGCTAGTATTTTATTGAGGATGTTTGCAGATATGTTCATTAGGGAGATCGGTCTGTAGTTCTCTTTTTTGGTTGGATCCTTCGCTGGTTTTGGTGTCAGGGTAATGCTTGCTTCCAAGAATGAATTTGAGAGGACTGCTTCCTTTTAAATTTCGTGAAAGAGTTTGAGAAGTAGTAACATTAAGTCTTTTCTAAATTTCTTGTGAAATTCAGTAGGAATCCATCAGGACCTGGGCCTTTCTTTGTTGTTAAATTTTTAATTGTATTTTTTATTTCATTCACTGAAATTGACTTATTTATAATTTTTATGTTCTAGATTCAGCTTTGGATATATAT
>NW_004524659.1:7429791-7430789 GCF_000260255.1 Octodon degus
TTTTTTTTTCTTTAAGGATGGGATCTCATTGTTTTCCAGGGTGGTCTTGAACTCATGAGTTCATGTGATCTTCCTGCCTCAGTCTTCAGAATAGCTGGGCCTACAAGAATGTGTCACCTCCTTGATTTTATGTTAAATGGTTTGACAAACTACCACACCATTTTCCAAAGGGGATGCACCAATTCACATTTCTAACAGCGATGTAGAGGGTGGGGATATATTTCAGTGGCACAATGCCTGCCTAGCAAGCACAACATTCTGAGTTCAATACCCAGTACCAACTACCCCTCCACCCAAAAAAACAAACCCAAAGCAAACCAAACCAAACCAACAGCAGGGTATAAGGATTTCAATTTCACAACACTTGTTCTTAACTATTCTTCCTCCTTGGTGCTGGGGATTGAGCTCAGGACCTTTGCATTGAATTATATCCCTGATCATTTTTTATTTTTTGAGACAGGGTCTCACTAAGTTATCAGTTGGCTAGACTGGACTCAAACTCATGCTTCTCCTGCCTTAGCCTTCCAGCATGCTGAATTTGTTGGCTTTTTTTTTTTTGGCTGGGTCTCAGACTGGGCTGGAACTCACAGTGATCATCCTGTCTCAGCCTCCCGAGTGCTGGGATTACAGGCATATAGCACCATGCCCGACCCTGAGGCTTTTTGATTAAAGTTATCCTAGTGAATTTTCATGCTTTTGATTTGCATTTCCATAACCACTAATGAGATTGAGCATCTTTTCATGAGAATATTAGCTTCTGTTTTATATTTAAAAATATTTTCAGAGTTAAGAAAATTGCACTTTAGTTAAATTTACTTTTGAGCTTTTTTTTTTCTTTTGGATGGAATTGCAAGTGTAATTGTATTTTGAATTTCAATTTTAGGTGATTGGTAGTGTAGGGTACTAGTGTGATTAGGTTTTCTATATTGACCTGACAACCTTGTTAAATTATTATTTTTTGCCATAATTTTATTGAGAAACAAATAGCAATGAGACAG
>NW_004524659.1:7436553-7439696 GCF_000260255.1 Octodon degus
GAATAAAGGCTTTTAAAGTAGGTATTGATGATCTGGCTTTCTGCGGGTTCTGTTGTGATTTCACTCTCTTTATTCCTATTGCATGAATGTAAATTCTTTTACTTCCCTTTTTGTCAATTTTATTTAAACTTTCAAAGAAGTAACTTTTTTTTTTTTTTTCTGCTGGGGTGAAACTCAGGACCTTGCACTTGCCAGGCAGACACTTATGCCACTGAGCATTTTGGGCTTGAGTTGCTCTTCTTCTAGAAGCTTGAGGTTTTAATATGAGATTCTTTATTTGAGCTTGCTCTGATTTTCTTTATGAGAATTCACTACTCTAAACTTCTCTTCTAGCACTGCTTTCACTGTGTCCCATAAGTTCTGGTGTGTTGTATTACTATTACCATTTAACTGTAGAAACTGTCTAAATTCATGTGTGATACATTGGTTATTCAAGAAGATGATATTGAATTTCCATGAGTTTATGCAGTTTTTGTGGTTTCTTTTGTCATTGGTTTTCAATTTTATTACACTATGGTCTAATAACAAGCATGGCATAATTTCAGACGAGACTGAGTGTGTTCAGGGTGAAACGGCAATAGGCTACATGGGCTACTTTCAATTTCTTTGTCTTTTTTTTTTTTTGCGGAACCAGGGATTGAACTCAGGCCCTTGCACTTGCCAGGCAAGCGCTTATTCCACTGAGCTATCTCCCCAGCCCCAATTTCTTTGTCTTTACTTAAGCATATTCTAGGAGCTACTGTATGGTATATTTTGGAGAATATCCCATGTGTAGCTGAGAAGAATGTGTATTCTGATGTGGGATGGAATACTTTGTAGATACCTACTAAGTCCACTTGTTTGAAAGTTTGGTTCAGTTCTGTTATTCCTTTGTTGATTTTTTTGTCTAGTTGATCTGTGTATTTGTGACAGTAGAGTATTGAAACTTCCATTACAATTTATTAGTGCTTATTTGATTTTTTACATCCATTAATACTTGTTTTATATAGTTGTGTGTGCTGGTATTTGGTGTACACATACTTACGATTATTATCTCTTTCAGTTAGATTGTTCCCTTCTTTGTCTCGTTATCAGTCCAGACTTGAAATCCACTTTGTTTGCAGATAGAATAGCTGCTCCTACTTTTTCCATGTTCTTGTTGAATGAAATATTGTTCTGTATCCTTTGAGTTTTAGTCTATTTTTTGAATGCAGACTATTATTGAATCTTGCTTTTTGATCCCTTCTGCCAGTTTGTTTCTTTTGGTTGGTGAATTGAGACCATTAACATCGATGGCTATAACTGACATGTATTGACTTAGCCTCATGTTATTTTCCTGTTGTTGCTTCCTTCCCCCTCCTCCCATTTAGGTACTTGCTTTGCCTGGTGGATTTATTCTGTTGGGGTTCATGGAGTTGTATTACTTATTGTCTCTTTCTAGAGTGTCCTTTAGAATATTTTGAATTTTTAATCTCTTGGATATCTGTTGGGCACTCAGTTTCCATCATTTTCCTATGTTTCTCAACTTTTAAAAAAATTGTATCTGCTCTAGAGCCACTAAGCATGAATTTCACCATGGTCACCATCTCTGTCGTTATCTGAGAAATTATTTCTGATTAGAGATTTCCCTGACATCTCATTCATCTGCTTTGTTACTTCCTGTTACCATTTCAGGAAGCCGGGGAGGTGGGGGGGGGAGGGGTCACTTTTCAATTGTTCAGCCTCATTTCACCTGGTGTTTGCCATTTGTGAGCTAGAAGCCTGGATTTGGATCTTGCTTCCATGCATTCTCATTTTTAATTTTTTTTTTTTTAGTTTAATTCTTTAGTTGATGCTTGTAAATTGCTTATGGCTCTTAAGACTAGTATTTAGAATCTTCAGGAAATGACTGCTTCTCAGAGATGTCTTCCCAGGTGTAGTAGCTAGCTTTTAGGTTTTGAGTCTGTTTGAAAGTCTTTCTCCTTCTATTTACTGGGGGTGAGAAGTTGCTGTCTATTTGGCCCAGTCTCAGGTTCTTTGACATTGGCCTGTAATATTGTTCATGACCCTTAGGGAATCAAAGTCTCAACAGAACAGATATTCAGAGAGCTGATAGCTGCTGTCCCTGGTCTCCAGGGAACTGCCCTTTGCTTCTCACAGTTTCTCTCCTGAGCATATTGCCAGGCTGGCAACTGAGTTCTACACTCAGGAACAGGTTAACTAGGGGTTGGGGAAGGAATAATCAACAACTATTATGAACCAAAAGGACTGCGAGGAAAGGGGTGGGTGGACAGTGGGAATAGCAGATAGTCTATTTCCTTGGACAACTCCAGCAGCTGTCTCTGGGCCCTGGAGAGACCATAGTTTTGGGGTGCTCTAGCTTTAGTCACAAAACAAATGGGTAAGAGGGATGCCTTCTCTTCCCACTGTTTTTCAGAATGGGCATTACAAAACTGAATTTGACTCCCCTCACCACCTTGCAATACATACGTAAACATGGGTACTCTTCTGATCCCCAGACTCCAAGGAAGCTCTACCTAGTCTTTTTCTACAACTATTCCTGGCCTGAGAATCCTCTGGGAAGTTGGAAAAGGTGTTTCCAGAGAAACATAAGTTACAGCACCACACCTTGAATCGGTCTGTGCCTTTGAGAACATTTACATGTCAAAAGAACAGTTCTCATAGTAACCATCATAGCCCTGAGAAATCAGCAGGGAAAGGTCTCTATTGTGGTAAGAGCTACTCCAAAGATTAAGGAACACAGTCAATCTAGGATCCTTCTTAAAAGAATTTTTGCTCCTTCATGGGTGTAAAAAAGACAAGGCCTCAAACTTAGTTTCATAACAAGGAGAAATGGCAAACAAAGATTCTACTAATAACTTATAGCTCTTCTATTGTTCCCACTTCTGACTCTCATTGGTTATAAGTCTATAATGTTGACTATCAACAACAAAAAACTCAGGATAGATTAAAATATTAAGGAAAATTCAGTTATTATTTACATAAGATAAAGTGCTATTTGATGACCCCTAGGGAAAGTTTTGACTAGTCTATTTATACTTATAATCCTAAAATTATAAAAAAAGATGATTGGGCTGGGGAGATAGCTCAGCAGCATAAGTGCCTGCCTGGCAAGTGCTAAGCAGTGTGAAGTACTGAGTTCAATCCCCGGTTTAAAAAAAAAA
>NW_004524659.1:7440761-7442910 GCF_000260255.1 Octodon degus
AGTACTTTTTAAAACAAATGAATAAATGGGGGTCCCTTGGGCTTGGGAATCTGCTGAGCAAGCACCCCTGTAGTTGAAAACTCAACCACCTGAACTAATTGGCTTCAATTTTCTCTATGATGGGTGACTTCTCTGGGCTTTTCTCAGTGTTTTACTATGGCAAACCCCAACAAATGCTAGTAAAATAATCTGATATAAAAATAAGTTAGCTATTTTTTTTCCCCCTGGAATCAGGGATTGAACTCTGGCAAGCGCTTATTCCACTGAGCCATCTCCCTGGCCCCCAAAGGTGATTTTTTTTTTTTTTTAATTGGGGATTGAACTCGGGCCCTTGTGCTTGCCAGGGAACTGCTTATTCTACTGAGCCATCTCCCCAGCCCCTAAAAATAAGTTAGCTATAAGGAAGAGGCAAAACTTTTCTGTGTCTGAAACAATAAAGTTTTCTTAAGATATTAAGATACTCTTTAAACTTAGAAAACTAGACTAAAAAAAGGTTTTACATTTTATAAAGGTGACTTATCATTAAACTTTTGGTTACTTAAGAAGCTTAAGAGTTAAGGATTATTTAAATGTTGACCTATAAAATAATCAATTTCAGTAATCAGTTTATGTTTGATTAAATAAATAACTATTATCTTAATTTATGACACACTATAAGTGGGGCAAGAGATAACATATACATCTGAAAATAAAATACGCTGCAAGCCTAGGCCTTAAAGTTAAATGTACGGAGTTAAATCTAATAAGTTTAATACATACAAAATAATAAGTGCTCTCTTTTATATAATAAAATTATGGCTAGACCTTAGTCATAAAATGATCAAAATTTTTTAACATCTTTAAATTTGGTTCTGCTATTAAAAACTTGATCTACATCTATTGTTTACCTTTGGTTAAAATGCTTACTTTTGATTAAATATTTAGTATATCAATAAGATGATAATGAAATTAACAGTTTCCCAAATGTAGAGAGTCCTAAAGATAAATTTTAATTTTTGTTAGTGCAATTACACCCTGTAAATACGTTAAAGGAGTCTAAATTTTTGCCTTAAGAGTAAAAACTAAATAAATATATGTATTTCCATATAAAGAACAAAAAACAAGTAAGTATATGTAAAGACTTCCACATGGCTGTGACACTAATTATTGCTAATCTCATAATATATTAAATACATTTGTGTTGCCCAACTATACAGAACTCCAAAGATGCAGAACTTAGGGAGACAGCTCAGTGGCATAAGCGCCTGCCGGGCAAGCGCAAAGTCCTGAGTTCGATTCCTGGAACAGCAAGAATAAAATAAGAAAACAATAAAATGATACAGAGTTTCAAAGCAAAGTGATAGAAAAAGATGCAGAACTTATTAAAAAAAAATCTTACTGAACAGGGTGTCGTGGCACACGCCAGTGATCCCAGCACTTAGGAGAGGAAGGAGCACTGTGAGTTCGAGATCAGCCTGGGATACAAAGTGAGCTCAAAGCCATCCTGAATTGCAGAGCAGGACCCTGTTTGAGGTGGGGGTTGTGGGGGAAGACAACAAAAACACAAACATCTGGGCTGCGGCTATAGCTCAGCAGCATAAGCACCTGCCTGGCAAGTGCATGGTCCTGAGTGTGATCCCTGGTACCAAAGAACCCAAACCCAAACCAAATAAAAACAAATCTGATGCTATCTAGACTAAAGTTGATTTTGATGGTGGACCTTTTTAGGCTTATGTTTATGTGATTGTTATATAATTATGTTAGAACAATTGGATGTACCTAGACACTATACAGCCTGCACAGTGTCACACTAATGTTTAAAGATTGGGCAATAGTAACCTACAAAAATATATCTATAAACAAGTATATTCTACTTAAAAGATACTGTATTAAAAGGTATCAAATTTAAATAAGGGTTAATTTATGTCATTTAATATCTTATTAGACAAAAGTAATTGATAAAGATTTAAATGTAAAGGCTGGCCAAATAGCTCAGTGGATTAAAGTACCTGCAAGCAGGCAAAGGGGCCAGGGTTCTATCCCTGGGCCTGCTGTGCCAGCCTGGCCCCTGGGGTGTGCTGAGATGGAGATTGAGACTGGGCGAGGTGGCACGCCCTGTAATCCCAGCTGTAATCCCAGCACTTGGGAGGCTGTAAACAGGAGAATCACT
>NW_004524659.1:7444255-7445942 GCF_000260255.1 Octodon degus
TGAGTGCTGGGATTATAGGCATGCACCACCATGCCTGGCTGGGATTTTGTCATTAACAGGTCAAAGCCAGTTTTGCCATGTCCTACTTTTCTGTCTCAATAAATCTCACTTGAACTTTTTCCAACACACAGCAGAAAGTCTAACTAAAATACGTATATAGAAAGAGTAATAATAATGTCAAACAAAAGTGTGGCTAGATATAAAAGAGGCCTCCACACACCATAGTAGCCCCTGCTGGCAGTCTCTGGCTACATCTGTAACTTATGAACTTACGGTTGAACAAGGCTAAAAGTCTATATGGTGGCATTGATAGAGGCACAGTACGAGTCTTTAAGTTTCTTCGCTGAAATAGTTGAGAACTGCAGAGTCCTTGATCTCATAGTCCTAACTAGAGGAACTTATGCACTCATAAGCAAAATTTATTATCTCTAGGTAAAATATTCACATTATATAGACAACATGAGAACATAAGAAGAAAGGTCAGACTTCTAAGTAACCTCCATAAACAGACTGGTCTGTTTACCTACTCCCGTTCCCTAAGACAAGTCCTCATTTCAGTTCTTTAAGAAGAGCGTCTGGACTTGGTTCCTTCCCTTAACTACCCCAATCTGTCTTTTCACTTTGGTTCTTATGTCTGGCTCATGCATTTTTTAATCTGTTGCTAAAATTTGTTTCTTTTCACCTAGACGCTTGCCAATCTCCAAATGGCCACGCAGATGGAACCAGTGATGAATGTGGATCCTTTTATCAGGATCCATGAGGCTGCCCCTTTGAAGAAAGGACATAAGTGCTGAACCCCAACATGAGTTCTATTGAGGCCCTTTTATATTAACTCTCTGGAGAAAATCCCTGACTGCCTGACTACTTTTAGCAGGAAGTAGCTGGATTCTATCTTCACCCCTTCTTCCCTAACAGCACTGAGATACTTCTACAGAGGGGAGAATACATAAAAGACAGTTTAGTTAGTTTTTGATAGGCTACTAGCTAAGGAAAGGGCCTGAATTACACTTGGGTGATGAGCACATTAACAGAAGTTAAAATAAGAATAGGCAATGGACTTCAGACCGAGAATGGAATTTCTTAGGCAACATGAAATGGAATCTCTCTCCACTAAGGGACTTGAAGCCCTTGTCTACTAAGATCCTGACTTTTGACAAACTTAAAATGAAGAATAAGTGGCTTTTCTTAAAAATCTCAGTTTCCTTTTAACCATTTGAGCTGATTATCCAGGTTAGAGAGCCTGAGTTCCAATTGGTCATTTTAAATCCTTAGGACTGCCTGTGATAGGCGGACACTCAACAACTGAACAATTCTTGTGCTCCATGTATCTATAAATTCAAGATTGAGGTGCCATATGGTACCTTTCTTTCTGGGACCCTGGCTGGACCTTACCAGGAGCTATTTTTCTTATTTCCAATAAACACTCTTCTAACTTCCAAAAAAGATGGTCGCTTTATATACAGATATTGCTAATTATTTTGTTAGTCCTCCACTTATGGAGGTTCTGGGCAGCTGTAGACTCCTTTTAGAAATTCCTCCCAGGTTCTTGTCATGAACAAATAATTGGGCAAGCCATGCACAAAAGGTAGTGAGGTTTTACATGTATTAAAGGCAGGAACTTAAATTGACTCAGCAGGGTGAGTGGGCTAATTAAAGGAGATGTGCTCTATAGAGGGAGAGTGGGCCA
>NW_004524659.1:7472045-7472909 GCF_000260255.1 Octodon degus
TGGCTGGAGTGTTGTGGGGATCGAACTACAGCAACCTGAGGCTGACAGCTTTGTGGAAGCAGCCACTTAAACAACTGAGCTAAGGCCAGGCCCCTCTCATAATCTTTTGCTGCTGCTTCTCCCAAGTCTAAATGCTGTAGTGCCTAGGGCTTAGGTCTTGGGTGTGTTGCTTTCTCTGTGTACACTGATTCCTTGGGTCACCTTATCCAGTCTGAAGACTTTAATTATCTCTGCAAGGGAAGCTCCAAATTTACCTCCCTTGGTCAGACTTCTTCCTACAGTATCAGGTACTTCCTTTATTTATTTATTTTTTTTTGTGAC
This sequence comes from Octodon degus, assembly GCF_000260255.1. Taxonomy (NCBI): domain Eukaryota; kingdom Metazoa; phylum Chordata; class Mammalia; order Rodentia; family Octodontidae; genus Octodon; species Octodon degus. Next base: position 7,472,367 of record NW_004524659.1, read on the forward strand.
AGGGTCTCACTACGCATTTTGGGCTGCCCTTGAGCTCACTTAGTAGCCCAGGGTGACCTCAAACTCAGGGATCCTCTTTCCTCAGCCTCCCGAGTGCTGGGAGTGCAGGCATTTGCCACCACACCTGACTCACAGCGTCAGACTCGCATTCCCATCTTCCTCCTTACATTTCACTTGGACCCCAGCTGGGCATTTCAGGCTTCAAGGGTGTGATCACAAAATACAGTGAATGCTTAAATTAAAAAATATTACAGTAAAAGACACACTGCTATTAATTTACCCCCAAAACACTTCCCCTTGCTTTGAACATGCCGAAACCAGCTCCCTTGCCACGTTCTGGAAGTCCCCTCTCAGGAGTGCCTTTTGTTGTGCTGCTGTGGCTGCACCGATGTCCTGAATCACTTCCAGATGATTACTCTTCATGATCTTTTTGACTTTGAGAAAGAGCCAGAAGTCTCATGGTACCAGCTCTGGTGGAAAAGGCAGGTGAAGACGCACTGTAAGTTCTTGCTTGACAGAAATTATGTAAATGTCTTGCACTGC
>NW_004524659.1:7474260-7475071 GCF_000260255.1 Octodon degus
TACCACTAACCTATTTTGAAACTATCTCCTTGCTACTTCTTTCTCAATAAAATTATTTAAAAAAAGAGAGAGAGCAGAAGTAAATCTACCTATAAAATTATAATAAGTATAAACAGAGTAAAAATTCCCATCACAAGATAAAGATAATTTAATTGGATTTGGAAAAGACTTAAAATTATCCATTTTAAGAAAGCATATATAAAGCCTAAATATATAGGAGAATTGAAAAATAAAAGGATGACAAAAATTATATGGGGCAGCAGGGACCGGGGTTTAATCCCTGGTGTGCAATGCCAGTAAATGAGACTAAGCGTGGGGGCGCGCGTCTGTAATCCCAGTGCTGGGGAGGCTGGAAACAGGAGGGGCACTATGAGTCTCATCTGTGCAGTGAGACCCCTAGACCCTGTACTAAATACATAAAAAATTATATGAGGCAAATACCAAATGACAAATGAATGATAGGCAAGCAGGCATCAAAGCAATTACATAAATGATACATTCAGCATCTAGCCTTTTATGACTTTTGTTTTTCTCTACTTGAAACAATTAAGGACTTCATATCTTTTTTCACTTTTGCAGACAGTTCTGTGGCAAATGTCTGTAGAGTCTTGACAAGAGTTTTCTTTAGGGAAATTTTCCTTCAGACCAAGATGAAGAGTCACTGCCTTACAAAATGGCCTGATTCTAGGGGTTTGGCTCAGTGGCTAGCTCAGCATGCCTGGGGGCAGGGCTGGCGCAGCCTGTGGTGCCAGGGATTGAACTCTGGTCCCTGCGCTTGCCTAAGCAGGTGCTTAGTCTGCTGAGCTATCTC
>NW_004524659.1:7475171-7477989 GCF_000260255.1 Octodon degus
AACCAGGGATTGAACTCAGGCCCTTGCACTTGCCAGGGAAGCACTTATTCTACTGAGCTATCTCCCCTGGCTGTGCTTTGAATGCAAAGTCCTGCCCCTTTCAGGACATTCCCTCAGGGTTCATGGTCATTTTGGGGTTTTGTATAAATGAAACCTTTCAGAAAGAACTTTTCTGGCCATTCTATGTATTATTTCAGTACCATCCTGCCTACTTTCTATTTTCATTTATTCTTTATCTAACTAATTACCAAGCTCACATGCTTTTCAATAGCACACCTATTTAGTTTTTTTTTCCCCCCTCTGGCCTGCAAGTTCCATAAGGGTGAGACTTTTGTGTATTGTATTCAAGATTGTTTATACAGCTCCAAGAAAGTGCCTGCTGTATAACAAGTTCTCAATAAATATGTCCTTGTTCATATGAATACTTTTCAAATTTCTACAATTTCTTTCTTTCTTTCTTTTTTGGTACCAAGGATTGAACTCAGAACCTTGTACTTGCCAGGCAAACACTTAAGCCACTGAGCTATCTTCCCAGTGCTCTACAATTTCTTACAATAGTTTCTTTATTCGAAGGATTTAATCCCCATCATTTTATACCACCTAATTTGTTTCAGTTCCTCTTTATAGACTGAGTTAGGTTTGGCTACTGTTTAAATAATAATGAGATCGATCACTTATTTTGTAAGTGTCTGTTTCAAATATTTCAGGTGAGGGTAGGAGGAAAAGAAACTGGTTTGGATTTGTTTTTCTAGAAGGAGTTTTAGTTGATGGCACAGAATACGGAATGAGCTTACCAGAAAGTAGCCAAAGGCAGGGAACTTCCCTGTGGTGCTGAAGATTTTAATTTTCTTTCACTTTTTGTTATTTTTGTTGAAGTGGTAGTAGAAATGCCACAGTGATATTGATATCAATTGCTTCATTTGTTGAACGCTTTACTGAGTGCCAACCCTTGTAATGTTACCTGCACTCTCTCTTGCTGGGTACTATGACTATTCCAACACTGCTGGTGGCTGAACTGAATTTTGGGTAAATCAGGTTATTTTGTAGTCAGCTTCCAAGATGTCTCCTGTGAATTCTACCCGACTGGTACCTGCATACTGTGTCGTCCCCTCCCACGATACCACATGGGACTGTGGAACTGATAATATAGAGCAAAAGTTGGCTCATGCATCTTTTATTTGTTTATTTATTTATTTGGTACAATGTCTCACCACATAGCTCCGACTCATAGTGATCCTCCTGTCTCAGCCTCCCCAGTGCTGGGATTACAGGTGTGCACTACCATGTAATTTTGGTGACTCGCAGAGTGCACCTGGGGTTCCGGGTCCTGTGTGGCATGAGGTACTGGGGATTGAATCTAGGTCCTTGAGCTTGCCAGGCAGACGCTCAGACTGCCGAGCTATCTCCCCAAGCCTATCTTCTGGTATTAGGTTATGAAAAGTTGTGCCTTCTTTCTTGAGCACCGTGTTTCTCTCACTCTCTCAGATCGCTTGCTCTTAGTTGTGTAGTTCGATGTGTCCCGCAAAGTTCTCTTATTAGAAACTTCATCTCCAATACAAATGGTATCAGGTGGCAGCTTTAAGAGATATCAGGTCAGGAAGGCTGTACCCTCATGAGTGGATTAATGCTATTACTGTGAGTTTGGTTATTGGAGGAGGGAGTTTGGCCTCTTTTAGCCCCTTTGTCTGTCTTTTTTTCTCTCTCTCTTTTTTAGATAGAGTCTTGCCATGTAGTTTAGGCTGGCCTTGAACTCATGGCTATCCTCCTGCCTCAGCTTCCTGAGTGCTGGGGTTACAGGAATGGGCCATGTTGTTCACTTTTTTTTTTCTTTTGGTATGTGTACATATGTTCCTTATTCTGCCTTTCACTATAAGGTTACTGAATAAGAAAACCTTTCCTAGACCTGTGAGGCCAATAAACTCCTTTGTTTATAAGCAGTCTGATACTCAAGCAGCATAGGGAGGGTCCACAGGTAAAGAGCAGAGACCTCCAACTATAGCCAGTGAAGAACTGAGACCTGCCTACCACCCATGCATGTGCTTGGAGTGGATTCTCCAGCCTCATCTGAGCCTGCAGATGACTGGAGCCATGCCCTGCTCCACCTTGAGCCCAAGCAACTTAACTAGCTACTTAGAATTCCTGGTCCTTAGAAGTTGTATGTGGTAATAAGTGATGATTGTTTTAAGCTGCTAAACTAGGCGCAGTGTGTTACATTGCAACAGATAGCTGCTACAAGTAGCTTGACTAAGGCAAGTTGAAACATGGTGGAGCTAGAGTTTGAGCTTGCCTCTGTCAGACTTCAGCATCTGAGCTCATCACTGCAGGGCTGCGCTGCCCGTGGGTCAGCCACAGTACCCGCTGATTACCCTGGGCTGGTCAAGACCATTGCCTGAATCTTTGGCTTTGCTCTTGCCTATGGGACTGAGATGAGGCTAGAGAAGTAGTTGTCTCAGTTACTTTTTTCTTGTTGCTGGGACAAATACCCAACACCCAGAAATAAGGAAGGAAAGGTTTATTTAGCTCACAGTTTGTGGGGGTTTCAGATCATACTCGGCTGGCTCCAAGGCAGGGTGGCACAGGGCACAGGGCAGCAGTTCATGGCTGCCTCCTTATATTGTATGTACACTACATGCCCCAGGGTGGGTGTAGCACTCACACCCATATCCCCAGCATTTCATTTATTTACATGCAAGAATTCCAATTGAAACTGCAAGTTTCTACCAAATGATGAGACAGCATTTTTTCCAATTTTTTATTGAGAAACAAATAGCAGTGAGACAGTTTCACAACCAATTACTAGTACATTTTCAATAATTAG
>NW_004524659.1:7489109-7495021 GCF_000260255.1 Octodon degus
TCTTTTTTTTTGTTGTTAATATTTTTGCAGGAGGGAGAAGAATCAACACCTACCCTGCAACCCCCATCCAATTCTAAGTATATCATTAGACCTAGAATGAAAAAAAAAAAAGATTAAAGAATTAGAAAGTGCTAGAGGCCTTGTATCTGTTGGTAGCCATTTAACCTACCCCATAGTGGCATCCTGGTGTCAAGCAGCTGTGTATATTTTAAAAAAGCCCATCTGAATGCTCCAGAGGGCTTTTTATATCATGAGTTAGAACTGCCTGGAAGATCTGATTGGCCCAATTCCACAAAGAGGCTTCCAATAGGTTTTAAAGCCTTCTGTCTCATTTCTTTATGCATTTGTTATTAGTTCAATAAATAACAAATGGAGGAATTATCCAGTCACTAATTTGCCTTTTTTTTTAATCAAGTGGGATTCATGTTTTAATAAATTGCCATTTTTCTGTTATGGAATATGTGCTATAATATGCCTGTAATTCAAACATAGAAGCAATTTTTATTGTAGTATCTGTTTCCTTACCCATACATATGCTCTCCAGTGATAGCTTCGCCATGATGTTTGTTCATTTATTGCTTTTCTCATCCCATTCCGGTGGATGTCTTCTAGTAAAATGTGTTTTCTTCCTCAACTATTTCACTTAAAAATTCATAGTTATTTATTTTTCTCTTATTGTAAGAGTAATAACTGTCGCCCTTCTAAGATCCCTAATTTTTTTCTCTTTAAAGAATAATGTCAGCTCTGCTACTTAAATGGTTTTAGTTAGTATTATTGTCTTTTATATTTTTAGGAGCTGTTGAGTTCAGCACTAGGAAATTGCTGGTATTTGGCCATTTTGGTTACAGAAATGGTGATTTAAATGCTTTTACCAATTACATTTGTTTGCACTAGTAATAATTCTAATGCTTATATATTAAATTCCTGGCTGTTAGGTGCCCCAGATGAATACAGGAAGAGCTCAAGTCCTGTGCAGATGCCTGATCCCATGTGCTCTCTTTTCTCAGAGAATTACTTTCCAGGCTTCCACTCCCTCTCCTTTAACTTTTCAGAGCCAGAGGCCATATCTTACACTCTAGCTTTTCTGGCATTATATTCTAAAATTGGTACAATCCACGCAAAAATGGCAATGAAGCTTCACTTTTGGAAAAAGAAATGTATTTAGATATGGATGTTGAAGGGACGTTAGCTTGTTAATCCCCTCATGGATATTAGCAGCTACTGTGCATTTTACTGAGGGCAGACTGCCCACTGGTCTTCCTGCTTCCTTCTCGCGCCTTTGTCACCATCCCAGAAGGTGTCTGGTCCTACCCTTGGTTTCCCTTCTTGTCCCTGTCACTGGCACCTTCCTTTGGGCCCCTCTTCTCAAGGGTTTAATAATAATGGTGCTTTCCTTTACAGAGGACTTTGTGCCAAGACTGTGCTTCCTACATGGGTTTGCTCCTTTCTTTTACCCCATAGTCCAGTGGTTATAACAGGTGCTATCAGTACATTCACTTTAGAGATGAGGTAGGACCAGATATACAGTTGTAAGGGCCTCATTCAAAATGAAAATGAGGAGTTTCCTTTTTTGAAAATTACTCAAAATTTCAAGTCAGGGACAGTAGAACGCTTTCAGTTCCAGGCTGTGTACAACTGTGCAGGTTGTCTGTCTAGGAAGCTGGTCCTGAGGGGAGGAATTGTAGGCAAGTGAAGGGCAGTGAAAAATCTCACATTTAGGACATGGTGAACTTGTGTTCAACCCAGGGCCACAGGTGCCGGAGGCTGGCTTGCCTAACTGCTCTGTAGCACCAAGGTAATCTCTGCATTGGCTTTTTTTTTTTTTTTTTTTTTTTTTTTTCTTTTTTTTTTTTTTTTTTTTTTTTGCATTGGCTTCTTTTTCCTGGCTTTCTTTGTCCTACTCATCTGATCCAGCAGAATGATCTTTTAAAAACTTTAATCTGAGCTGGTGATGTGGTACACAGCTGTAATCCCAGTTTGTGAGAGTTTGAAGAGGGGGATTACAAGTTCATGGCCAGTCTGGGCTATGTAGGGAGTTCAAAGCTAGCCTGGCATTTAGCTGCCTCAAAAAAACCAACCAACCAAAACAGGAACTACATCCCAACTTGAACCTGACTACACTTGTCTGCTGTGGAGCACTCTTCTATGCTACTGCCTTTAAATACAACCCAAACAGATTCAATAGAATCCAATTCCACAGAATCTACAGAACTCAATTCTTTGGCCGATCTCCACTCTCTGAAATACTTGACACAGGCGAACCTCTGAATCCACGGGTCCCATGTTTGTGACTTCTAAATCTGGGGATTCTACAACCACGGAGTCAAACAACCTGTGTCAAAAATATTCAGAAACAGAGTTCACCTGTATTGAATAGTAATGACTTTTTTCTTATAAACAAAACAATTATTTAGGTAATATTTACACGGTATACTATTAGATGTTACAAATAGTCTAAAGTGATTTAAAGTATATTGGAGGTGTGCATAGGTTATATGCAAATACTGCATTATTTTATAAGAGACTTGAAGAACTGCATACATTGTTACCTGTGGAGGGCCTGGAGCCAATCCTCCATGGATACTGAAAGATGGCTGTGATTTGGTCATTCTGAGCTGCTTAAAGTTTCCACACATGCTACTCTCCTTCATGGCTCTGTGGTTTTTCATGGCAGAGTCTCTTCCCGGGCATTGATGTACTCTGGCTCCCTAGCAAACCCATATTCACTCTTCCTGTCCAAAGCTTGTTGGAATCACTCTGGCAGCACTGGTGCCCTCCCTCTCTGTGCCATCAATACCCCTGATTCATGCTTATTTAAGTGGTTGCTGCATGATATGAGAGTTATTTGTTCTGCAATTATTTCCTACCAAACTGAACTTTACATGACAGGGACAATGTGTCTCTATAATTTGTGCCCCCCCAAGCCTGGTCTGTGGTTTGACATGGCAGTGCGTTAGATCAATGTTAATTGTGTTGACTTAGATTCAGGACCTGCCTAAGGAGGGACATGGTGAGAGTTGAAAGCATTGGCTGTTAGTGAGGGACTCCAAGTCCGACTGAACTAGCAGCCTGGAAAGAGGAGGTTAGTTGGGTGTTTCTAATAGTTCTGTTTGTATTCACCTGGGACAAAGGCAATGGGAACAGGAAGGTCCAGGCTTTTGCTTCTCTGAGGTCCACTCTGATCACGACATGAAAGCCTATCAAAATCTGTATAGCTCCAGGGAGAGTATTAGAAACCCCAGTCATTGCAGTCACCACAATGGAGAACACTATCAACACCACAATGGAGAACACTAATTTAGAAGGAAATTATTTTCTTCATTCTTTCCAAGGTAATTAGTACCTCAAAGACAATTCCCCTTAATGCAATGAGATAATAGAAATTAAATAAAATAGAAAATAAAACTAATAAAGTAGAAATTACAAAACTCAGCAGATTTGCATGATCAGTCTAAATAATACTTTTAATTTACTATTTTTTGTTTCATAGATATATATGGCTTTTACCTCCCCTGTTTGCCAAGACCATTGTATATGTGAACTGTAGTGACCCAGTCATCAACACAAATGTGGATCCTTCTGATGAAGGAAAGGTGACATCAGTTTGCTTTAAGAATTTCTACCATCAGTCCTTTTGTGACCTGTCTCCCCATAGTCATACCCTCCCTGTCCCTCAGCTTCTTTCAGTGGAATATATTCCTTTGAAATGGAGTTTATTTCTAAACTAGATCACCACTGTGTTGAAAGCCCTTCTAAAACTCTTTTGAAGTTTTGATTTTGAAGATCTGCCTCATTCCTGCAATGAGATATGGGCATTCACCCCTCTTTCTTGCCCTCTGGTGACTCGGACTTCTCCCCAGGGTCTCTGGTACATTTAGAATCGTGCTCTGGAAGATTCTTACTAGAACGGCACCTGCTGACGTCATTGCTCTTGTTGTTCTCATTACTACTACTTCTGTGATTATCACATATGGGGTGAAGCTGCGAGGCTGCAAAAGCTTCCTTGAAGGGCTCCATCAAACCAGAACAGACCCTGGGACTAGAGGCATAAGTGTCAGATTTAACGAGTAATACAAGGTGTGCGGTTAAATCAGAATTTTAGAAAAATAACACATTTTAAGCATGTTCACACAATACAGGTCTTGGCACGTACTTATCCTAAAACATTGTTATTCAGTTTTCACATACATCAGTCTCCTTCAATCCGAACTGTTCTGTTTGACTTTGAAGACCTGACCTGGACACATTATTTTTGAAAATAATGGGCCAGTTAATTGGTAGAACATTTCTAAAGTCAGGTTTATTGGATGCAGTTTCACAATTAAATTCAGATTAGATTCAGCCATAAAGCAGGGTAAAATTGAGGGATTTGTAGATAAATAGATGCACTGTGAGTCCCTAATGATAACTGATGGGGTTGGGGAGATGGCTCAGTAGAATAAGTGCTTGCCTGGCAAGTGCAGGGGCCTGAGTTCAAAACCCGATTCTGAAAAAAAAATTTCATTTGGGGGCCTGCCACGTAGCTCAGTTCTTTAAGTGGCTGCTTCCACAAAGCAGTCAGGCTCAGGTTGCTATGGTTCGATCCCCACACCTCAAGCCAGCCAAACCTGCCCTGAAGCATGAGGGGAAAAAAAAAAAAAATCCTAATGATAACTGAAATAAGTCAGACACACAAGCTTACATGTGGCATGGTTTCTGTTATATGAGATACCCAAGATATAAATACAGCAAATGAAAGATAGAAAAGAGGAAGTAGGGAGATCTTTTTCAAATGGAAAGGCAAAAAGATGGAGGGAGGGAAATGGAGGAAAGGGGGACAGAAAGAAAAAAGAGAATTGAAAAAAAATGGAGCTAGAGCTTTTGCAAATGGGAAGGGGAATAAGCATCGGAGGGGGCAGTGAAAAATGCTAGGGAGAGGGAACAAAAAAGAATTAAAATGTCTAATCCACATCTACAAACTCCCCACAATACATAGAATCATCCTATAATACAAGCATGTACTAATACAAGCTCATACTCTACTTTTCTTCATGTGCTCTATCAGGTATCAGGTAATTTTGATTTGTTTCATTCACTGTGATCACTTGACTAAATTGGGTCTGCCTGGATTTTCTACAGTAAAGTCACTCCCTCTGCACCTCTCCTTGGGGTGCTGGGGATTAAGTCCAGGGCCTTCTGTGTGTTAGGTAAATGCTTTACATTGAGTTATATCCCTGGGCTTTTGTTTATTTATTTTTGTTTTGTTTTGTTTGTATTTTTAGTAAGGGTCTACAGGGTCTCACTATATAGATCAAACTCGCAGTGTTGAGCCTGTGTTCAGCCTTCCAAGAGCTGGGATTATAGGCATGTGCCACCATGCCCAGTCTCAATCTTCGTCTCAGTGTGCCCCAGGGGCGGGGCTGGCACCACACACCAGGGATCGAGCCCTCAGCTGCTGCAGCTGCTTAAGCAGATGCTTTAGTCCACTGAGCTATTTGGCCAGTCCTTGGGCCTTTTTATTTTATTAAGAGACAAAGTCTTGCTAGGTTCCTTAGAGTGACTTCAGCATTGAATATTCCTGCTTTGGCCTCCCTCTTTTCACTTAATTAGAATTTTCTTTTGAAGCACTTTGAGACTACATAAATATGTTGTTTCTTATCAAACTTTTAATTATTAGTTCATTTATGTCAGTTCAAGTTTTCATTTTACTTGATAGATTATGTTCCATTACTGTCATTTATTTTCATATTTGAGCTGTCTCAGACTTGGTTAGTGGGAACCTCTTCAACCTCACTCCTTTGTCCTTTTGAAAATGTCCCCATCATTCATTGAGAATTTCCTTACTTTATGAAATAATAAGATAGTACAATTATATCTGGTATTGTTCCAGACATGAAGCCTGCCTCTCTCTGTCTCTCTGTCTGTCTCTGTCT
>NW_004524659.1:7495121-7500728 GCF_000260255.1 Octodon degus
AGCAAAATATTCCAATATAGTTTAATAGTCCATAATAGTAGTGGGTTATCCATAAGACTGTCAATGTCTGAAGTTGTTGACTTGAGCATTTTACATTTCATCATATTAATATGGCTTTACTTTTTATACTTCATTTTCATACTTTTCTGCTGGATGGTTAAGACCAAGAAAGAGCAAGACCTATATAACAAGAAATGTAACTTTTGTATCTGATAAGGTCCGTCAAATTCCCTCAGGATTTAACCTGAAACCCTGTACCTCAGTTTGTACATCCTTTTGTCAGTGTCAGCCATGTGGATGAGTCATGGCCATTGCTTGACCAATTTGCTCTCTGTGAAAGCTTGAGAGAATGTTTTCCCTCCATGTGACTTTCCTTAGGCACACTCTACATCATCAATCACTTTCCTCTGTGGCCCCAAAATCTCCTTGATCAGAAAACTTGGAACACAATTGAGTTACAGGATATTACAGTACATGTTCTCCTATTTCCTGAGTCTTTACTGATCTTGAAAGGATAGGGCCTAAATGTTGGCTGTCCTTGTAGCCCTTCTTTTTCTTTAATTTTTGGTCTGAAAACTTAAGTTGTTAATCCTTGGACAGCATTTTGTAAAGCTGGCCCAGTTTGGTCACTCAATGATAAAGCAATGACTACATTAGTCATGGAATATTGAGCCCTACTATAAAAGCTGCTATGTTTGAATAGATTTAATACATGAAATTTTATCAAAAAAATCCAAAACAAATTGATCACAAACCCTAGAAGCCCACCCCATGACTAGACACAAACCATAACAGTAGAATCATGACTTCTACAGGTATCTTTCAGCTGGGTGCACTGGTACACTCCTGCAATCCCAACACCTCTGAGGTACAGGTGGAAAGATTTCAGGTTCAAGCTCACCCCGGGCAACTTAGCAACTTGCTCAACCCTGTCTCTAAGACATAAAAAAGAGCTGGGGATATAGTTCAGTGCAAAGGTCATGGTTTCAATCCCCAGCACTGGGCAGGGGCTGGTGGTAGTGGAATTCTAAGGTCATCTTTTATTCATACTCTCTGCATCGGAAAACTTTACCTATCTTAAATTCCCTCGATTATTTTGATAAGCATTTGCAGAAAGCACACATAAGTTATGGGTTGTGACCTCCAATGTAAGATTGCTGGACTTTCTTATAGGAGGAGAGAACTTCACTATAAAGGGCCAGAGAGTAAATCTCTTAGGTATTGTGGGTATAATATAGTTTTTAGAAATGCTATCTTTAACAAATTTTGAGACTCTGAATAGAGCCACACCACCATCTTTGGTACTGTAGATTGAACCCAGGGCCTTTGCTAAAGTTTCCAGGCTGGGATCAAACTTTTGATCCTGTATCAGCATTCTGGAGTGCTGGGATTATAAGCATAGACCTCCATACCCAGCTCTAGCTCCTTTCTTAGACAGTTGATTAACTCTACATTTCAAGCTGCCTCACCTGTTGCACTTCAGGCCCTATAGAGCCACCCTAATCGCTAGGAGCTGTGTGTCCCTGGTTGTCAGATATCTAACATTCATCAATCATCTTAAATATTAGTTTATATAATTGCAGTAGCAAAATGAAAGAACCTTTGGAAGGCTGTGTGCCAGCTCCTGTGTGAAATGCTTCCTATTCACCATCGCTATTAGTTTTCCTAAGGATGATTATATCTCCCCATTTTACAGATGACACACTGAGGACACTGAGGCTTAGCAAAGCCCAAGACAATCGGTCTAGTAAATGGAGGCAGCAGTTAATCTGAATAGTTAGAATTAAAAAATCATGTTCCTAATCTAGTTATGCAATTACATTTCTGTGGTACCTAATCTCCCATAAAGCTGTCCTTTAAAAATATCTATTGGCTTCAATTACCTTTACCTAATGCACTGTTTCTTTTGTTAAATAAGTTTTAATTTTAAGTATTCCTCAAAAGGCTATACTTTTCTTTTTTTGTAATTGGATGTTGAGCACAGTGACAGGATTGATTCTTGGATTCATTTTAGTTCATAATAGAATATATTAGTTTAGTCGGAATTGTTAATTTCCCCTTGGGGAGAATCAAGTGCCTGAGGCACTGATTGATAAATCAATAAATCTTTAGTGAGTCTGGTTAATCAACTGTCACACATATGTCAACCTTTTCTCCAGAGTATAGATTTTACTCAGGACAAGTGTGTTTGTTCCTTTCCATCATTTCCTTCTTTTAAATCGCAATATACTAAGGTATTTAAATAAATCCCTTACATAGATAGCTCTTTCTTTCTTTCTTTCTTTCTTTCTTTCTTTCTTTCTTTCTTTCTTTCTTTCTTTTTTTTTTCTTTTTCCTTTAAAAAAAATAGCAGTAGGGATCATGGTTTTGTTAGCTACCTTAGGGAAAGAACTCAGTTGTTTGCATATTTGCATTTCAACCCCTAACCTCTCCCGAGGACAAATGGCTGTCTGACTATTAAGCCCATAGGCAGAGCAGGGGGACTGTGGATTAAGCCTCTGAATGCTGACTAGTTTCACACAGCATTCCCAGCATGTGTGAAGAATGTGCTTGTAGCTCGAGGCAAACAGAACATCCAAAGCCGAGCAAGAATTTTGAAAAATAGTTGTCTTATGTATAAATTTATTTTGCTTTTAGTGTTTTATTCTGGTCTGTTTCATTATTCTTTGTTTTTACTTTCTTTTAAAATAGCTTAGTTTTGTTTGATATTCTCATGACCAAAGTTTTGGACACTTGTTTGTTGAATGCTTGCAGTTTTGATTTTTAAATGTTCTTTGTTTCTGTATCATTTAAATACCCAGCCATTGATGAGTGGCTCAGATATTTTTCCCTCCTGGTAGAGAAGGCCTGGTGATTTCTACACACGATGCCTGCGCAGCCTTCACTCTTCACAAATCAGGCCTGGTTGGAAACACTGATGGGCAGCAGCTTAGGGTTGTAGGTTTAAAATAGGAACAACAAGGCTTTGGGCTGTGGATTTATTTTTCTAACAATTTGAAGTTATTATTGTGCTTACTTTTAGGGCAAAACAAATGTATTCTCTTAAAGGCTCTTTATTCTTTTAGCAAAGAAACATATAGCAGTGTGAATTGCATCTGGGTAGAAAAATCAAACTAATTCGATGAGTTGGCGCCTCGATTAAAGGGATGTGTGTGTGTGTGTGTGTGTGTGTGTGCGTGTGTGTGCGTGTGTGTGTGTGTGGTAGTTTGCTGAGAATCTCTTTTCAGTAAGGTGCTGAAAGGCAAAACATGACCTAAAGCAGAGTAGAATCCTGTCCCTGTTCTCAGGAGCTCAAGATTCTACATTGAAGAAAGGATGCCGGAGGAGTTACCCACCAGAGAAAGAATACAGTTTGAGAGACTGTGGGCTGGGTAGAATTGGGGATGAACCCCTGAAGACTGCTGACCTTTTAACAATGCAGTTACGTTCTTCATGGCTGTAAAAGCCCAGGTGAAGGGGTGTGTGTGTGTGTGTGTGTGTGTGTGTGTGTGTGTCTGTCTGTCTGTCTGTCTGTCTGTCTGTCTGTCTGTCTGAGTCTGTATGTGGGGTAGTTTTAGTCAATCACTTCAGCCAGAACAAGTGGAGGGAAGCAAATGGAGATAATTTTATAAAAATAATTTAAAACTCACAACTGGGGGCCAGCAAGATAGCTCAGCAGCAGACTAAGTGCCTGCCTAGGTGAGTGCAGGGACCGAGTTTTGATTCCCAGCACCACATGCTGCGCTGGCCCTGATCCTGGGTGTGCTGAGCCAGCCACTGAGTCTGGGAGTGGTAACACACGCCTGTAATCCCAGCGCTGGGGAGTCTGAGCTGTGTAGTAAAATGCTGTACCAAATACATAAAATAAACTCACAACTCGTTAAATCTCTTTAGAAGTCCAGCATTGTACATTTTCCTTTCACATGCAATAAAATTAGATCCTTGTCTGAAGGGATAACAATTACCTTTATTATAAAGTCAATGCCAAATTTGTTAACTATTTTGGAAAATCAAAATGGGACTGGCACATAATAAGCTTTATGTTGCTTTAAAAATAGTTACCATAAGTGCTAGCCTCCCCATTGATGTTCTAGAACAGTGAAATTCCATTATGAAACCTGAGCTTTCTAAATTTCTTTATTAATTATTTGCTGTATTTTAAAACTAGAAATTGATTATCTAGTCCAGGACAGACACTTGGAGTAGCAGTGTTATAGCTTGGGGTTTAGACATCCCCTCAAAGCCTCATGTGGTCATAGGTGGGCTTTTTCAGAGGTGGCTGGATCAAGAGTGTGATTCTTTTTTTTTTTTTTTAGTGGAACTGGGGATTGAACTCAGGCCCTTACGCTTGCCAGGCAAGCACTTATTCTACTGAGCTATCTCCTCAGCCCTGAAATGATTATTCAAGGTTTTTTTTTTTTTTTTTTTCTGTACTGGGGATTGAACTGTGTGATTGATTCATAATGCAACGTTGGAATTAAGGGTGTATAATTACTAAATCCACTGATTAATTTAGCAATGTTTTAATCCCAGCAGTCTAGATAGGATAAAAGGGACAGAAAGATAGTTCTTTAAAAAAAAATTATTTATTTGGTACAGCACCGCACTACACAGCTCAAACTCATAGTGATCCTCCTGTCTCAGCCTCCCCAGTGCTGGGATTACAGGCATGCACCACAACTCCCAGTTTCAGTGTCTGGCTGTGGTACTGGGGATCAAACCCAGGTCCTTGTGCTTGCCAGGCAGGCACTTAGACCACTGAGCTATCTCCCCAGCCCAGAAAGACACTGTTAAGGCCCCTTTGTTGCCTTTGCTTTCTTTCTTTCTTTCTTTCTTTCTTTCTTTCTTTCTTTCTTTCTTTCTTTCTTTCTTTCTTTCTTTTTTTAAAGGAGATCACCACTTCTTTTTTTTTTTGCAGAACCAGGGATTGAACTCAGACCCTTGCAGGGAAGCGCTTATTCCACTGAGCCATCTCCCCGACCCCACCTTTGCTTTCTTGTGGGCACCATGAACTGTTCTCTGTGATGCTCCTTTGCTAAGACACCTGGCCTTAGTGCCAGCTGATCGTGGACTGAAACCTCTGCAAACAGTGAGCTAAACAAACCTTTCCTCCTTCAACTCTGGGTTTTGGTTTTTTTATCTCAGTAATAAATTGAAAAGCAACTAAGACAAGCAGCAACAAATTTGAACTGTTTTGTAGCTTTTTGAGGGGATAACTTCAATTTACTATTTCAGCAAATTAATATACAATTTAGAAATAGATAACATCAAACTACTCTTCTTTAAAACTTCTGCTAATTTTTTTTGTTAGATTATTAGAAAGTAAAATAAGTCACATTGTTTCTGGGCCTAGTGGCACACACCTGTAATACCAGCACTTAGGAAGCAGAGGCAGGAGGATAACTGTGAGTTCAAGGCCAGCTTGGGATACATAATGAATTCAAGGGCAGCCAGAACTGTATATTGAAACCCTGTGTCAAACAAACAAACACACTGACAAAGGATCTACAAAGTGTGGTACAGAGTTACAGGATAAATCCTGAGGGTACTTGACTGACTTTATCAGATACAAAAGTTACATTTCTTGTTATACAGGTCTTGCTTTATCTTGGTCTTAACCATCCAGCA
>NW_004524659.1:7510833-7521207 GCF_000260255.1 Octodon degus
ATATTTTCCAGGCAGGTGGTATGCCATTGAGCTATATCCATAACTTCCTTCCTTCCTTCCTTCCTTCCTTCCTTCCTTCCTTCCTTCCTTCCTTCTTTCCTTCCTTTTTTCCTTCTTTTCTCCCTTGTTTGAGACAAGGATTTGCTGTGTAGCCCAGGCTGGTCTTGAACTCATGACAATCCTCCTGATTTAGCCTCCCAAGTGCTGAGATTATAGGTAGGCTCCACCATACCTGGCAAAAATTTGGTGTTTTTCTAACATGGAATGATACTTAGGAACTAAGATCTGTATGCTAGGTGTGATCATCAATATTGTTGTATAGTTGTTCCCAGGCATATTTAGTGAATAAGATAAGGATTATGTGTATATATGAGATATACATATATATATATATAAGGAGTGTATATCCCTGTCCATTTACTCCTTAATTTATTGATATATCAATTATTTTTCATTCTTCTATCCATCTATCTAATCTAATCTAATTAAATCTAACATAATTTATCCTATATCTATGAACCACATTGATACTTTCAATTCCAATTCAATACTCCAGAATCATTCCATGTTTGTTTCCTTTTTTGCCAATAATGAAAAGCCTGCTCCTTATTATCTGTAATATATTTCCTGTTTTGGTTAATCCCCTGTATACAACAAGTCTCCCGTGTTCACTGCAGCCCCCCCCCCCCGGCGTAGCTCTCCTCCCGCTGCTTGACCCTCTTGCCCTGTGCTAGGATGCCCGCTGAGTGGATGCCCTTCTCATAGCCCCTGTGGCAGGCTGCCCCTCACATGCCCGGATGCTTGTTGGCCTCTGAGTCCCTACCCTGGGGTGCTCCCTGCCTGTCCTTCACATACACTGATGCCCCCTTTTCTTGCTCGGGCTTTATCGTCCTGGCCACACTCTGCTCATCTTGCCCAGGCTCTGACTTCCTCCATCGCTGCCTCAGCTGTGGATACTCTTCCAGCCCCCTGCGCTCCAACACCCCGTACCAGGCTTTCCCTTTATTGTAGCCATCTGTCCCCTGTGCTCATTCCTCCCCTATTCATCTGAGCCAAGTCGCCCCCTTCTAGCTGTGTAGTCACCCTTGCCCTCACCTCCAGCCCCTGTCTGTGTGACTTCCTCTCTCTCCCCTTCCTGATGACTGCTAGGCCTGAACTGCTCAAGACCAGGACATGAAAGGAGACGAAGAAGGAAGTGCTTTTCTACCTTGTGGCCTAAAACAATTAGCCCATGAGCTCACACCTGGGAGTGGCCCAGCTTACCATAACGCATGTGCATTTTCTTTCCTTGACAATGCTAAGCATGCTGTTCGTATCTTCCGGCACGGAGGATTGCCACTGAAAAATTCCATGCCAAGCTGATTTTCCTTTCCTTAAAATGTTATTTTGCCCCCCCTTTTTAAAAAGATTTATTTGGTACAGGGTCTTACTACACAGCTTGGAATCGTAATGATCCTCCTGTATCAGCTTCCCCAATCCCATGCCTGGGATTACAGGCATGCACCACCACACCCAGTTTCAGTGCCTAGCACGGTGCAGAGCTGGCACAGTACACAGTACTGGGGATCGAACCTGGGCCCTCGAGCTTGCCAGGCAGGTGTTTAGACTGCTGAGCTATCTCCCTGGTCCCTGTCCCTTTGCTTCACTGCTCCAAGAATTTTTCTTTACAGTTCCATCATTTTGTTAAGTCATGACTCCGTGTTGACCACTCTGAGTTGATTTTCAAAGGTAAGTCCTGTAAGTCTGGAGGGTCAATTCTTCTGTTACTTCATGGAATATTTTTGAATTGTAGTATTGTATTTTTTACAAAGTAATTTTCAGTTTTTCTCTGCTTTTCTTTCTAGGCCTATGTTGTCTCATCGTTGCTTGCTTTTTAATGTGCGTCATTATTCGCTCGACACTTTTTATTTCTTCCTCGTTTCGGTTTTACTTTCTCCTTTTCTCTAATTTCAATTGTTGTCTGTGAATGCTTCATATCTGCCAGTTACCTGGTTATCTAATTGATGAGCTCTTCTGGAACTGCTTATGCTACTCTTTCATATCTTCTATTAAAGTTCTGCAACTCATTTTGAAATATTAGTTTACTATTTCTGTATGCTTTGCAGTCCTATTTTTGTGGTGGATATTTATCTTCTGAATATTTGATATTTATCTACTTTTCCTCTCTGTTTATATTTTTGAATAAGGAGTGACCATAATCATCTTGTAGCTAAAGTCGTATTTTTAGAAAAAAATTCCCATGGTGGGAATTGAGGGGGGGGCATGATATTGTTCTCTGTTTTTTTGATTTTGCCATAAAGTGTTAGAAAATATGATCATCGTGCAGTCATCTCTTTAGTGTTGTCTGGTGTTTGCTTCCTCTGTGTAGTGGATCTCTCATGGGTGGGCATAGTGTTACACCCAGCTGAAATGAATTAGTGTGGTGCTGGCGACCGCAGGCCCACCTGAGGGCTGTTGCCAGAAGCATGAAAGGCAGAACAGGAGAAGCTGGCAAAAATGCTCTTAGGGATGCTGTTTGGAGAAGCTGCTGCAGCTGTTGGAGGCTGCTAGGCCTCTTGGGCTGTTCTGCTGGAGACTTTGTCGTTCTGGCTTTCCTGATGAACTTCGGAGGAGCTCTGGTCCTCAACTTGAGCATCGCTTCCTGGTTCCAGAGGGGAAGATGGTGCACTGCTCAGCCTCATGAAGCTTGTTGCATTGGCTTTCCTGGTGGGAACTCAGTTTTCTTCATCATTGGAGGAGCGCAGGACCTCACTGCTGCTGAGAATGGCTTTGGGACTTTAGGGGGAGCTCTGCTTCTTACCTTGAGCATTGCTCCTAGCTCCAGTTCAGACCCCTCAGCCTGCTATCACAGGTCCTTCATCCCCTGGCATAGACTTCCTAGCTTCCACCTCTGACCTTTGGACCTCTCCAGCACACATCCATGAAGCAGACCTGCATAAGACTTTGTTGTGGGCTCTAGGCCTCCAATTGGCTTGTGGGAGGCATTGTTATGGGCTCTAGGTTTTCAGATGGACTCATGCAGGATATTAGGATCCAGGCCCTCAGCTGAGTCTTTAATGTTATGCGTGTGGACAGATTTCCTGCACTCGTATTTGATTCCTGGGTGATTTATTATAAAAAACTATTATAAAATGCATCCTGTATTATTTTGTTCCCTCAAACCATGACACTCTGGTTACCTCTCCCACTAATATAGGAACCTACTTCCTCTTTTTGGCTTTCACCAGTTTGGGCTCTGCTCTCAGCTGCTTCTCCTCAATGTGGGCTCTGCTTTCCAGACACCTACTGGGTGTCGCTAAGTGACTCCATGGCCAGCTGCCCAGTGGACTCTCTCCTCTTCTGTGCCTGTGTTCATGGCTGCTGGGAACCTTTGTTCTGGCACTAGTTGCTAACAGTTCTTAGTGTTTAGAACCCTCGTTTTTCTCTGATGCTGGCCTGCAGTCATCCGCTTGTAGTGTGCATAGCTTGGTCTTGCCCACCTCTATTCTAATGTCACTGGAGATTCCGTGTGACCTATGTTGGATGATGATGTTATCTCTGTGTTTCATCTTTTGCTATCCTAATTGATCCTGCTGTTTTATGAGAAGGTTTAGGGAAATTACAAAAGGGTGCTGTTGCTGCTTCCGTCTTCTTTCTCTTCCCATTTTCATAGCTTGGGACCCCACCCAGCACTGTACTTTTTGATTGGAGCTTAGGAGAATCTCTAAGGAACCCATTCGATAGAGAAATTCTATAGGAAAATGATTCATGTCATTCTTTGAGGATAGATTCCTGGCTCTTCTTCGTGCCAGAGGTGTTGGAAAACAGAAACCCAAAAAGGCAACCCTGAACTCTCAGCTTTCTTATGAGGACAAAGGAAAGCAAATAGGATT
The DNA here is from genome assembly GCF_000260255.1 of Octodon degus. Taxonomy (NCBI): domain Eukaryota; kingdom Metazoa; phylum Chordata; class Mammalia; order Rodentia; family Octodontidae; genus Octodon; species Octodon degus. The sequence goes on from NW_004524659.1 coordinate 7,514,706, forward strand.
TCCATAATGTAATAGAATTGTTAAGGGCCAGGGCTTCTTCCCTTTCACTGGGGCCACTGTTCTCACTCAGCCTTGAGATTGTGGGGGCAAACAACATATTCTCTACAGAGCACTGAATTGCCAGAATTTTTGGAATATAAATACTTAATTACTTTCACAAATAAAGTGAGATTCTCAACACTTTGTTATAAATAAGTTTTATTTATTTATTTATTTTTATAGTTTTTTTCCCCCTGAAACCGGGGATTGAACTCAGACCCTTTTGCTTGCCAGGGAAGCGCTTATTCTACTGAGCCATCTCCCCGACCCCAAAGTAAGTTTTATGTTACATGAGTTTGTTCATCTTCAGACTAATAAAAGTGTTTTCAACATGTCTGAGGTAGGGTAGGCCGTGGTATGATGTCCAGTAGGTTAGGACCCTTAAGTATACTTTCAATTTTTGGTAGCCTCAACTTCTGATGGCTTTGACTCAGTGGTAGCCCATGGAGCATTTTTAACTCTCAGTGATTCTTGGGTCTACTTTGTGAGGTTTTGGTTCTGTCTTCTAAGTCTTTCCTCTTTCATCATTGGCCTACTACCTATCTGGAGAATTTTGGGGGTTCTACAATTTTCCTTCCTTTTATACTTTTCCCCATTCACTCCACACCTGTACTGTTTCTGTTGATTCAATTTCTCAAAAACTTCATGGGTCTTCTGTAGATTTCACCGAGATTCACTCCATTGTGACAAAGGCATCCCTACAGGTCTTTTGGAGGTGCTTGCCAAGAGGGGTGGGGGACATTTTTCTTAAGCTTCTATAGGATCCATAGTTTTAGTGAAACCATGTATCATGCCCATAATTAGTCTCTTCAGAGCATACATTTTGTGTTTGAAAATTCTTGGTCTTGTCATGGTTTTCAAATAAGATCATACAATAAGGCCTGTAGCTTTTTCTCTAGCGAATTTATACTTTTCTGATATACTTGGATACCCATTGGTGTTATTTGCTACAATGTAAGGAATGCAGGCTTCCAGGCACAGGGAAGAGCTTGCTCTCTATTAACTTTTCTCTGTCTGCCATAGTCGTTGTTCCAGGAAAAATACACACACCTTCTTCTGTGCTCCTTGCTTGCTAATAAAAGTAGGCTGACCTTAGAGATTGTTGTGCCCATCCACTAGAGGCAGGTTCCTCCTGGTCCTCTACAATATTCTCTTTTGTCTTTATTCCTTTCTGCCCTTACCTCAGGTTTCCAGGGGTCTGATTAGCTGTTGGCAATTAGTGCCCAACAAGGGGCTCAACTTACAAAATGCTGGTGTAGCAGCTCAGAATTCCTGGACTCAAGTGATCCTCTCACCTCAGCATCCCACGTAGCTGAGACTACAGGCACGCACCACCATGCCTGGTGTGTCCAAGGGAAGCAGGGAAGGGAAGCTGCTTCTTTGATATATCCCAGGCGTGCACAACCATTGCCATCCCCACCCTCACAGTTGCCTCACTGCTTCTGCTGTGGCTGCCAGCCCTTATGCCACCCCTGATGATGTGCTGCCCTTTTGGGTGTGCTATATCAGCCTCTAGAAATTTGGGATGTGAGGGACAACAAAAAGTCCACTTTCTTCCTGATCTTTCTCTTTTCCCTCATCAGGGGGAGCAGTTGCAGTTGGGCCAACAATTGTACACATGTTTCCCCACACATGTGCAAATTTCTAATATGGATTGTACCAAATTACACAAAGAAGAGGTCTCTGGGGTAATCTGTTCCCCCCAGCCTGTGCCCTTCTTAAATTTTTACCCATGCTATGTCAATTCTTCACATCCAGTGTTCCTGCCTGCAGGAACCAGGGGTTATGCTTTGTAATCACTTGCAACAATTTTGAAAGAGTGGGTACCTTTTTTGCAGAGGGTTTGCTGTGAGAGCACAGGAGAGGTGAAAACCACCACTAGATCAAAGCTAACATGGGAAAGGAAAAGGCTCATATTAATATCATCATCATTGGACACACGGACTCTGGCAAGTCCACCACCACCAGCCATCTGATCTACAAATGCAGTAGCATTGACGAAAGAACCATTGAAAAATTTGAGAAGGAGCCTGCTGAGATGAGGGCGGGTTCCTTCAAGGAATCCCTGGGTATTGGACAAGCTGCAAGCTGAGCGTGAACGTGGTATCACCATTGATATGTCCCTGTGGAAATTAGAGACCAGCAAGTTTTATGTGACCATCATTGATGCCCCTGGATACAGACTTCATCAAAAACATTGATTATAGGCACATTTCAGGCTGACTGTGCTGTCTTGATGGTTGCTGCTGGTGTTGGTGAATTCGAAACTGGTATCTCCAAGAATAGGCAGACCCATGAAAATGTCCTTTTGGCTTACCACACTAATTGTTGGTGTTAATAAAATGGATTCCATGGAGCCACCCAACAGCCAGAAGAGATATGAGGAAATTGTGAAAGAAGTCAGCACCTACATTAAGAAAATTGGCTATAACCTTGACATCATAGTTTTTGTGCCAATTTGGAATGGAGCCAAGTGCTAATATGCCTTGGTTCAAAGGATGGAAGGTCTCTTGTAGAGATGGCAATGCCAGTAGAACCACACTGCTTGAAGCTTTGGATTGCATCCTTCTACCCACTCACCCAATTGGCAAGCCTTTGCAGCTGTCCCTCCAGGATGTCTATAAAATTGATGGTATTGGCACTGTCCCTGTGGGCCAAGTTGAGACTGGTGTTCTCAAACCGTGTGGTCACCTTTACTCCAGTCAACATCACAACCTGTCAAAGATGTCTGGTGTGGCAATGTTGCTGGTGACAGCAAAAATGACCCACCAATGGAAGCCCTGGTTTCACTGCTCAGGTGATTATCCTGAACCATCCAGGCCAAATCAGTGCTGGCTATGCCTCTGTACTGGGCTGTCACACAGCTCACATTGCTTGCAAGTTTGCTGAGCTGAAAGAAAAGATTGCTTGCCGGTCTGATAAGAAGCTGGAAGATGGGCCCAAGTTTCTGAAATCGGGTGATGCTGCCATTGTTGACATGATTCCAGGCAAGCCCATGTGTGTTGAGAGCTTCTCTGACTATCCACCTCTGGGTCATTTCACTGTTCACAATACGAGACAGACAGTTGCTGTGGATGTCATCAAAGCTGTGGACAAGAAGGCTGCTGGAGCTGGCAAGGTCACCAAATCTGCCCAGAAAGCTCAGAAGGCTAAATGAATATTGTCCCTGACACCTGCCACCCCAGTCCTAATCAGTGGCGGAAGACCAGTCTCAGAACTGTTTCTCCCAATTGCCATTTAAGTTTAATAGTGAAAGACTGGTTAATGATAACAATGCATCATAAAACCTTCAGAAGGAAAGGAGAATATTTTGTGGACATTATTTTGTATGTGGCAGTTTTTAAGTTATTAGTTTTTAAAATTCATACTTTTTAATGGAAACAACTTGACCAAAAATCTGTCACAGAATTTTGAGACAGATTTAAAACAAAATTTAATGAGAGAGAGAGAGAGAGAGAGAGAGAGAGAGAGAGAGAGAGAGAATGAATACTGACCTGGAGCCCTAAATGTTTCAATAACATGGGCAAAGACTGCACAAATCTTGGCTCTTCTGCTGCCAAATTCTGTCCCATTATCCCAGTTAGAAAAGCTTTTCCATGGTGCCACTACTTACTTTCACGTCTGTTTGGTTGACTCCAAAGTGGGTCCATGGAAATTCCCCATGCCTGTGTAACTTCTTGCCACTCTGATGGGCCTTCCTCTCCAAGCCTCATGTCCCCATTTGGGTGTCAATTGTTGGTCAGCTGATCAATTGCTGGAGGGCTGATCAGCCCCCCTACCCCCATACATGAGAGGGGAGCAGTGTGGAATAAAGAAAGACAAAGGATAATATTCCACGTGCAAGGGGACCAGCAGTAATTTGCCTCTAGTGGATAAGCACACCCATCTCCATTGTAGGCTTACCTTCATTTGCAAAAGAGGAGCACAGGAAAAGGGGTGGGGTATTTTTCCTGGAAAGTGACTGAGGTAGATAGGAACATTTATTATTTATTTTATTTTATTTTTTTGCGGTACCAGGGATTGAACTCAGGATGTTGTGCTTCCCAAGCAAGCACTTATTCTATGGAGCTATCTCCCCGGCCCCTAAAACTGTGAAATACATGTAGAACTTTTATTACTTTTATTTTTGAAGTACCAGGGATTGAACTTGGGACCTTGTGCTTGCCAGACAGGTGCTTATGCCACTGAGCTATCAGCCCTTATAGGTAATATTTAATAGAGAACAAACTTTTCCCTGTGCCTGGATGCCTTCATGCTTTACCTTGCTCTCAGCAGATATTATTTTACCTTAGGAGCTTGTGGTTCAGAGCCTTCCCTGTGGAACCAGGAAGCATAGTAGCCTTCCCCATACTTCTCTGTTCCTAAAGCAAGGTCATATGGGCTTTGAGACCATGGGACCCCAGTCATGTAGCCTGGCCCTCAGTATAGTAAAATATTCCATATTCCTTGGTCCCCAGCATAGTAATATAGTTCATATCCTCTGATCCCCAAACACCAGGCAATACCTTCAATCCTTTGCTTGGGAATCTCCTTAGTTCAGTAGCCAAGTCATCACTTAAGTCTATTTTTCCTCATAACTACAGGAGATAATTTAATCAAGATTGTTTCTAATGTGTAACAAAAATCCTTCCTTTATTTTCTAGTAACAGATTTCTCACTTTCTTTGAGTTGCAACCAGCAATACCCTCCAAATTAAAACTTCCATTCTTCATTTTATAAAGACAATATAGGCTTTTCATATGATGCTGATCAAAATTCTTCCAGTCTTACCCAATACTTTCTTTCAGATCACTTCCACATTTTTAGATGTTGTTATAGCGGCACCTTCCACCCTGTGTTTGTTACCTGCTGCTAGAGGAGATCATTGCTGCAGCTGACAAATACTAGTTGTCCAAAGATGGTATATTCCAAAGAAAAAACTGACCTTTGCCTGGTATCATGGTTTGGATCAAATACATTCCCAAAAGGCTCATGTTCAGAGACAGGGTTGGAAGGTGATTGGATCATGCAGGTACTATATTCATTAGTGGATTCATCTATTAATGAGTGCATAGCTGGATGTGCTGTCAGGACGGAGAACCTAGTTAGAGGAGATGTGTCATGTGGGTGTGATCTGGAAGGGTATGTTCCCATTCCCAGCTCTTCATCTCTGTCTGACTTTTGCTCTTTCTCTGCTTCTGGCTCCTAGGATATGAACAGCTTTTCTCTATGAGGCCGCTTTGCTATGATACTTTTGCTTTGAAGCCAGTTACTGTGGATTGAAACTGTGAGCCCAAGTAAGTTTTCCCTCCTTTAAGTTGTGTACATCAGGACCTTCTAATGTTCTCATACTGGAAAGCTGGTGAATGCACCTGGTTACTGGAAGATAACCCCTAACCTCTTGGAATATCCTGGCTGTTAAGACTGTCTTTGCCTTGGGTCATGTCAGATAGTTGATGCGGACAGTGTGATTTATGACGGGCTTTGGGCTACACAGGATGACCTTAACCTCTGCAGGGGCTTGGATGTAAGGGTCAGCCATGTATACTGTCAGCTATGCCTATAGAACCAAGCTCCCAAAATCACCTGGGTGCCAAGACTTGAGTAGACTTCCCTGGCTCACAGAACTGTGAGTTATTACATGTCACTGTTGGGAAAATTCAATTGGTGTCTTGTTATGGTTTGTGTCTAGTTGTCCCCCCAAAGCATCATGCAGTCATGGGGTGGACTTGTAGAGTATGTGAATAACTCATGATCCACTGGGATTATGGGTGTTAGTACTACACCAGGCTTGGGGTGGATAGTCTGAAGGGAGACAGACTTGCTTTCTGTGGCCATTGTTGCTGTCACTCCTCCCTTTTGCTCTTGCTGTTTTGCTGTTTGCTGCTGCTGTGAGTTGCTACCCTCTGCTATGTGCCAGTTTGCCTTAGAGCCAGGTTTGTATGGACTGAAACCTCTACTAACTGTGAGATAAATAAAACTTTCCTTCCTTATTTCTGGGTATTTGTCTCAGCAATGAGAGAAAAGTAACCGAGACATGGCCACAGGACTCCCCTGGGGAAGGAGGACTGGAAGCTTCTCTCTGTTCTGTCTGGGATTTTGTCCTATACATTTTTTCCACTGCTGATTTCAATCTGCTCTGGTTCACTACAACAGGCTACAACCATGAGTATGATGGTTGTGCTGAATTCTATGAGTCCTTCTAGAGAATCATTGAACCTGGGAGTTAGTGTTGAAAGTGCCTGAACACAGCTGCATTAAAAAATTCCCACATATACGAGAACCTGTACTGTAACAACATGTAACTCAGTTGTGCTCCAAATTTTCTGATCAAGAAGATTATGGAGCCACAGAGAAAAGTGTTCGATGATCTAAAGTGAGCCTGGGGAGAGTCACATGGAGAGAAAAAACATTTTCTCAAGCTTTCACAGAGAGCAAATTAGTCAAGCAATGGCCATGACTCATCCTCATGTCAGACACTGAC
>NW_004524659.1:7521602-7522439 GCF_000260255.1 Octodon degus
GAGAAGAAAGAGGTGTACTAACAGTGTTTGGACAGAATATCCTGTCTGCTTCTTGTACCGTGGATAACCACTAAGAAGATAACAATGTACAGTGTATTGACTATCAAAACTATCCTATTAATCAGCTGTGAAACTGTCTCATTCATATTTATTTCTCAATAAAAAAAGAGAAAAAAATTCCCACAAAGTTAGTGTCACAAAACAAAGCACACACTCTTTTATAAGGGCACTGTTGAGCTTACTTCTCCACCTTGGGCCTCATTCGGTTGTGATCAAAGTATCAGCTAGACCTGTTCTTATCTGGAAGTTCACCCGGTGAAGAATCTGCTTCCAGGTCTGACTGTTGTTGACAAAAGTTCCTTCCTCATTTTTCTGGAACTAAGAGCCTGGGCTCCTTGCTGGCTGGAGTCTGGAGGGTGCCTTCTTGCCCTCTGTTCTTCCATCATGGGTACTTACCTCACCAGAGCCATCTAGGGAGAACCTCTGGAGGAAGACTGATCACACGTTAGAGTCTTACAATCGTAAGATAAGCGTGGGACTGACAGCTTGTCATCTTTGTCATATTAGTAGATTATTAGAGGCAAATCAGAGTTTGTTCCAAGGAAGATTTCTTGAAGGTATGAATACCAGCTGATGTGTCACCCTGAAGTGTATCTACCACACTCTTAAGGGGCCAATATAAGGGACAGAGAGAAATGGTTGGTAAGGAGAAAGAGAAGTAAGGCCAATGCTCTTTTTGGACATGGAAAAAAAAATGTATTGATGTAATGATCCATTAGAAGGGAACTAATTGGGGCCGAGGAGATGGCTCAGTGGAATAAGTGCTTCCCTGGCAAG
>NW_004524659.1:7522539-7543224 GCF_000260255.1 Octodon degus
AAAAAAAAAAAAAAAAAAAAAAAAAAAAAAAAAAAAAAAAAAAAGAAGGGAACTAATTAATAAAATGATGCTTTGTAGGTCAATCACAATAGTCTTTCAAAAGTATTTATTTATTTACTTATTTTTGTAATACTGGGAATCAGACCATGAACCCCAAGCATCCTACCACTGAGCTAGCTCCTTAGCTCTACAGTTTTTGTTTCTTAAACTTCGAATGCAACTTGTTTTTCTCTCTCATTTATCACAAAGAATGTAGTTTATGAGTGTCATTTCCCTCAAATATAAAATGTAGATATTGGTCCAGCCTAGTGATCTTTAGAGTAGGTAATGTTCCAGAAAAGATGACCATGTGGAGTTCGGGGGAAAAAAAAACCCTGGAGCTTATATACTTACTCATTTTATGATGCCTTTTTGTGTCTGATTTAGAATGTATATACGAATACAATGTTTGAAGTGAATTATAAATAAATATATTTATATTGGAAAGCACATTAATGACTTTTTTGGGGGGATATAGGGTCTCACTATGTAGTTCGGACTCCTGGTGATCCTCCTGTTTTCAGCCTCCCCAGCAGCTGGGATTACAGGCATGTGCCACCATGCCCAGACTATACGACATTTTAACTGATAAGTAATCAAGTTAAAAAAATTAACAGGTTATTTTAACAGGTGACACACCTTGTAATCCTGGCTAGTCAGGAGGCCAAGGTAGCAGGATTTCATGTTGGAGACTAGCCTAGAGGATTGAGTGAGACCTTGTTTTGAAACAAAGATTTTTAAAAGGGCTGGGCATGTGGTACAGCATTTGTCTTCCATGCTCAAAGCTCTGTGTACATCCCCAGTAAAGGGGGGTGGGTGCGGGGGGGGGAAGAATGTTTTCAAAGTGCGGACCTAAGTGTATGTTTGGGGAAAATGTTTTATTTTACCAGATTTTCCCAGAGGGGGATTCTTGGGATTAACCACTGAGAATGGATTTTTTGCTGCGGGCCTTATACTTTTGTAAAGATATCACGGGGTCCTGACAGGTCCTTTGTGACTCTGAGGTTCTGACTTAAATATTTGTTATTTTTTATAACCTTTATGGCTTAAAATTATCTTCGCGTTATGTTTCACTACTTATTCGTTTTCTCTTATCCTGGAAATCTTATTTTAGTATTAATAAATGTGACATGTAACTCGGGTCAATCTGCACGACTCGGTTTGTGTTAAATATTGACAATTGGACCATTCTTCCTGCTTGCGTGTTTGGATATTTTCCTGGCTTATAGATTAGCCTAATGAACTATGAACAGAAGAAATCTTCATGAGGATAGTTTGGTACAATGCTTTTAATAATGCTCATGCTCAAAGAAAGGATTTCTCCAGAAAGAAGGTGTTTATGATTCATCGTGATGCCATTTTATTGATAATTCTAAGACCTACTCCAGGCCTCCGAAATCCTACCGTGGATATTTCCACTGAGTTGTGTACATGGAGACACTTTATTGATTGTGTGGCGATGTATCTGTGTGAGATGTTTTCAAGCATTTTTTACTCTCCTGAAATCCACGCTTCAGGTCTTGAGCTTTTGAGTGGTTTTTGCCTACAGAAAAGCCCTGGCGCAGTGCCCCCTGCTGGTGAGTGGCAGCTGAGAGTTGGCATCGTGTCAGTGATGGACGGAGTGGGTCCCTTTGCTGACGTGGAGCCGGGGGGTGATGCTGAGCCTGCCAGGTCATTTTAGATCAGGTCATTAAAGTAACAGAAGGTCGAATCGATAGAAAACGAGAAGCTCACAGTTTTCTCTGCATTTTTTAGACATGTGATGATTTGTTATAGTGCAGTTTGGCTGATAAAATATGAACACTTCACAAAAATGTTTGTATTTCAGACTAGGGCTAAGTTCATTTAACAAGCCATTTTGCCCCAATCCTCAGGAACAGTATTCTTGTTCCATGGGGAGACCTAACCTGAGCTTTAGCAGAGAATTTAACATGATATATTCTAGGAGTGTTAATTTTGTTACACAATTAGAAAAGCACTGAAGACACAACGCCCTCTTCCCTTTTATTTCAATGACATGAATTAGCACTCATTTGTGCAGGGTTCTAAGTGCTGATGATCATGTTAAAGAAAATTAATTAAAACTAAGGACCAGAGGAGTGTTTTGGATGATTATTTTAACTTTGGTCTCTAGTGAAGGTGATTGTTTTATAATGAATAATTATCCACTTAATTTTACTCCCACAGTTGGGGGAGGAGGTACAGTCTATGTCTCTGGTGAGCATATCACGATAGTATTAGTTTTGATAGGCTTTAATTCAGGAGCGTGGTGCACACTTTAGGATTTGTGTGTCTCAGAATCATGAACTGGTAGCTTGTTTACTTAGGTGTTTCCCATGAGGCAGGAAGCAAACCAGGAGAATGTGCATTCTTATACCCAAGTGAAGCAGGTGCATTAGTGAAGCAGGTGCATTAGCTTTTCAATGAGTATTATATACAAAGTTCCCTCCTACAAATACCTACTTATGATAACTTTAATTTCTAAATTAAGCACAGTATAAAATTAACATCAATAACTAATACAATTTTCTCTATGCTTTTGTGTTCCTAGGGATTGAACCTAGAACCTTTGCATTGAGCTATATCTCCAGCCTTTTAAAATTTTATTTTGAGACATGGCTTTGCTAAGTCCTGGACTGAAATACACTGCAGTCAGACTTTATTCCCTATCACCCCAGTGAAATGTCCTCATCAAGTCAATGATGACTTTCTTAATGACCAATCCCCAATATAGAAGTACCCCAAATCCATGATTTTTCTTTCTAAAGATTTGGTTACCTGTGATTAACCATAGCTCAAAAATATTAAACAGAACATTCTAGAAATTAACAATTTATAAGTCTTAAATAACATTGATTGTAGTATACAGTCAAAATTGTTCTATTTTAAATAGGATTCACTAAGGTAAGTTGATATTCAGATGAGAAAAATTATAGACCCATGACCAAGGACCCCTTTATGAGCAGAATCAATAGAAACATTGTGGACTGGTGATGGGTAGAGATAGTTTTGTACTATGACTCCACAAAAGTCCCCAGCTGAGGACACGGTTCCAGGGCAAAGGTAGACTCAGTCTGTGTGCAGAAAGAGATCATTTCTGGCACCTAGAGGAATGGGGGAATCCAATAGACACTAAGGTCTCAAAGGTAAGAGGAAAAGCTGGCCTTGATTTGGAATGCATGCAATGAAATTTGAGCCGATCACACTTCTGTGGCATTCTCAGTAGTTATTCTGTCATTTCTGCTGCCTGGACTCTTCCCCCAACTCTTATACACACCCTCCCCACTTGCTGCCATAAAAGACTCACCTTATTGACCACAATCTCTAGAATGCTCTGGTGGTACCTGGGTGCCCACTTGCACCCGACCTCCTGTGTTGGGTTTGAATACCACTTTCCAAGATCCCAGTGTGTGCTCTTTCTGTAACCTTTGGAAATGGAACACCTAAGAGGTGGCCCCTCATACTCAATAATTAGGAAGGTGGCCTAGGTTCCAGGGCTGTATTTGAGTACTACCATTTATTTGCCATGTGCCTTACATACATTACTCAGCCTCTCTGTGTTTTCTTTTTTTGACCCACAACTTGGAGATAGTGAATGTACTTAGCCCATGACACTGTTGGAAGGATGAATTACATAATACCCATTACATCGTAATAGCACCACATGGATTATGAGTGCTCAATTAATGCTGTACCATTATTAGGCTAGGATACAATGGGTCTTAACATGTTGTTATTGGAAGAATAAGGGAGTAAATGGAAGAATAAAGTGGTGATGTAAAAGGACCAGAGCACGTGTCAGCCTGCTTTGCGATGCTTCCTCTGCTGGGTGTGCCTGAGAATGTCTCTGCTGAATCACACAAGTTCTTTGAGCTGATTTTGGTGCATGTGAAAGAGGGGCATGAAGACAGATAAATCATTCCTGGAGATGGGGGAGCTATCTGGGCAGCTTGGTAAATGGACCTGTACCTAGGGCCTGTTCTTGGGGAGTCTGACCCAACAAAGTTCCAATATGAAATGCTTTCCTGATTTCAACAGGCTGGAAGGAACGGTCCCTTCTACCTCTAAACTCCTTCAATTCTAGTATTATCTCCCTTATTATGCTTTTGGTTTCTGTAATGGATGGTAAAACATCTGAAACTACTTTTTTTTTGTAATCAAAGCCTTAGGAAGGATTAACTAAGATGACATTTTACTTAATCATGAAGGAATTACATTTTCTCATGAGGCTATTTTCTGAAATCATTTACTTGGGCTCCATATGTGCACATTAGAGTGAAGGAATGTTTGCAAACTTTTGATTTTAAATGGATGAGGATTCTACCCTGCCTATGGGGTGCAGTGCTCATAGGACAGTTTGGTGATTTTCTTCCCAGTGGGGTGGTAACTTGCATTGAAAGACACAGTCCCTGGGGGTCTGCCCAGGAGGGTGTGCGCGGCAGGGAGCAGATTGCCTGCTTGACTGGACGCCACTCGCCAGCTCCATCTTTCTGCCCCAAGGCGCTGGGCTGGGATACCTCGTTCACACACCATGGAGAGCACATGCTTTTGTGTGGAGAAATAAATACAGTATGATTATTTTTTATAATTATAAAAGTAAGTCAGAGGTAAAGAGGAGTATTCATCACATGTGTTTGCTTCTGGTGCCTCCTGAAACCCTTCTCCAACAAGAGTAAAGGAATTTTTTTAAAAGAAGGAAATAACCCACAGAAAGAATAGAAAAATAGCAACATTTAGGAAGCTAGAAAGCACATGGAGAAGAGTTAACCGATTTAGCAGAGAAGAAAGGTCTGGTCTAAGCTGGAAGTGGAAAAGCCAAGAAGCATCCACGTATGTGTGACAAAATCCCAAAAGTGCATAAGACACACAGGAAACAGGAGAGAAAGGCTGGGGATGTAGCTTGGTGGTATGGTGCCTGCCTGGCAGTATGAGGTCCTGAGTTCGATTCCCAGTACAAGAAGAATTGTGTGAATAGCTGTCTCAGGGTCAATGAGAGCCCACATCCCCTTCTGAATCTGTGTTCCAGAGGTACTGTCTCCTCCTGCACAAGAAGTCAGCAGTTTTGTCAGGGGTGTGTGTGTGTGTGTGATGGAGAATGAGGGTCTCTTGCTAAAGACCCAAACTCACAGTCTCTCTGCCTACACTGAGCCTTGCAGCTGCTCTGCTCGCCACATACCACTTGCCTAGTACCTGGACCTTGTGGTGCTGCTCTGCTCACTGCAGCCACTGCCTGCTGGCCTCATCTTTCCTGAGAGCTGCTGGTTTGTTCACACATGGCTTCCTGATCCCTTTCCATATCTTTTCTGTTAAGCTTCTCCCTTCACAACTGTCCCTTAACTGGGTCTTCCAAGCCGCTGACTGTTCTGCTTGTTTCTAGTTCATCCTCACCATAACCTCATCCTCGAATGTTTTGGAAATAAAAGTTGGATTCGACTTCCCACTTCTGTAGCATTATGTTGTCCTTACATCTGCCTTCATGGCTAAGGATTTGTGGTGGAAGAGACTTAAGAGGGAGGGAATCAGAGGGAGGAATCCACCATAATAGCCAGAAATGATGTTGCACACCTGAAATCCCAGCACTCTGGGGGACTGACACAGGGGGACTGCAAGTTCAAACCTACCCAAGGCAAGACCCTGTCTCAAAATTAAAAAAGAAAATTTAAATAGGCTGGCTATGTAATTCAGTGTAGAGGTATTCTGTAGTTCAGTCCCTAGTACCACAAAACACGAAGCCAAGGATGCCCCGTTCTTTGTTGCTTTAAGACATATCCTCCCCATGTATGGATGCTTTACAGCTCTGCTTCCTGTCCTTCAGCCTCCCCTTCTGCCAGACTTCCGTGGGTGTTTGCAGACACCTTTTATTTTGTTCTATTGAAATCTCCCTATTCCAGGCTTCAATTGCTGGCTAGCAGATTGATCCACTAGTGGCTCCTGACTGAGAACCTCTGCTGCAGTACATCCTTTTCTTTTCTTGTATATTGCACTTTTTTCCCCCTTTAAGATAGACTTTCCCTTATCAAGTTTCACCAGCTCATATCATCTTTTTTTTTTTTTTCAGTACTAGGGACCAAACTCCTTGCACTTGCCAGACAAGTGTTTATGCAGGGCTATCTCCCCTGCCCAATCTTTTTTTTCACCTTCCAAATTATTGTATTTTTAATTCAACTTTGGATGTTTTAGTCCATCACCTTCACCATTCTGCCACAACTACTACTAACTTTTTTTTTTTTAATTTTTTTTTTTTTATGGAACCGGAGATTGAACTCAGACCCTTGAGTTTGCCAGGGAAGCTCATTCTACTTGCTTATTCTACTGAGCCATCTTCCTACAGCTAACTTTGTTTGTTTGTTTTTTTTTTTAAGCATTTATTTATTTATTTGTGTGTGTGTGTGTGTGTGTGTGTGTGTGTGTGGCCAGCTCAGCCCACCAGGGGGCGGGGCTGGCCGGCATGTGGTGCTGGGGGATTGAACCGTGGTTCCTGTGCTTTGCCAAGCTTGTTCCAAATAGGTGCTTTAGACCACTGAGCCATCTCGCCAGCCCCCTACAGCTAACTTTGGATATTCTAAATTACTGCCACACAACGCTTTTAAAAATTTATTTTGCCTGATACATAGTAATTGTCTATATTTATAAGGTACAATGTGGCATTTCAATACATGTATTGAAGTAAGTGACACATCTGTCATCTTAGACACTGAAATTATCTTCTCTCTAGGGCTTCCATTTCATTTATTCAGCAAGTATTCATTTAGTACCTAGTGTGTGCCAAGCACGTTGCTAGGCCGTTGGAGACACAGTGCTGAGTAGGACAGGCAGAATGCCTACTTTCATAAGGCTTACAGTTTAGTCAGAAACTTCTTAGCTCATACCAAGATCAGCCATATAACCCGTGGCTTTGTGTATTTCCAAGGATATTACCTCTGGTACCTGATATTCTATATTATCTCTGAATAGAAGTATGAAAAGCACAGTAGTAATACACTGTCATTATGTTTGACACTTATATGGCTATTTGTCCAGTCTGAGTTTTTAAGGAACCTGCTGATCAAGCCTCACCCACTTTCACAGTCATACTTGCTGTGGGGAGTTACACATGGCTCCAAATCCCCTTGCTGCTGTCCTCTCCCAGCCCTGCCCTGGAGCAGCCGAGGCTTTGGTCACAAATGACAATGCTGATTCACACTTTTCAGGCCTCCCCCTCCTAGTTGTTTCTGCAGCGTCAGGGTCACCTGTGTGCTCCCTTGGCCGCTTAGGTTCCCACACCCCGCCTGCTTGGGCCTCTCGGCTCCTTGACAGACCCCTCTCCTGGGTCTTGACATTTGCCTTCTCTTCCATACTCTCCTACCCGCTGGTGAATAGGGCTGACAAGAGTAGCCCCTGCCTGACTCTGGAGCCCCCGACTACTCTCTGATGATCCCTGGGTCTGACATCGCCCTAGGTTTGTAACCAAGTACCAAACTCACTGCCAGGATTCCCTGCGGCAGCCGCACAGACCTCTTGAGCCTCCTGACATCATCCCGCCTGCTCCCGGTTTGTAGTTCCCGTTGCTCTCTGGGATCTGTGTGCCCTGCGTGTTTTCCTCTGTTAGGCGAGTCATCCAATAAACGCACTCTTCCCCCCCCCCTTTTATTATTCTGCTCTTTTGCTAACATGGACATTTTCTCTAGCATGTTTCCTATTCTTTTATTATGTGCTTGGTGCCATTTCCCAAGTCTCATTCTAATTTTCCCTGGAGGGCAGCCTTCATTACCGCCGCTGAGGAGCGCTGAGCAGGAATGGGGGCGCGCGGCTGCCTGATTTCTGCACCGTGCTCTTCCAGCGAGCGCAGTTAGTGGGGGATCGTACAGCTGCTGAGGGCCACGGGCTGTTTCCTAACCGCATTACTCTTCTCAGGGGACTTCTGTGTTTATTCTTTCTCCACAGCCTTCGTTCTGATCTCGGAGGGTCTGGCGCATTAAGGTCCTTGGAAGTCTGGGCTACTGGAGAGGTCTTACACGAAGTGATTTCATTACATGAACATAGAAAGTCTATTTAAATACTGTAAATAAAAGGTATCAGAAGGCGGTGAGAGGATTTCATTTGTTTTCGTTCACTAAATTAATCAGTTTGCCACCCCTCTGCTCATGTTCTGTTCATTTTCATGACTCTCAAAGTGGAAAAGCCCTCAGAGAGAGTCTTGCAGAATTCCTTCCTCAGAAGGGCTCAGGCTGAGGCAGGTCACGTGCCTTGGTCACCCGACTCATTCTTGGCAGAGGGCTGTCATTAAGCTCTGTGCTTCTAATGTGGGGCTTTTTTTCTAACGCCTCTTGTCTCTCTATCACGTCATTTTCTCCATTCCTATAAATACCCAAGCATTCATAAACACATTTTCCTTTAATCAAAATTTTGAGGCGATAGGCCATTATCTTACTTAGTGATACGTTTCGGTAAGATGACCTTGGCTTTAAATGCATTTTAATTTGTTTACTTTTTATCCCTATAAACACATTTTGGCTGAATTTTTATTTACAGTTATTTCACATTAATGGATGGTATATGTTTCTTGTACTTAGCATGTGTTTAACAAATAGCACACAGATGACCTTTGAGTATTTTTATGTTTACTGCCATAAATGAATATGAGAACTTTGTTATTGAAATGCCAAATCCACTGGGAGCATCAATTCTTTTTTTTTTTTTTTTTTTTTTGTGGAACCAGGGATTGAACTCAGACCCTTGTGCTTGCCAGGCAAGCGCTTATTCTACTGAGCCATGTCCCCGGCCCCTAGGAGCATCAATTCTTATATCAGTCAGCTTTCCACTGCTGGAACTAGATAACTGCATGATTTACTTTTGGCTCGTAGTCCCAGTCCGTGGCTCCACGGGCTCCACTGATTTTAGGCCTGGGTAAGACAGAAACCTCAGGATCAAAGGGCTTGGGGGAGGAAAGCCGCTCGCTTCAGGACAGCCAGGAAGCAGAGAGGAGGCCACGCCCGAGAAAGACGCGCCGTTCGGTGGTGCGTGCTCAGTGACTAAGTGTCGTTTCCCAAGCATACATTCGGCTGCAAACTCACCAGTGATTTCTCCAGGCCTGAGGTTAATGCTTCCACGACCCAGTCACCCTGTAAAAGCCCATCGCTGGGGTTGGGGCATTTTAGGTCTGAACCATAATAGTTCCATACTGACAGAACCTGTGGAGACTAGCATGTGCCTAGGTCCTTTTGAAGTATGGAAAGTAGTTACATTTGAGACTTTTCAAATGTAGTATCAGCTTTTCAAATTATCTTCTTAGATGTCTTTTTGAGGAATGTAGTAAATTTAAACTTGGGTGTCTTGAGTTTATTTTACATTTTAGATAAGTTTTTCTTTCAATCTAGTGCATCTTTAAATACAAATGAGTTGGTTTTGTTAACTTTTTTTTTCTGGTAGGTTGATATTCAAAGTCCCACATGAGCAAAGTTTTTCTGGAAAGGATTCAAAGTAGGGCTCGTCCTCTCTTCCGCCGCCATTGTAAATCTAGCTCCATACAACGCTCCGCTGCCGCCAGCACCCCCGAGACCCGGACCGCGCGCCCGCTGGCCCCAGCCCACCGCTCCGCCACCGCCACCGTGGAGGACATGAACGAGTACAGCAATATAGAGGAATTCGCCGAGGGGTCCAAAATCAACGCGAGCAAGAACCAGCAGGATGACGGTAAAATGTTTATTGGAGGCTTGAGCTGGGATACAAGCAAGAAAGATCTGACTGAGTACTTGTCTCGATTTGGGGAAGTTGTAGACTGCACAATTAAAACAGACCCAGTCACTGGAAGATCAAAAGGATTTGGATTTGTGCTTTTCAAAGATGCTGCTAGTGTTGATGAGGTTTTGGAACTAAAAGAACACAAACTGGATGGCAAATTGATAGACCCTAAAAGAGCCAAAGCTTTAAAAGGGAAAGAACCCCCTAAAAAGGTGTTTGTGGGAGGATTGAGCCCACATACTTCTGAAGAACAGATTAAAGAATATTTTGGAGCTTTTGGAGAGATAGAAAATATTGAACTTCCCATGGATACAAAAACAAATGAAAGGAGAGGATTTTGTTTCATCACATACACAGATGAAGAACCAGTCAAGAAACTGTTAGAAAGCAGATACCATCAAATTGGTTCTGGAAAGTGTGAAATCAAAGTTGCACAGCCCAAAGAGGTGTATCGGCAGCAACAGCAACAACAAAAAGGAGGAAGAGGTGCTGCAGCTGGTGGACGAGGTGGTACTAGGGGTCATGGTCGAGGTCAGGGTCAAAACTGGAACCAAGGATTTAATAACTATTATGATCAAGGATATGGAAATTACAACAGTGCCTATGGTGGTGATCAAAACTATAGTGGCTATGGCGGATATGAGTATACTGGATACAACTATGGGAACGACGGATATGGACAGGGATATGCAGACTACAGTGGTCAACAGAGCACTTACGGCAAGGCATCTCGAGGAGGTGGCAATCACCAAAACAATTACCAGCCATACTAAAGAGGAAGACATTGGAGGAAACAGGAGATGCTAAAGAAATCTTCCAGGACTACACTGAAGATTGGCCTTCTGTTGCTCTAATGATTATTTTGTAAAAGACTTTCTAGTGTACAAGACACACTGTCCAACTGTATATAGCTGCCAATTAGCTTTTTTGTTTTTACTTTGTCCTTTGCTATGTGTTATGACTGTGGATTTGTGTTTATACAAATTTTATTTGTATGATTTCTCATGTTAAACCCCAAATAAATGCTTCCTTACGTGAAAAAAAAACCCCACAAAAGTAGGGGTCGGGGAGATGGCTCAGTGGAATAAGCACTTTTCTGGCAAGCGCAAGGGCCTGAGTTCAATCCCTGGTTCTGCCAAAAAAAAAAGGTAAATATATCAGACTTCATGGGCCCGCCCACCTGGCTTTTTGTTCAGTTCTGTTTTAATAAAAAACAAAAACAAAAACTGTGCAAAACCAAGATTTCATGAAATTAATTTAAATGAGCACATTGACTTTATTAGTAAGTCATGATTCAGACAACATCCATTTAAAAATGCAAAGGTCCTCCCTGTAGCATGGTATAGCAGTCTGTTTTTTCTTTTTTTAGTTATAATGTTCTTTTAAAAATTTAAATTATTTTTTATTTATTTTAATGAGAAAATAAAATAGCAATGAAACAGTTTCAAGACAAGTTAGTAGGACAGTTACAATAACTAATACATTGCATATTGTCTTCATAGTGGTTATTCAGAGCACAAGATGCAGACATGCTATCTTGTCTAAATAATATTAGTACAAACCTTTCTTCCCAATGAACTAAGAGAACGTAGCTGTACATCTATCCTATTTTGTATACGTATATTTTCACTACAAAATAGTCCATTATTTATATATAGCAGTCTGTTTTTATAAGGTAGCTTGAGAAGGAACAACAACGGTAACAAGAATTGATTAATGTCAGCCTACTACTTCTGGTTACTTTCCTTACAAAGGTTATAGCAGAAGGATCTTCCTTCTATGGGCTTTTTTTCTGTTTTTAAATATTATTTATTTATTTATTTGGTACAGAGTCTCGCTAGGCAGCTCAGACTTGTAGTGATCTTCCTGCCTCAGCCTCCCCAGTGCTGGGATTACAGGCATGTCCCACCACATCTGGTTTCAGTGGCCAGCATGGTGCACCCAGGGTTCTGGGGTCAGCATGGCGTGCAGTATCAGGGATCGCACCCAGGTCCTTGCACTTGTCAGGCAGGCTCTTAGACTGCTGAGCTATCTCTCCAGCCCCTATCTGGGCTTTTTGATTGGTTGCCAAGAATCTTCGGCTTTTAGGAAAGATAGCTCTGTTTGGGGATTTTCATGCCTTCTTCAAGTTTTATTTTAACATGATAATCTCCAGTTCCATCCACATTCTTGCAAATGGCGTTATATTATTCTCCTTACACCTGAATAGTACTCCATTGTGTATATACAGCACACTTAAAAAATTTGTTCAAAAAAAAAATTTGTTCATTTGTTGATGAACACCTACACAGATTCCATGATAAGTGACATAAGCCAAACTCAGCAAGGCAAACCTTGTGTGTCTCTCATATATGTGGAATCTAGAAAAAAATGAAGAAAAAAAGATGATATGAAAGTAGAAAGGAGACTGTTAGAGAAGAGAATGAAGATCAGGAGAATGGGAGAGGGAAGAGTAAGGGTGGGTGTGAACAAAGTGTCCTTTATGTGTACCTATGAAAATGCCACAGTGAAGCCCATTATTTGCATAATTAATGTGTACTAATAAAAATTTTCAGTTGAGGACTGGGGATACAGCTCAATAGTAGAGTATTTGCTTAGCATGGGTGAGGTACTATGTTCAATCTCCAGCATCTCTTCCCAAAAGATTCAACTGACTACCATGGCTTTCAGTATGGGTGACCCCACTTTGGTCTGGCCTTTCAGGCATAATGTAGGTGCTGAGTTCGAAGTAGTGGCTGCTTATAGTTCTTATTCAGGCAACTGTGAGTGAAGCAAGGTTAAGAAAAACTATATTCCTGAAACTAGCAGCCTGAGGGCTACACTTTGCCAATTCCTGGGCTAAAGAGTTTTCTAACTATTGGTGGCAAGTCTATGCTTTCATTTTTCTTCTCAAAAGGAGCTCGCCAAACCTACGTCTTAATAACAATGGAGCTGTATTCCCATTTCTGTGCCTCATCTGAAGTTGGACATGCCTTCTCTTCTACCATCTAACTGCTGTCTAGAAAGCTTTTGTCCTCAACCTCAGGGCTTCCTCCCTGCCTGAACTCTGCAGGCATGCTCCTTTGTGGCCCGATACTCTTTGTGGGGTTGTATGTGTTTAACACTTTTCTTCCTAAGGTTTGGGAGACTGTGACACAGAGCACCACACTCTGCATGCAGCTAGTGCTTGGAAGCAGCCCACTTAGCGTGAAGTAAAAGCTCAGCTGCTGGGGTGGGGGCAGTGGGACAAACACTTGATCATTTAAATTAGTAAAACTCAGACTTTCTTTCTTTCTTTCTTTCTTTCTTTCTTTCTTTCTTTCTTTCTTTCTTTCTTTCCTTCCTTCCTTCCTTCCTTCCTTCCTTCCTTCCTTCTTTTCTTTTTTCCTTTCTTCCTTCTTTTTCCTTTTAATGTATTTAGTGCAGGGTTGTCAGGGTCTCACCACACAAATTGGACTCGTAGTGGTCCTCCTGTTTTCAGCCTTCCAAGTCCTGGGATTACAGGCATGGGCCTCCATGCCCAGTCTTAATCGCCATCTCAATGTGCCCCAGTGGCAGGGCTGGCAAGGCATGTGGTACTGGAGATTGAATTCTGGTCCCTGCGCTTTGCCTAAGCAGGCACTTTAGTCCACTGAGCTACATGACTGGCATTCAGACTTGTTTCTTTAGGGCTTGAATTTCTCAGAAAGGACACCAGGTCTGTTGTAGAAGTGGTAGTATAGAAACTATGGGAAGTTTAGGGGAGGAATCAAGACAGCATCCAAAAAACATACAAGGTGTGAAGGCAGATATGTCATTCAGGTTTTGGAGTGGCAGTGCCTAAAAAATGTTTTGCATTCTGGAAATAAAGCCACTGTTTCTTAGGAGACTTGAGTAAGCTATTTAACTTAATCCTCTATCCTGGTTGACCATTAATTGTGATATGTCAGCCTGACTGGACTAAGAACCAATGCGCAGATTGGTAAAACACAATTCTAGTTGTATTTGTGGATGCCTGCTATGTAGGCCAGCCAAGTGAGAGGAATGACCCACCCCAGATCTGGGGGACTCCGACAAATAGGTTGGTAGCCTTGATAGAATCAGAAAGGAAAACAAAATGAAGTGTATCATCTTGCAAAGCTCTTGTCTTCCTGAGCTGGTATGCCCTTTGATGGTGTGGTCTTGGACATCAGACTGGTGCTGAGTCTGTGGTCCCTTGTGTTCTGTGGCTTCCATCTTCTTGGGCTGAACAGCTATTTGATTCTCTGACTCTCCAGCACAGAGGTGGCCATTGTGGCTATTTTTGCTTCTGATCCTAGGGACAGCCATGGTGGACTCTCCTGGCTCTGCTCCTATAAGCCTAATAAATGCCCTTGCATAATTCTACTTATATGTTTTTTATTGATTCTGTTCCTCTAGAGAACCCTAACTAATGCATCTGGATATTGGAGGATAGAAATGTACCTGTACAGGGCACAGGGACACAGGGTAGAAATCATCTAGAATCTCGAAAACCCTCAGTACATGTTGGCTTTTATTGCCATTTGATGTGTAGACCTGGTGTGACTCTCCCTGAAACCAGACCTAGGGATGGTTTAATACTCTGAAGAACTAAGCAGAGTATCTCATATTGTGAAAGAAATGAAACCTAAAACCAACATCTTACATGTGCAGTTACCAAACAGATTGCCATATTTTAGGTATTTATGCATGAAATTTCAGTTTAATTAAAATTTGTTAAGTAGCTGTATGTGCTATGTTCTGGGATTTCAGGAATGACTAAAGGGTAGCTGATTATTTTAAGAGATTTAGACTCAGAACCATCTCTTAAAATAAACAGCTACTACTTCGTCATTCCTGAACTCCCACTTCTCCAACAGACCCAGTCTTCTTTTTGTGTCTGCGTTAAAGAAGTTGATCTATGGTTCTCTTTTTGGTTGGATTCTTGTGCAGTTTGGAATCAAAGTAATGGCAGCTTCCAGGAATGACTTTGGAAGTACTCCTTTCAATTTCATTAAAGAGCTTGCAGGATATTGGTGATAGGTCTTCCCTGACACTTTTGCAGGATTCAGCAGTGGATCCATCAAGAGCTTGGCTTTTCTTAGTTGATAGGCTTTTAAATTACTGTTTCAATTTCCTTGCTTATTACTGGATATCTAGTATAATACCTGTGGGTTTTATTTAAGTTCACTCCTAATTTCTTATAGTTGGGTTAATGTATAAATGATCAGGTAGGCCCATCCTAGTACCTGATGTTCTTATTACCTATTTGAGTGATCATATTAAATTGAAAAAATTCACAAAGATATTCTAGGAAGATGGTAGTAGAGTTTTAAAATCTGTCTGAATTTGTAAATAAAAATGGAGTACTAGATGACAACCCAAAATCCCATGGATGACATTTATAACAAAACCAGTGACAAGATATCCTCAGAAATCCCGAAACATTAATAGGCAAAGGCAACCCAACCTTAGCTATAGTGCTTTTAAAGTATCAGTATGTCTATGTAGAAACACAAAGGGAGAACTAATGGGGCATTCGGCAGGCTTAGGAACAGAAGCACTCCCAGATGACAAACAGATGTTAACTGGAAAGTGCAGTGGACCAATGTGAGAACCGTAACTGAAGTCAAAAGGGGTTTGCTTTTCTTCTGTTTGCACAAATTGCCTGCTGTAAGGTCTGAAGGGCCTCGAGGAGACCACAGAGGTCTAATAAATGGTCCCTTCCAGGATAGGGTCCCACACCAAGGAGCAAACTGCGGAATGGAAATTAAACTGAGCAGAGTGGGGACAATAGAGAGGAACGAAAGATTGTCCTGAAGAAAATGCTGGAGGGGGAGTACAGACAGTAAGTCTCAAAAAGCAAACCTTCATATTTTTAATGTTTGAAGAAAATAACAGAAGTGGGGGCTCTGTGAAATTAGAAAAGCTACCCTTGAGGACCTCTTTCTTCTAAAATTTCAGGAAAATTAACTTTACATAATAATGAGCAAGCAATTGAGGTCAAATATCATGCAAAGTCACTCAAAAAAGAGATTAAAGTGTAAAATAATATTCTTTCATATAATGAAAACACATAAAGACACATGCACAAAACAAGTCAAAAATTGTAATCTTCTAATAAAAGAAAAATGCATTAAAAATCAAATAAGATATGAAAGAAAAAATAAATAAGAATTAGTAAAGCTGACCACTGAGAAAAAAAGGGAGGAAATGTTAAAAATAAATGAAGAAATGAATCATAATATTTTAGATGAACTGAGAATTATTGAAGATAGACAAAGAAGACCCAACATATAAGTAATACAAGTCTGCAAAAGTAAAGAGCAAATGGTAAAAACTATAGTTTTAGAAATTTTTCCCAAAATTACAAACATTTGATATATATATATATATATTTTGGGGGGGATCTTATTTATTCTTTCAGCTTCTTACACTAGGGAGACAATAGGGTATTTACACCTATTGTATTATTTATTTCATTTATGAGTGTGGTCTTAGATTTCATCCATTTACTTATAAAAGTCTCCAGTCTATCCTTCTTTATGACTGAGTAGTACTCTGTTATATAAAAATGCCACATCCTTTTTACCTATTTATCAAATTGATGAGTATTTGGGTTGTTTCCAAGAGTGAGTGATTACAAATTGTGCTGTTATAAATATGGGTGCATATATATTGATATTTTTAATTTTTCTGGAAAAATACTCAGAAGGGGACTAGCTGGGTAAATGGGACCTCCAATCCTTTTATTTATTTATTTATTTTTGAGAAATCTCCACACTAATTTCCATGGTGGTTGCACCAGTCTATACTCCCACCAATAATGGAGAAAGAGTGTTCTTTTATCCCACAGCCCACTAGCATTTGTTATTGTTTGACTTCTTTTTTTTGTTTGTTTGTTTGACTTCTTGATAGCCATTTTTTCTGGGGTAATATGGAATCTCAGTGTCATTTTAATTTGCATTTCTCAAAAGACCAATGATGAAAAAAAAGACCAATGATGTTGAACAATTTTTCATATATTTATTTGCTATTTGTATTTCTTGATCTGAGAAGTGTGTATTCGTATCAAATTCCAATTTTTGGATTGGGTCTTTACAAAGTCCAACACTCATTCATGTTCAAAATCCTACAGAAAATTGGAATAGATGGCCTCTGTCTCAATGTGATAAAAGCCATCTATGACAATCCAATGGTTAACATAATTCTAAATGGGGAAAAACTGATATCTTTTACTCTCAGATCTGGTACAAGACAAGGATGTCCTCTATCACCACTCCTATTTACTATAGTTCTGGAATCATTAGCTAGAGTCATTAGACAAGAGCGAGAAATAAAAGGAATAAGAATAGATGAAGAAGTTAAACTATCATTATACGCAGATGACATGATACTCTACTTGGAGGACCCCCCCCAAAAAAAAACCACTAAGAAGCTACTAGAATTAATGCACAAATTCAGTAGCATAGCAGGATAAAAAGTCAATACCAAAAAGTCAATAGCATTCCTGTACACGATAACAAACACACTGAGAGGGAAATTAGAGAAAGAATACCTTTTACAATAGCACTGCAGAAGATAAAACACTTAGGAATTAATCTAACTAAAGAAGTGAAAGATCTATTCAACGAAAATTAAATGCATCTTTTAATCTGATCCTCAGGTCTGTTTTTTTGCCAGTACCATGCTGATTTTATCATAGTAGCTTTGTAGTATAATTTCAAATCAGGCATTGTCATGTTTCTGCCTGCTTTGTTGCCCAGAATTGCTTTTTTAATTTTAGGTCTCTTATTCCAAATGAATTTTATGAATGCCTTTTCTAGTTCTGTGAGGTTTGCTAACGGTATTTTGATTGAGATTACATTAAATCTCTGCAACAAATTTTGGGGTATAGTCATTTTCACTATGTGGGTTATTTCTATCCATGATCAAGAGATATTTTTCCATTTTCTGATACCTTCTTCAATCCTCTTTTTCAGAGTACTGTAATTTTCCAATGTATAGCTCTTTTACTTCCTTTGTTGATTCCTTAATATGTCATTTTTCTTTATTCTTCTATAAAGTATATGCTTTCCCTAATTTCTCTCTCAATGAGTTTGTTGTTTGTGTACAGGGATGTTACTGATTTTTGAGTGTTGACTTTGTATTCAGCTGTGCTATTGAATTTGGTTATTAAATATAGAAGTCTTTTGATGGAGTTTTTCGGGTCTTCTATGTAGAATATCATGTCATTTTTGAATAATGATAATCTAACTTTTTGTTTCCTAACCTTATTCCTTTGATTTCTCTCTCTTGTCTAATTGCCCTGGTTAATGTCTCTAGAACTATATTGAATGGGTGATGATAGTGGACATCTTTGTCTTGTTTCTGATTCCAGAGTGAAAGTTTTCAGTATCTGTCCATTTCTGCTGTTGGTTTAACATAGATTTTTTTTTTTATCCAGTTGAGGTAAAGACCATCTATTCTGATTTTCTGTAGTTTTTTCTTTTTTAAATCATGAATGAGTGTTAGACTTTGTCAAAAGCTTTTTCTGCATCTATCAAGATGATCATGTGATTTTTGTCTTTGGCTCTGTTGATATGCTGTTTTACATTTATTGATCTGTGCATATTGAACCATCCTTGCATTCTTGGAATGAAACCCACTTGGTCATAATGTTTAATATTCTTGATAATTTGCTGAGTTGTGTTTGCTAGTATCTTACTGAGGATTTTTGCATCTATGCTTATTAGAGAAATTGGCTTGTTGTTCTCTTTTTAGCTGAGACGTTCTCTAGTTTTAGTATCAGAATAATATTTGCTTCCAGGAATGAGTTAGGGAGTATTGCTTTCAATTTCAGTAAAGTCTTTGAGGATTATTGAAATTAAATCTCTAAAAATAAATAAATAGAAATTAAATTTCTAAATTTCATATAAATTTAAGCTGCGAATCCATCAGGATCTGGGCTTTTCTTTGTTGGTAGGTTTTTATTACATTTTAAATCTCATTAATTGATATTGGGGTCTTCAGAATTTTTATATCTTCCTGATTCAGCTTTGGTAATTCATATGTATTTAGTAATCTGTCCATTTCTTCTGTGTTTCCCATCATATTAGAGTAAAGACTTTTGAAGTAGGTATTGATGACCTGAATTTCCACAGGCTCTATAGTGATTTTACTCTTTTCATTCCTCAATGCATGAATTTAAGTTTTTTTTCTTTTGTTTTTTCTTTTTGATAAGATTGGCTAGGGGTTTATTAATTTTATTTATTCTTTTAAAGAGCCAATTATTTGAATCATTAATTCTTTGTTTTGCTTTCTTAGTCTCTTTTGTGTTAGTTTGTGCTCTGATGTTTATAATTTCTTTCCTTTTATGTGCTTTGGGCTTCTCTTGCTCTTCTTTTTCTGGAATCCTGAGGTACAATATTAGCTTGAATATTTGTGCTCATTCTGTTTTCCTGATATGAGAATTTACTGCTAATTTTACCTCTTCAGACTACTCTTATTGGTCCTATAAGTTCCATCATGTTGTAACTACTTTCTCATTTAGTTATAGATATTGTTTAATTCTTTTTTAATTTAGTCTGTAATCCACTAGTATTTAGGAGGGTGTTATTTAATTTCCATACACTTATGGTGTTTTTGTAGTTTCTTTTTCTTTTTTTTCCAGAACTGGGGATTGAACTCAGGCCTTTGCGCTTGCTAGGGAAGCATTTTTTACACTGAGCCATCTCCCTGGCCCTTGTTTTTGTAGTTTCTTTTGCAATTTATTTCCAATTTCATTGCACTATAGTTTGATAATATGCATGGGATAATTTCACTTCCTTTGCTTTTACTTAAGCATGTTCTATGTGCTAGTATATGGTCTGTTTTAGAGAATGTCCCACGTGCAGCTGAGAAAAATGTGTGCTCTGATGATTTTGGATGGCACACTCTGAAAACATCTACAAAATCCATTTGTTTACAGATTTGGTTCAGTTCTGATATTTCTGTGCTGATTTTCTGCTTAGCTGATCTAGTTCTTTGTTACTGTGTTATTGAGATCCCCCACTGCAATTGTGTTATTGCTTATTTGATTTTTCATATCTATTAATATTTGTCTTACACAAGCTCAAGGGCCTGAGTTCAATCCCCAGTTCTGCCAAAAAAACAAAACAAACAAACAAAAAAAAACCAAAAAACAAAAAACTGTCTTATACTTGGGTGTTCCCATAGGTGGTGCATATATAATTATGATTGTTATTACTTCCTTTTGAAGTTTTCCTTTAAAAAGTATGTAATGACATTGTTTATCATTTTTTGATCATTCTTGGTTTGAAGTTCATATTGTCTGCAAACAGAATAGCTACTCCTGCTTTTTTCTGAGTTCCTGTCCCATGGAGTATTGTTTTCCATCCTTTGACTTTAGTCAAATTTCTTTTTGCGTTAAATGTATTGTATACAGCATATTGCTGGATTTTTTTTTCTTTTTTAATATATTTTGTTGTTACAGTGTCTTACTATGCAGCTTGGACTCATAGTGATCCTCCTGTTTTTCAGCCTCCCAAGCACTGGGATTACAGGCATATGCCATTATGCCCAGACTCTCTGGCTGGCTCAGTTTGTCCTGGGGGGGGGGGCGCCCTGCTGTGGCATGTGGTGCCAGGGATCGAATTACGGTCCCTGTGCTTTCCTAAGCTTGCCTAAACCAGTGCTTTAGTCTGCTGAGCTATTTTGCCAGCCTTGATGTTTTTTCTTGATTTATTCTGTCAATCTGTTTCTTTTGATTAGTGAACTCAGGCCATTTATATTGATGACTATAACTGATGTATATTCCCTTATCTTTGTCATGATAGTTTCCCAATGTTGGTTTTCCATGTTTCCCTTCTGTTTAATTACTTGCCTTGCCTGTGGTTTATTTTTGGTGCTTTTCTTGGAATTGTGGTCATTTTAATCTCTACCTAGAATATCTTTGAGGGGCTGGCGAGGTGGCTCAGTGGTCTAAAG
>NW_004524659.1:7543339-7562002 GCF_000260255.1 Octodon degus
TAAATAAATGTTAAAAAATTTTTTAAAAAAATTTTAGAATATCTTTGAGTACTCTTTGTAGGGTTGGTTTGATGCTCATGAATTTCTTCAGTTGTTCTTTGTCATGGGAGTATCTGATTTCTTCAGTAATTTTTTTCTTTTTCTTTTCTTTTCTTTTTTTTTTCTTTTTTTTTTTAGTACTGGGATCAAACTCAGGGCTTGTGCTTGATCAGGCAAGCACTTATGCCACTGAACTGTGTTCCTGGCCCTCTTCACTAATTTTGAAAGATAATTTTTCAGGGTATATCTATCTGAATTGGAAGTTGTTTTTGCTTTCAGGACTTGAAATACTTCACTCCAAGCTCTTCTCGATTTGAGCACCTGTTTTGAGAAGTCTGCTGTCAGTTAGATGGGATTTTTTTAAAAAAATTTTTTTTACAGATGATCTGTTTCTTTTCTGTAACTGCTTTTAATATTCTGTTCTTATACTGAATTTCTGGAATCTTGATTATTATATGACTTGTGTAGTTTTATTTTGGTCATGGCTGTTTGGAGTTTTATATGCTTCATTTATCGTATGTCTCATTCTTTACTTACACTTAGGACATTTTCTGCCATTATTTTTGCGAAGTATTTTTTTTTATGGCTTTTGTGCTATCTCCAGCTTTCTCATTAACTCTCATGAATCTAATGTTATTCTTTTTTACATCATTTTGTAGCTGTTGGATTGATTTTTCATGTTCTCTTGCTATTTTTTACTGATTACTAGCTGCAATTCTATGTTCAATCCGATATTCTATCCTTTTCTTCATTAAATTTGTTGCATATACTTTCAATGAAGGTTTTAATCTCTTGGATTTCTGTTTTATGGAATTCCATTTCTTTCCTATATTGAGCATTTTTGTTTCTATCATTTTTTAAAGCCCATTTATTCTTTTACCTGTATTTTCTCTACTATCTTTGATGTTAAGCATCATTTCTTTTTGCACTGGAGAGATTATTTCTCTGTAGCCTTTTCTACTTGTTTCTTTTACTTCTGTTGCTATCATTCCACAAAGTGACAGCGTTAGACTTCCAATTTCATCTATCTTATTGTGTTCCAAGTTTGTCGTGGGTAGGCTGGGGGTCTGAGGTTGCACTTTGCTTCTGCACCTTGCCATTTTCTATTTTCTCTTTTTAATTTTATTTTTTTTAATGTTGATGCTTACTGATTTCTTATGATAGATTTATCGCTAGTATTGAGGTTTCCCTAGGGGATATCTTGTCACCAGGGATGTCCTCTAGATGTAAGAGACTCTTTATAGCTGTCTGAAGAACCTACCTTCCCAATTTGTAAAGGATGCACAGTTACTATTTGACTGAGCACCCAATGCTTTGGTTTGGGGTTGTGCTGGTGATTGTGACACATACACTCACAGTGTTATCATCCGTGGGGGGGGGGGAAACTGAGTGTAATATCTATGGCATCCTGGATAAAGTAGTACTGTTAGTAATAATAACAGTTTGAAGTACATCTTCACTACTGTGAAACTATGGCAACCATTAATCAGCTATATCCAACCACAGCAGCAAACTCTAAAGTTATGTAACAAAAGCAAACATATACCACATACTTATATGCAGTGATTTTCCTCTTAGTGAGGTGGTTTTATTGTTTTATATGGGGTGGGGAGTTAGGATGGGCAGGGGACAGGATAAGTTGATGAGTGAAGTAAAATATAGTTGAGTCAAGGCTAGAGATCAAAGAATGATCATCTAAGATTTTTGGAAACAGGACACAGGAATGTATAAATGATATAGAATGTGAAACAGTAACCAGAAAAGGAAGAGATGATGCTTACTCACTTGAAAGCTTAAATTAAAAAAGTGGTTGAGGAAAGGGAAAAAGGGGATCAATAGAAGAAAACAAAAAAGATAAGTAAAAAATCTAAATAGTGAAAGAAAGAAAGAAAAGAAAGGAAAATGGAAAATGAAGGAAGAAAAGAAGAGAAAGAAAAAAGAAAAAAAAATGTAGCCCTAAGTAATAGAGGAGAAAGAAAACAAAAAAATCCAAAACCCAAAATAACCACAAAATAGAAGACAAAACAGGACAAGTTCTAACCAGACAGGAAAAGGATACCCAGTCAAACAAGGGAAAATAAAAATAGTAAAATACATCTGGTGTTCACAGTTTTGTGATAGTGTTTGTGTCAGGTCCCAGAAATATGCTGTGTGCTTCAGCTAAGTTTACCATGGGAACTGTTATGGGAATAGAGCTGATCTTGGCCTCTGGATGTGGGGGCTGGGACTGGATGTGGGGGCTGGAACCCAACTGCTGGCTGCTCAGTGCTGCGTCAGATACCTTCATATTCCTGGTGTCACTGATTACTCCATGCTTCCTGACTGGCTGTCTCAGGGTTCCCATAGGCATATCTGTGTCTCTTTATTTTTTCTTTTTAAAAAAATAGAATAAGAAATAGTGAAAAAAAATTGAAATGATGAAAATTTTACTAAACAAAATAATAGGAACTCAACAATGTTATATTGAACAATGTTGTCTTCAAATTAGTTGTTCAGATTACCAGATAAAAACATGCAAAATTGGTATAAAAAGTTAGAAGAAATAAAAAAGAAAAAAATAATAATTTAAGCATCAACTCCTCCTTTCAATAGACCAGCTGAAATCAGCAGTACAATTACACAAGCTATCCTGTATATCTATCATCTGTCTGTCTGTCTGTCTGTCTGTCTGTCTGTCTGTCTGTCTGTCTGTCTATATCTCCTTTTTCCTTCCTTCTTTCTACTGCCCTTTTCCTTATTCCAGTTGTTCCTTCCCTTTGAACAGATTCTTTCCCTTTCACAGTATCTATTGTAACTTTCAGATTCTATTTATCCTTTCAGGTTCTCATACTAGTGAAACAATATGGTGTTTGCATTTGGGGATCTCATTTATTTCACTTATGAGTATGATATCTAGTTGCATCCATTAATCGATAAAAGCCTTGAGTTTATCTTTTTTATAGTTGAATAATTTTACTCCATTATGTTAAAATGCCACAAATTTTTGTATCCATTCCTCAGTTGATGAGTATTTGGGTTGTTTCTAAAAGCTAGCTATGATATAAGCATGGTTGCATATATAATCACTGCGGTATGATGTTTTCAGTTATTTTGGAAAAATAATCAGGA
This sequence comes from Octodon degus, assembly GCF_000260255.1. NCBI lineage: Eukaryota > Metazoa > Chordata > Mammalia > Rodentia > Octodontidae > Octodon > Octodon degus. Next base: position 7,546,487 of record NW_004524659.1, read on the forward strand.
GGGGAATAGCTGGTTCAAATAGGACCTCCAATCCTAGCTTTCTGAGAAATCTCCACACTGATTTCTATAGTGGTTGTACCAGTCTGCACTCCCACCAACAGTGGAGAAAGGCTCTCTTTTTTTCACAGCCCCTCTAGCATCTATTGTTGGCTGAATTCTTGATGATAGCCATTCTTTCTGGGGTGAGATGGCATTTTTGCCATGTTATTTTTCTGCTGTGGATTCCCTACTTTTCCCCTTTGTTCAATCACTTGCTCTGCTTGGTGGTTCCTTTCTGTTTTTGTTCTTGAAGTTATAGTACTTTTTTCTCTATAACTTCTCTAGAATATCTTTTAGTTCTCTTCATAGGGTTGGTTTGGTGGTCATATTTTTCGCATGACCAGTTATTCTTTTTCATGGAAGTATCTTATCTCATGATTAAATTTGATAGTTTTCAGGGTATATTAATCCGGGTTGGAAGTTGTTTTCTTTCAGGACCTGAAATACTACATTCCAAGCTCTTGTTGATTTGATTATTTCTGTTTAGAGATCTGCTGTGATTCTGATGGGCTGCTCATTATAGGTGATAGAGTTCTTTTCTCTAACAGCTTTTAATATTCCATTCCCTTGATGAATTTCTGGGATATTGATTATTATGTGTCTGGGTGTAGATTTATTTTGATTATGGCTCATTGGAGTTTTATATGCCTCACTTATCTGTATGTCACATTATTTTCCCATGCTTGGGAAATTTTCTGCTACTACTTCTGTAAAGAGTCTTTTTATGTCATTTGTGTTGACTCCTGATGTTTTATTGACACCTATCAGTCTTATGTTGCTTTTTTTTGTATCATCTTGCAGGTGTTGCAGTGCTGTTTCCCGGTTCTTTGCTATTTATTTATTTTTATTTTACAGGAGTAAAGCAGTTGTTTTTATTATATATTTATATTTATTTTTATTTTGCAGAACCGGAGATTGAACTCAGGCTATTGCACTTGTTCTTTATTATTTTTTTTTAGAGATCTTTCTTTTCATGATCAGTAGCTGCAATGTTGTCTTCAAAGTCTGAAAGTCTATCTTGAGTTTCATTCAAGTGGTTTTGCCAGCTATCAGTGCAATTCTTAATTTCCTGGATATCTGTTTGAATCTGTTTCATGCGTTCTAATTCTTTCCTGTATTGTTCATATTTCCATCCTTTTGCTTTCTTCTCTATTTTTTATCTATGTCTTCTTAGATGTGCTGAGCAATTCTTTCATGATTGTTGTCATTTCTTTTCTTCTTTTTTTTCTACTTGAGAATGTTTTTTTTCTGTTCTGATTTCTTCAATAGCTTGATAGAGTTGTTTCTTCACTTCAGTTGCTATCATTTCAGCATTTCAGGTGTGTGACTTTCAAGCTCTTCTCTGTCTTTGTTTCCTGGACTTGTTCTATGTAGACTGGAGGTCTGAGGGTGCCTTTTGTTCTTTCTTTTTTGACATTTTTGAGGCTCCCAGTGTTCATCCAGGCTCAGCAGCAATGGTAGCGGGATGGAGCATGGGTCAGCAAGGCTCCCTAGACTCTGTGTGTGTGTGTGTGTGTGTGTGTGTGTGTGTGTGCACAGTGAAGTTTCACAGAAGCTCCTGCTGCCCAGAGTTCAGAGTGGTTTCTGCGACGGGTGAGTGTATGGTGAGAAGGAGGCAAGGTGTAGCTCAGGAAGGCTTGAACAATGATGGAGGCAGAACGTGACTTACCAGATGCCCCATAGCTGTCCTGGTTCAGCCTGCCTTCTGCCCTGTGTCTCTTTATACACTGATTATCTTAAGTATTTTATAATATTTAAGATTTATAATTATAGAAAGCTAACACTAAAATACTGTTCTCCATTTAGAAGAAAATGTTCTTGGAGAAATGAGTAATGCAAGGTCTGGCACAGAAAATGTACAAATGAACCAGAGCATCTTAGCATGGCAAATATTGAGGAGACTTACAGACGCTTTAGTGTCATGACTAAAGGGCCAGGAGATAATTTCAGAAAGAATCCTATTGTCTAAATTTGGGACCATTTAAGCTCCAGTAAGAAAAATATTTGTAATGAATCAAAATACCAAACTGTGTTTCAATTCCTGAGTTTTTAATTTAAAAATTAAAATCTCTTGGACATTTTCAGAAAATAATAGTGATCCAATTCATTATTTATCCTCTTAAAATTTTTTCTTTATACATTTATTAGCATTTTGCTAAGCAGTTAAGACTCTTAGTGATCCTCCTGCCTCAGCCTCCCCAGCACTGGGATTACAGGCATGTACTACCATGCCAGATTTTGGTGGGGTGGTATTGGCACATGGTTCTGGGAATTGAACTCAGGTCCTTGCGCTTGCCAGGCAGGCACTCAGACCACCAAGCTATCTCCCCAGCCACATTATCTTGAAATGGGTTAATGAAGGAAAGATTCAAGCATTTATGCTGCTTTTTCTATGTAGCCTAAGCTAATAGCAACCAGACATAGAAGCAGAGCTGTATTTCTCTTTTTAAAAAATTATTTATTTATTTATTTATTTGGTACAGGGCCTCACTATGCAGCTTGGACTCATAGTGATCCTCCTGTCTCAGCCTCTCCAGCACTGGGATTACAGACATGCACCACCATATGTGGTTTCAGTGCCTGGCACAACATGCCCATGGTTCCAGGCTGGTACTGCATGAGATACCAGCAATCAAACTTGGGTCCCTGAGATTGCCAGACAGGCACTTAGATGGCCGAGCTATCTCCCCAGCCCCAGAGCTGTGTTTCTTTATAAAAATGTTCCAATTAATAAAGAAATGATAAAATTATAACATCACCATTTTAATGTACTTAGATATTCTTCATTGGCAGTTTTTACACCAGGAAGAAAGAGACCACAAGATACCATGTGTTTCCTAAGGGAAAACTCAATACCACCTTGGTGTCACCAAGCAGATTGAGCCTCAGTTCTATCCAGCCTTTGGATCCAGCTGCCAGTTTGCAAGAAATATAGAGCAACGTGTTGTATCAATCAGCACAGCCAGACTGTGAGAAACTATCAGTCAAATGTCTCAGGTTTTTTTAACACAAGAATTATAATGGAGAGAGAGAGAGAGAGAGAGAGAGAGAGAGAGAGAGAGAGAGGTCACAGGAAGGGATTCTGGGTTGGCTCATAAATTCATTTCTTGACTTTGGTGATGGCTTCAAATTCTTTTTATTTTTTACAATAATATGTATCTTTATAATAAAATGGTTACTAAAGAGAAAATAATGATAGAGTAGCTAAAATATCTTTCAAATTATTTAGTGATTCTGTTTTAGTAAGCCCCCATCTGGGGTGGTCTTTTATTTTTTTTTTTAATTTTAGGGAAGGGTCTACAGGGTGTTCAGGGTTTCACTGCTAGATTGGACTTGTAGTGATTCTCCTGTTTATAGCCTCCCAAGTGCTGGGATTATAGGCACCTGTCACCATGCCCAGTCTCAATTGCAGTCTCAGCATGCCCTGGGGGCGGGGCTGGCAGAGCAGGCCCGAGGATGGAACCCCCTGCACCTGCTTGCAGGTGCTTTAATTCGCGGAGCTATTTGGCTGGCCCTGGGGTGGTCTTCTTAGGTTTAGTTAGGCCCAGGGACCCAAATCCACTGTGTAGAGCACAGCTGGCACAGCAGGCCTGGGATAGAAATCTGGTCACTGCATCTGCCTAATCTGCTGAGCTGCTAATCCTTTAATCTGCTGAGCTATTTGGCCAGCCCTGTATCAGGCTTTATAGGAGAAAAATAAAATGTTAATATACGGGCAATGTGTCTATAAGGAAAATAAGAGTTTTTAAAATCTCAATTATTTTTTTGCAACCGAGGCTTGAACCCAGAGCTTTCACAAGAAGCACTAAGCTACGCCCCTAGTCTTTTTGTTTGTTTGTCTGTTTGTTTGTGTTTGTTCGAGATAGGGTCTGTCTATGTTGTATGTTGCCCAGATTGGGATTAAACTTGTAATCTTCCTGCCTGAGCCTGCCAGGGTGATGGATCTAAGTGTGCATCCCCATGCCTGGCCTCCATGTTCACCTTTACCCCCATTACTCACACCTAAGGATTAGAGAACCCTTAATTTCACCATGACTTTCAGGACGCCTCATATGCAGTGCGAGGCAGGCAGATAACATGGGCATCAAGTTCTCCTTCAGCACTTGCGCTGGGATTTGAGGAGGAAGTATATTAATTTTCTTATTCTTCATATGGAAATGATACAAAACAGAGAGGCTTAATGGCCTTCTCTAGATCACACAGGGAGCAGAAGGCTCTGGTAGGCAATCCAGTGAAAGTTATGGCCATTGTAATTTCTGTTTTATTTTCAATACCATCTTAAGAAATGGGTTTTAAATTAAATTTTTCCTTCTGTTGCCGCACTCCCTTCCCTTTTTGGCAAGGACCTGAAAAGAGGAGGCACATTGTTTCTGAATGGTCGTAATTAAAGGTCTACCCTGAATGGTTTATTCTCCAACTTAACTCCTTTAAAAAAAAACCCAAAAAACCACAAGAGCCTTTGACAGAATTAGGACGTGGGAAGCAAAAAAAGTCAATTAAAGCTGATTTTTTTTCAAGAGCCACATTAATGTTATAAAAGTGCCACATACTTGAGCCATTTTAGCAGTTTCCCATCTGTTTTTGTTGACTCACAAGAAGAGAGTTTTCCTGGCAGTTCTCTGGGTTGTCTTAAGTGACTTAGATCGCAAAGATGAGATGATCCTAATTCTCAATGGTTCTCTCTGGCTCTGAAGTCCAGGGCAGAATGCATCAATTCATTTGGTTAGTTCTACCCCCTTTGGCTTGAAAGGGAAAGGAATGTAGACTCTTGGCGAGCACAGCAACATTCTGGGTTGTCCTTCAAATGCATTTTCCACAGGCATCAGTCTCTTCTTGGGCATAAACAGACTGTTGCTGAACATCAGACGTTCAGGAGATTCTATAAATTGAATCTTCCATCTTCTGCTAATATGGCTTTTGGCAATAAAGCCATTATCATGAAGTGCCATAAAAGACATTTTTTTTTTTTTTTTTCATCTGTTGCCGACTCAGCATGGGGTTTATTGCTATTTAGAAGTCTGACTGCTAAATGCTAAACCAGGCAGGTCACGCTGCAGTAAATAGATAGATGGGTCTCTGATATTCCACCTTCTGTCATGCAGGACAACTGACAAATGTTTTGGTGGATGTTCTTAAAAGGACCTCACCTCAGAGAAGCTACCTTTGTTTTTGAGAGTCAAGTGGACATTAGGTAATTGGCTGTAATGACGGTCAGTTAAGTGTGTGGTCTACGAACTGATTCAATCAAGGTACTGACTACCTATTTGGAGACTGAATCTCAGAAAATTTTAGGGCTGGATAAAATATAAATTCTTCTTTCAAGAAATTTGCACATAATTTGGGGGAGTGATGCCCCAAAACAAGAAACATTTGGGAATTATAACTGCTAGAGTTTATGTAATTTATAGAGTTCTGACATTATAAGGAATACTTTGTAAGTGTGAATGCTTCACAGGTGGCAGTTGATGAATATCATTGGGTCAAGACACAGCAGTGTAGAATGAATAGAGATGGCCTAGGATACTGAAATCTTGCAAAAATGGAGTTATCTGGAGGACAAATGGGATTTACACAGAGGGAGATTTTTTTCTTTTTGTCTTAATTTTTTTAGACAAGGTCTTGTTATGTACTTCAGGCTGGCCTTGGACTCACTATGTAGCCCAGACTGATCTTAAACTAGAAGCTATCCTCCTGCCTCAGCCTCTGGAGTGCTGAAATTACAGGTGTGCACCACCACACCTGGCTTAGAAGAATTTTGAAGGCAGAATGGTATACTTTAAGTTAGTTTTCAGTTTAAGGCTTGGTGTTCTTGTGTTTACTCAATGATTTTTTTTTTTTTTTAGTGGTGCTACAGATTTAACCCACTCTCCCTCTGAGCTGGACTTCTGAGGCTGTTAAGTCATCTTGTACCTTCTTCCCAATTCCTAAAATTTCACTGTTGTTTCTTCTGTTCTTCTTCCTCTTCCTGCAGGTTTGTGTATTTTCTTTATACTTTCTGAGCAAATAATGTTACTACAACTTTAGTGAGACTTAGAAAGAGAGTGAAAATGGATACGTATATCCAAATGGTTGTTTTAAAAATAGATCTACTAGGAAGCAGGAAAACAGATCTTTGTCAAAAGGGAAAAGGACCAAGAGATGGTGAGAGGGGAGGGAAAAGGGGTGAGGAAAGGAATTCAGATGTGTCATGGACCTGCACCAACTCTCGACAAGAAGTATAAACATTATACTGCAGATGTGTATTCGTAAGCATAAAAAAGAGATATGCCTTTTAAGAGAAATAACTTTGTTTCCAGCTTTGTGGAGGTATAACTGACAAATAAGAAATTACAGTGTGAACTCTGATGTTTTGACACATGTACACACATGAAATGCCTACCACAATCAGCTAATTGGCATATCCATCCCTCATATGGTTGTCATTTCTTCGTGGTGGGAGCATTAAGATTTGATCCTATTAATTTCCAACTAAGCAATTATAATTATTATAATTGTTCATGTACGTCATTAACTACGGTCACCATGCTGTATAACAGAGGTCTAGAACTTATTTCTTCTGTATTATTGAAATACTATGTTCTTTGACCCACATGACTCCATTCCCTACAACTGCTACTACCTGCTTCCACTGTCCTACTCTCTGCTTCTGAGTTTGACTCTTCTATATTCCACAGGTAAGTGAGATCTTAAAGTTATTATTATTTTTTTTTGTGGGTGTGTGTGGCTTTTTTTTTCCACTTAGTATAATGTCCTCCAGGTTCATCCATGCTGTTAAAAATGGCACAATTTCCTGCTTTTTGATGAATGAACTGCATTTCATTGAATTGTTATGCTCTTTACCCGTTCATCCATTGATGGATGCTGGAGTTCCTTGCAGGTCCTGGCTATTGTGAAGAGTGTTGCAGAGAGCATGAAAGGACAGATGTCTTTTTGACACACTCATTTGGATGTCTCCTGCATCCCCTCCTCTCCCTTGCATGCACTCTCTCCTCTCTCTCTCAGGAGATTCATTAGATCGGCTTACATGATCAGAGGCTGGATAGTTCCATAATTACTCAATAGTGGGATTACTGGGTCACATGGTAGATCTATTTTTATTTTTTAAAGGAACATTAATACTATTTTCTCTGATAGCTGCACAAATTCATTTTCTCATTAATAGTGTGTAAGGGTTCCCTTTTCTTTTTCTTTTTTTAATTTTGTGTATTTGGTACAGGGTCTCACCACGCAGATCAGACTTGTGGTGATCCTTCTGTTTTCAGTCTTACCAGTGCTGGGATTACAGGCATGCACCACCATGCCTGGACTCTGTCACTGGCTCAGCCTGCCTTAGGAGTGGGGCTGGCATGGCATGTGGGGCCATGGATCGAACCCTGGTCCCTGCACTTGCCAAAGCAGGCGACTTGTCTCCTGAGCTATCTCATTGGCCCAGGGATTCCCTTTTGTTTACATCATCACCAATATTTATCTTTTGTCTTTGTCATAGTAGACATTCTAACAGGTAGAAGGTCATATCTCATGATTTTAATTTTAATTTCCTTGATGATTAGTGATGCTGAGCATTTCTTTTCATATACCTATTGGCTCTGTGTATTTTCTTTTGAGAAATGCCTACTCAAGTGTTTTGCTTGGGCTGGGGAGATAGCTCAGCAGAATAAGTGCTTACCTAGCAAGCACAAGGTCCTGAGTTCAATCCCTGGTACCATCCCCCACCCCCCAAAAAAAATCAAGTGTTTTGCTCATCTTTAAGTCAGGTGATTTTATATATATATATATATATATATATATATATATATATTTATTGCTATTGAGTTGTTTGAGTTCTTTATATAGTCTAGATGTTAATTCCCTATCAGATGTGTGCTTGCAAATATTTTGTCTCATTCCATAGGGTTTTTTTTTCTCATTTCTTTTTTGTACAGATACTTATAGTTAGATGTAATTCCATTTATCTATTTACTTTTGTTGCCTCTACTTTTTGGGTCTTCTCCAAAAAGTTATTGCTCATGCCAATGTCAAAAAGCTTTCTCCGAAGGTTTCTTCTAGTATTTTTACAGTTTTGAATCTTTTGTTTAAGATTTTTACCCATCTTGAATTAACTGTTGTATATGGTGCGAAGTAAGAATTTTGTTTTTCTATGTGTGGGTATCCTGTTTTCCAATCACTACTTGTTAAAAGACAGTCTTTCTCTGTTACATATTCTTGGCACTTTCATTAAAGAAAAATAATAAATGGACTATAAACATGTGGAAGTATCTCTGTGCTTTCTATTGTCTTGCATTGGTCTATCTGGCTGTTTTATACCAGTACCATGCTGCTTGCAGGTGGGCTTCCTCCTCTTGCTTTTGTTCCATTTGGGGTACAAGCCTAGTAGATGCTCCACCCGTATTCAGGGTGGGTCTTCTGGTCTACGTGCCAATCATTTCTGGAAACCTCTCCCAGACACACTCACAGTGTGCTCCCCTAGTCCTCTAGGCCTCGAGTTAGCAATCGCATCAAGTTAGCAGTCAAGATCAACTGCCAACACTAGGTATCCTGAAGTTCTTTAGGATCCTACTAAAGTCCTAAAGTCCCTGGGTATCCTACTAAGTGGGTTCTAAAGTTGTTTGATAATTTCTAGACACATAGCATTGAGTTGTACCTACTACACGCCTGGGCCTTGGCCTGTGAAAGTTGAGATATTTGAAGAGACCCATTAAACTGGAAATCTTACAGGGCTAGAACTCTTGAGTGGCAGAGGGAATGATCTAGAAACACTTTTCACTGTAAAAACTCTCAACATATGTTTTTATAGTTACAGAAGAAGATTCATTAAAGAAAATGGTTTTCTCAGCTTGGGTTCTTGGGGGAGTCACAGTGGAAAATCTCCCCTCCTCTTCCCTTTGTGCACCTCCCCTTCTCACTTCTTTCTTTCTTTCTTTCTTTCTTTCTTTCTTTCTTTCTTTCTTTCTTTCTTTCTTTCTTTCTTCTTTCCTTCCCTCCCTTCCTACTGGGGATTGAATTCAGGGCCTTTGCACTGAGCTACATTCCCAGCATTTCAAGGTTTTTTCTATTTATTTTGAGAAAGGGTATTGCTTGGTTACTAAATTAACTAGAGCGAGTTTGAACATGCAATCCTCCTAGATCATTGGATTACAAGCATGTATCACCATGTACAGTTCTACTTATCATTTTCTTTTCAGAGTCCTCAAAATGCTTATCTATTCATACAACTGACATGCTGTGTTCTTTGAGAGAGGTGATGGAGTATTCTTGTTCCATCTTATGGCACATCTTATGCCTTCTTCTTTCTAGTATTGGTTGGAATCTGACATAACCATCTACAGGTATTTCTGTTGTTGTTCTTGTCTCCAGATACATCAGACAGATGGTATATCTCTTCATGATTCAATCTTTATACTTACTTATTTTCTGTTTTTTTTTTAACTACATGAACTTACATGTTTGTTTATAGTTCCTTACAATTTTGAGATGGTCTTAAGACAGAACATGGCCACCTGGTAAATTCTTCAATCTTTTTACAAATATAATAAAATTATGTTTCATAAAAGCTTTTGACTGTTTTTTTCTTGCTTTTCTTTGTTAGTATTTTATTTTAAGCTCTTAGGGTTTTTGCTTTTGAAAATAAATGTCTACGAAAATTTGAGAAGGAATGGTTGGAAAATGACTGGAAATCTGAAGGACTTTTTTCTAGCTCATTGGCTTGAAATAAAGCATTTGTCCAATTTCAGAAGATACACAGAATTACTAAAAAAAAAGAAAAAAAAAAAGAAAAAAAAAGATGCCCAAATTCCTCCCTCTCTTTACATTAACCAGATCAAAAATATTTTAATTGGTTTGTACCAGTATGATAAAAACACTTTGTATCTGTATACAGCTTTAATGCCTCAATATTAGTTTGGTTGGTTTTTTTTGGCAGAACCAGGGATTGAACTCAGGCCCTTGCACTTGCCAGGGAGGCGCTTATTCCACTGAGCCATCTCCCCGGCCCCTAATTTTTAAGTTAGATGTAATAATTGTAGGATTTCCTCTTAGGCATCAGCTTCCATGCTTCTTTTTGAGAATAATTATTTCTTTTTCTTTCCTTTTGTATTTAGGACAAGGTGTACAGAGTGTACAGGATCTCACTGCATAGATGGGACTCCTAGTGATCTGCCTGTTTATAGCCTCCCAAGTGCTGGGATTACAGGCGCTACCACACTCTGTCTCAATTGCCATCTCAGGTCGCCCTGGGGGAGGGGCTGGCAGGGCAGGCCAGGGGATCAAACTCTCAGCCCCTGTGTCTGCTTAAGCAGGTGCTTTAATCTGCTGAGCTATTTGGCTGGCCCTTAAGAAGAATTATTCCTATCTTCCTTTCTCTGGACTTTTTGTTGGCCCTCAGTACTAGCATTATTTTGTAAAATATTTTTAGAGTTACAAAATTTTTTTGCAGAATAAAAATATCTAGTCCAAGTTAGACTAGCAATTAGCAAATATAGTGGGTTTAAAAATATTATTTTAAGACTGTCAGATGTGCAGATTTTTAGTTTAGTGCCTTCCTGAGATAAAGGTAAAACTGGGGTCTGGCACGATTTTATCCACAGGTTTACTGCATTTAACTTTCTCTTTTTATTAACAAAGCTAATGTAAAAGCAAAGTGTTTTCTGTTGCCAATTTAACTTCTTTAATTAAAAATGAAAGTTATAAGGTCGTAGTGCCATGGGTGAAGTTCTAATATCATCAGAATGGGGGAAATGGACTTAAAATTAAAACTGTTGGCACGAGGGTAATTCTGCTGTACAGAATCAGGAGTTTTGACACTTTATTTAATGGAAAAATGGATACTGATGCCTTAAACTCTTCTGGTATTACCTTTTAAAGATATTATAAAACTATAAGAAGCATGACTGTGAGAGAAGCGCTGATGAAAGCTGAGGGAGTCTTGGGAAGGTGGGAGTTTGAAAGATTAAAGCCTGAATACTCAGGGTTTCAAACTCTAAAAGAATGTGCTTTTCAGCTCTCAAATGAGGTCAGGCGAGGCAGACTTCCGCTTGACTGTTAGCAACCTTGTAAAGCTGGCAGGTGCCTAAAACGAACAGCTCATTCCGGAATGTGCTGAATCTCATCATAAAATCCGACGGAGAACCCCCGATGCATGAGCTTTTGACCAGCTGCGTGGATTTAAGAGTTAATTTTTTTTTTCTGCCTAAAAAGGAAAGTACTCAGAAAACTGTTTTTCTCTTTGCTTCCTTTCTTTTATTTAGTTTTTGAAATAGCTTAAGACTCCTGCCCCTCATGTGCAATTATAGAAAAGATGATCTTTTGAGAGATAGTTGCCTGTTTATGAAAAGCTCTACCTCGATCAGCCGGGGTTAGGGTATGTGTCATGCCGTGCAGCCTGTCTGCTACAGTTCCTAACGTTTCATAGAATGATGTTCACCCCCAGCCCCAAAGCCAAATGCCATATGAGGCATATCATTTTACAAAATATTATTAGATTTTTCCAATATCAGTATTATACACAGAAATATTTCAGGCATACAAAACGTTACATCTACAAAGACTTTAACATAAAAATGTCCTGGGCTCAGGACTTACAGTAAAATTGTAATAGCAAAACTAAGTTAATTTCATGGTAATTTATCATCTTTTCAGATTTGAAGGGGGAGGAGGTGAAGGGTCTTTCTGTCAAATACCTTCCTCATGTCTTCCAAGAAGAATTTAAGGCTAAGATTCAGTAAAAGCAAACTCAAATGCAGTCTATCTGCATGAAACTAGTAGTCATTTTTCTTTTTCTTTTTCTAAGCCCACAGGTCGGTCCTTCTGAATATATCTGACCATGCTAATAGACATTGAGTCCCAGCAACACTGACACTTTTAGAAGATTGGGTTTTCAGATGAAGGAACAGTGGCTGACAGAAAGGACCTTTGGAAATCACCAGCCACCAGCTGGCATGGCTGCCCTGGGTGAGCAGGACTCCCATTCCCTGTGGCCTGCAGGGTTCAGAAAGCTGGAGGCACCCCGTGGCCTCCCAAATCAGAGCCATGTGCTCAGTCTGGCATGTGACAAGGAAGAGGCTGTGGGGCCCATCTGTCCCAGTCATCGCAGAGCAGAGCAGGGCACAGACAAGCAGGACACAGACTGCAAGCCTGGCAGGTGTTTCTTACCCAGGGTCCCAGCCCTACTTCCCAGGGCTTCCTGCATCTTCGACTCTATTCTTCCATACGGGCATCTGACAGGACAAACTTCTTTCTTGCAAGACCTTTGAGGGCAGCTACAAAATCACTTTTACAGTTTCATCTAGAAGTCTCTGAAGAGCACATATGTGTCCCGTGAAGGCGTTCTTTTATGTTTTAAGTATCTTTGTGGATTTGACTTGTTTTTCAGTATAATGCTTTGCATTTTCCCCATGTGATTCATTAGTATTTTTCCTGTTGTAGAGGGTTATCATTAATATCCAAATTAATAGTCACAAAAGCATCTGCATTTAGGGCAGCAGTTTTTCTGTAGAAAATTGGGTTAGTTGCATCCTTTCCTAACCTCATTTTGCCAGATTTAAAAAAAAAAAAAAAGTTTTGAAAAAGCATAATTGTTCTTAGGTTTACATATTGAAATACATACATACTACCTTAAGACAATCCCCCAAATATAAAAAGGTCAGCAAAAGTTACCCATAATTCTACTTCCTGGGGACAATATCTCTTCCCATTTTGTGTCCATCCTTTTTAGGTAGCTAGAAATATAACCACTTATAGGAGTGTGGCCCATAACTATACCCTCTCCTTAGAATACTCTCCCATGCTTAGCCAGTATCCCACTTGGCCTTCTCTGTCCATCTCTCTCCCCTCCTCAAGTTCCACATTTCTAAGCATACCCAGGACTACATCCTTAGCACCTTCTAAACACTGTCTACTCTCAGGCTGTAGGTAATCTCATTCAGACTCATGACTTTAAGTGATACCTTTCTGCTGCTAATTCCAAGAACTTTTAAATTTTTATTTCTTTTACTCATTAGCATTATTTTTGTGATTCAGGGATTGAACTGTGGGCCCTGCATATGCCAGGTAAGCACTCTATTACCAAGCTACCTTCCCAGGCCTTTTGAGACAGGCTCTCGCTGGTGTTGCCCAAGCTGGTCTTGACCTTGTGATCCTCCAGACTCAGCCATGGGCCACTGTGACTAGATAATTTTTGATTGACAAATTCTAACTGCATGGAAGTATGAGGTACAATGTGACACTCTGATCGATGTTTCTAATTGGGGTGGATGATGTACAATATCCTAAATACTTAAAAAAGAATAGAAACTTATCTTTAAATTGAAGAGTTAACAATTTTGTGAGTAAAGGGGGTTGACTTTTTTTTTAAACTTACAGTAGATTTTATTTAAGACTGAATATTTAACAGTTTATTGGGTAAGCCTAGAGGCTTGAAATTACACATCTATGAATTTAGGCCTTGTGTTTTTGACACCTTGGATCTTATTCTCCTTCCTTTGCTATTTTTTTTTTAACTTACTGCAACAGATGAGGGGCTCTTAAACCATCTGTTAACCTTTCCTTCTCCTTTCTTTAACCATGTAGAGTTGCTCAAGGCAAGAAGACCCAGAGCCAGCAAGACTGAAACAAAAAGCAAAGGAGGTGAGCCTGGGCACAGATCATTGGGTTTGACATTTCAAGGCTTGAGTCTATTAATTTTTTATGCCCTGCTACTTGTATATCGTTAATAAAAATCTGATGAAAAACTTTTTAGGATGTATTTGTTGCTTTGGCTTTGATCTTAATGTTTGCAAACTAATACATTAATACATGTGAAGCCTTAAGGAGTTTTTCTAAGAGAATATTTCCATACATTATATTTTCATTTCCATTTTAGGTAGCTGAGTCTCTGTGGGGTTGTTGATGGCAGTGGCATTAGATTTTGGTGGGAAATGTATCTCTTTGCCTGCTGTTAAATGTTACTTCCCAGGCATACAAAACCTTATCATTAATATTTTACCTAAATCCACTTCTGTAAGAGCCCACACTTCTAAGATGGGTTGTCATGCCACATTGTTCATTTTTAAAAGGTAAAGGAAACTCCACTCAGTTGTTTGTAATGGAAAACCAGCCTCAGATCATGGCTTGCTATTTAGTAATTAAAATATCACTTGGATTAAGCTGCAGAGATCAGATCAAGTGAATGTCATTATCTTTGCTCCTTTTTAGGTCCCACTGCCGAGCTGTGGCATCTGTGACTGAGTTGTGAGAAACTCAAAAGTCAAACCAATTAAAATATGTCATTTTGTTACTTATATATTATATATGTGCTCTTAACTGCAAGATCTAGTTACCTCAATGACAAAATGTTCACAACAACTTCGGAACGGCATTTGAGATCTAAGGGACTAATGAATAATTTGACAACATTTGAAAATTTACTTTATAAAATAAGTGGATATGAAACTTTAAAAATTACTTATTAAAAATGATCACTAACCCAATTTCGAACACTTGAGAGTGACATGTGGGCGAGTGGGCTGTCGAAATGGCTCTTTCATTTGTCTTCACTGCAAGTGACCATAAAATTCTTTGAATATTTATGATTTATATTGAGAGTAAAAATACCTTTAATAGTTCTCAAGTTTTTATCTTTGTAAGTCATGCTTGAAATGTCTATCATTTTCTGATTCATGAGTGGTTTATTATTCAGATGAATGTTAAGAACCTTTTTCTTTCTTTCTTTCTTTCTTTCTTTTTTTTTTTTTTTTTTTTTTTTGTGGTACCGAGGATTGAACTCAGGACCCTGCGCTTGTCAGGCAAGCACTTATTCTACTGAGCTATCTCCCTGGGCTCAAGAACCTTTTCCTTAGAAAAGAGGATATAGGAAAAAATCTTACTATATAGGAAAGCAAAATTAATTAACAGTAGTGGTCATTAAAACAATCACTGGCCAGAGTGATTCTTATCAGAATTTCCTTTACTATTGTTAAAAAAAAAATTATTACAAATTTTTTTAGATCCACTAGAGGGAGTAATGCTGTATAGATGTATATTTTTCTTTAATAAAAAGGTTTGTTTGTCATCAAGTTAGTAAATACATTTGCAGCAATAGTTATATGCAAATGCACTAACCATGGTATCCTGAGTTTTGCTGTTTATTTATGAATGTTGCTGCTGTCGGAGAGAAGTGTCCTATAGTTTTCTGCATTTGTCCTACTTCTTTCTCTCCCTTCTAATGTTGTTCCTTAATTTTCTAATTCTGTCTACACTATCTCAAGGCAATTTTGATATGCAAATAAACCTTAGTGCTCAAAAACGGAAGCTTTTGAGATTCTTTCATTTTTTTTTTTTTTTTTTTTTTAAACAGAGATTTTAGGTTTGGTACAGGAACCCCGTGACTGGAGTTAACTGATTTCAACTTTGCTTCTCTCGCAGCTTTTAAGAACAAGTCTTTTTCTGATTCAGAGCCTGCCCCAGGACCTCCTAGAGGTCTCCTTGGACCAGTTCCTGCTCTGG
>NW_004524659.1:7570231-7576778 GCF_000260255.1 Octodon degus
AACTTGAATACTCTATCTGCAAATAAAATTGGCACCATGTGCCACTTGTACATATTATATTGCATTAACAGACTTTAATAAAGATTGTGGGCCTTTTTATTTTTTATACCTTAACTGGTTACGCGGTTAGTTTCTCTTCTAGGGTAACCTAAACATGTGCTTTAAAGGATGGGTGGGACTATGCTTAAAAACTGCTTTTAGTTTCCCAGGGGATCCAGCTGATGTATAATAGTTGCCTGTATGTCTGTATGTCTACTTGGTTCTTCTTTGTGTACCTAGCTTTCAGTGTGAGTGAAGCTGATGCCTAAAGCTGTTCCTCCAGTAGGGGCTCCTGTGTATAAGCCGCTGCAACATCTGGAAAGATCTCCTGCCTCGTTCTCGTTTAAAGTAAAAGTGCCACTTATCCCTAATTCTCTCTGCCACCTCTTTTGCTGCTTCTGGTGGCTGCTGTCTTAAGTATAAATAAACTATGTCAATCGTTAAAAAAAAAAAAAAAGAAGGGGGTGGTGAATGAAGGCAAGAGACAGGAAAAGGAATGTTGTAGGACTGTCCTGCTTCAAGGTTGTATATGGTTAGATTTTTGGACTTATGTGTAAACATTAGAATTATATAATTTGTTATGCCTATTTTTAAAATATATTCTAATTTTAAAAAAAGATGCTTCCTTGCTATTTTGCAATTTCACAATGGTATGTTTCAGCTGGAAATATCATGTTCAGCTTAGACTTTGAGAGGCCTTCTAACCTTAAAGTTGGATAGAATGGCCATATAACAAAATCAGACTTAACGTCTGCCTGTTGGCTTTTTTTCTGTAATTATAATTGAGGAAGCCCATGGAAAAACTAACTCCACCAAGTACAGATCCTTCATTTCCCCTATTTCCAGCCCCGTTGTTCAATCTGTGGATGTCAAGTTTCACAGTTCTGAGTCTAGAGCCTTTCGTGGGTAGTTTCTGCTCTCAGCTGCAGACTCTGCCTGTGCTCGAGTCACAGTGTTCACAGCTCCATCTCCCTAGGTAGCTTACACTGTGCATTCCTTTCAGCCACCTCCAGTCCCATTCTGTGGAACTATCCCTCTCTTGTTCTCTTTATAGTATGAGCATGAATCTTTGTATGCATTTTGTGGCCTAAGAGTTTCCTGGAGCCTGAACCCAAGGTTTTTACACTGGGTTACTCTCAGCTCTTTTTAAAAATGTTAACTTTGACATGGGGTCTTACTAAGACTCTGAGTCACTGAGGCTGGGCTTGAACTGCTAGTCCTTCTGTCTGAGCTTCCCAGAGTGCTGGGATGACAGGAATGGACCACCACACTCTTTTCTTTCAAAACAACTTGAAAGCACAGGCATCTTTTTTTTTTTTTTTTTTTCCTTTTTTTCAGAACCAGGGATTGAACTCAGGCCCTTGTGCTTGCCAGGCAAGTGCTTATTCTACTGAGCTGTCTCCCTGGCTCCCAACACTCTTTTCTTTTGCCATGACTTTCCTAAGGTCTGAGGAGATGTATCAGATGCCTTTCCATTTGCCACTTCTCCTACCTCTTCTTCATCCTTTTCCACCTTTGCCTTTATGCTGGGGTCCAGAACCACATGAATACCAGTTCTCTTTGCCATCAACTTTCTATTTGTGTCTATCCAATGGGCATGGCAGGAGTAGGGGGTGGGAGGGATACAGAAAAATCAAACCACAGAAAATCAAAGGGCAAAAAGAGTGAGGCCGAGATATTTATTCCTTCAGCAACTTCCCAGTGAGCCTGGCTAGTTCTGGCTGAGTCCTAAGTAAGGGCCACAGTTTTTTTCCAGGGGCCTCTTTCCGGGGGCTCTGGCTGGAGATAGCAGAAGCTTCACCTTCTTATTCTCATGCCAGTCATGGCAAAAGAGACTGCCCTGCCTGCCGTTGGAGTACTGCCAACCTTTTGTGTTTTCCCTATTCCCTGGTCGTATCTTTATGAGTAATCCTTTTATTGAATTTTCTTTGTTCAATCCAGCTTGAGTGTGATCTTGTTTCTTGATGGGACTCTGGCTTATGCAAAGACAGCATAAATCACGACTGCCTGATGTACTACATTTTGGGTCCCCCAGAAATCTCAATTTTTAAAGTACATAATTATTTTTCCACATAGACTGTTTTTATTATCTTTTGGAAGCTGTGTATATTTATATCTTAATCTTCTATTACCATTCTGGTTCACTGTTTGTCAGGCGATCTTGGAGTTTCATTATCATTTTACGGTTGTCTAATTTGTTGGTCATAGACAACATTGAGAAACAGGGCTCCCAGGGCCAACGAGATAGCTCAGTAGAATAAGTGCCTGCTTAGGCAAGTGCAGAGACCGGGGTTCTATCCCCAGCACCACATGCTGCTCTGGCCTCACCCTGAGGCATGCTGAAAAAAATAAAAGAAAAAGAAACAGGGCTCCCAATACAAAATGTCATAACTGGCACTGAATTGGGTTATCCAAGCATACATACCAGGTTTGTTTATGGCTCTGAAACTTGACTTTAAGATTTTACCCCTGCTTCTAGGTGGTAGTGACTTGTTTCTGATCCCTGGTCAAGGAGGAAGGGTCTCCTCAGATGAATATCAATAAACCCAGTTTTTTGAATTGCTCTTTCTTGCAGTGATAAGGGGATCAGGACTTATTGGTGGGTACATCCACCTCTTCCTCCAGAGTGATTTCCTGAATGGCTGGGCCTGTGTCCTTGTTGAGTTTGCTGCCAGCAGCTAGTCCCGAGGCTGCCTATAGCAAGAGTGAAAAGATTATTTGTATAATGAAGGAAATTGTCCTTGGAGAGCTATAAAACCACAGCCCCAATGAACATCTTCTCTTCTATTCCCTCTGTCCAGTTTTGCTCCATAAATTAATGACTAGGGGGCTCTGAAACCTCGACAAAGGCTATTCATCTTAGTCCACAGACCCCTGTGTGAAAGAAATGAAGCTTCCCTTTATTTCCTTTAAATCAAAATAAATTGGATTGTGAATTCCCACATGACTAGGTTGGAGAAAATTTGATCCCAGCCATCCTAGGGAGTCTCAGGGAGTATCCGACAGTGTCTCACAGGAATCAGGAACATAAGCTCTGGGGAGAGACCCATCTTCAGCCATCTAAGTCATCTTAGTAGCCTCATGGCCAAGGCCTGTGCCTCTCTGAAGACAGGTAGCTCTATTGTTCTGTCATGAACTTGTTGCTGGGATCTCAGCTGACCTGGGAGTCTAGGGCCCAAGCTCTGGCCTTCTCGGAGCCCACCTGCTGTCTCTGCTGCTGTGGCCTCTGCCAACATAGCTTTCTCCAGAACAGCAGCACATATGCTTCTGTATGTGTTGCCCTCTTGCCAGTCATCAAAACATCACATCATGTGGCAGCCCCACCACCGGGGTACACTGAGACAGCTACTGAGACTTGGCGTATTGGTGCACACCTGCAATCCCAGTGCTTGGGAGGCTGAAAACAGGAAGATCACTATGAGTTTGAGCTGTGTAGTGAGATCCTGTAGACTCTGTACTACAAAATACAAAAAAAAAAAAAAATCACACTTATGTCACCAAAATGTACAAATGTTACTTTTCAATAAAAATGATTTTTTTTTAAAAAAAGGAGGTTGAGTGTCTGTAACACAAAAGCCAGGAAGGCCACCTGTCTGTCAGATACTGCTGGCTTTCCCTTAGAACAAAGTATGAGCTCATTTTCCAATGGATTTCCCCATCACCGACTTGGGAAGGAAAAGAAATTAGCCAAATTGTCTGGACCAGTTGATAGCTGTGCTAGCCAGGTTGTCAAATATTTAGGATTTGCTCTGTAAGCATGTGTTTGTTTTGGAGTGTTAGTCATTTCCTCTCTGCAAATTTAGACTCCTCACAACCCAGTTGTGATGAAATAAATGGCATTTGAATGGTTGCTAATAAATGTTCAATTCTTTCTGTTCCTTTTCCCTTTGTGTTCTTGACTGCAATTTTTCTCCCTACTGCACTGCAAATTCCTCATTCTGTTCCTATTTGTATCTGCTATACCTGGCAAGTCATCAGTTAATATCTGTGAACTTAACCCAGTTTCCCCATTGAATGTTTGGTCGAAGCAGATTTCCATTGCATTTTAGTCGCCATTTTGTCTTTCTGGGCAGAAGGATTTTCCACAGTGAACTTCTGTGCTTCAAGAAAGAAACAAAAACCTATAGGGTCTGGAGCCTTTCCTCAGCCTGTGAGCTGTGCTGGAAGGTATGAGCGTGAGCCCTCCTTTCCTTTTGCAGAGGATTTCTATGGGATTCTGAACTCTGACTCTGTCTCCTCAGGGAAGTTCATAAGTGCTTCTCAGTTTCTGTTCAGAGGCAGATCTGCTAACTCTAGAAATGAAGATGATTCTAAAGCTCTGGCTCAGAGAAATATAGCCAGTGGCTTTTGTAGTAATGTTTTCAGATAATAATAGAGTATAAATGATACAATTCATTATGGAAAGCTTGAAAAATACAGATGTATATGCTCATACACATGTTCTGTGTTCTCTGCTTATACAGTAACATTTTTCTTGGGATGTCTAGTGGGCACCGGCCTGAACTTCCCTGTGGCTCACATCTTCTCTGGACTTGTTCATCCCAAGGCTAGTGACTGTATTCCCCCAATTGCTCAGGAAGGCTGGAATCTATTCTTTCTCTTTCATGCTCAAATCTAACCCATCAACAAATGTATTTTCTGTCTTTATAACCCACCCAGACTCTGAACTCTTTTCACAAACCCTGAGCTCTCTCATCTCAAACTATCAGTAGCTGTCCTCTGGATCTCTGTAGGGTCACATGCTTGGTCTTGTCCTGTGGTCTGGACTCCTTACTGTCTATACTTTGAGGCTGTCACAGATGTCTGTTTCAGGCACAAGGGAAACACAGGGGTCACAGTTGCTTCCTGCCACAAGAAAACTAGTAATTTTTTTTTAAACTAGTAATTTTTTTTGTTGTTTCTGTATTTTAGGGAAGGGTCTACAGGGTGTTCAGGGTCTCACTACTAGATCGGACTCGTAGTGATTCTCCTGTTTACAGCCTCCCAAGAGCTGGGATTACAGGTGCCCCCCCATCTCAATTGCTAACTCAGTGTGCCCCAGGGGCAGGGTTGGCACAGCAGGCCTGGTAATCGAACCCCTGGCCCCTGCACCTGCTTGCAGGCTCTTTAATCCACTGAGCTATTTGGCCGGCCCTAGGAAAACCAGAAATTATGCCAACATATGTAAAATAATTGCTTTATGTATATAAGCCATACATTTGGGTATATGTATGTCTGTCAACTTTTCCTCATTGCAAAAAAAAAAAAAATGATTGGGATAAGTTGACATTTTAAAAAAATTACTAGGGATTAAGTACAGGGCCTTTGCATTGAATTACATCCTCAGCCTTTGAAAATAAAAAATAAAATATATTTTGAGACAGGGTCTTACTAAGTCACCAAAGCTGGGCTTAAATTTATGTTTTCCTGGTCAGTCTGCTGGATTGCTAGGATTACAGGCATGTGCCACCACCCACAACTAGAATAAATCAATTCGTAAGAAGAGAGGTTCATTTTGATCCACAGTTTTGGAGGTTTCAGTCCATGATCACTTGGCCGGAGGCAGGGTGACTCATTAGCATGGGGATGCATAGCACAGGAGACTGATCGCTTCAGTAGCAGCCCAGCAAGAGAAGAGAGGAGGGCAGAGTCCTACCGCCTCCAAGGATGCAACACTAGTGATCTTTCTAGTGGGGTGAACTTCATAGGGAATTGTCCCATAGGGTTTAAATTGTTCCATACTTATCGACTTATGAACATGTATTGGTCAGTTTTTGCATTTCTGGACAAAATACCCAACACCTGCAATTTAAAGAAGTTTAATTTGACTCAGAGTATCAATCGATGATTAGTTGGTTGTAGACCAGGAATGTTATGTTGGGCAGGAGTGATGGAGCAAAAGTGTTCATTTCATGGCGAGTGGGTAGTAGAGCAGATTAGAAAACACCATCAAGTGAGGTGTTTCCTCCAAAGGCATGCCACCAAGTGACCCACCTCTACCTGCACCAGCACGGTTAGCTATGAACATCAGTGGACTGTTTCACTAATGAGCACATCACCCTATGTTCCAATCACATCTCCCCAAGTCACAATTCACTCAAATTTGCCAAAGTGACTGTCTTTGTCACTGTCTGTATCACTAGGACAAAATACTTTCACAATTCAAAGGAGGAATATGTTTCCTCACACTTTCAGAGGTCTTCGCCCTTGTAGGGTGATCCAACTCTGAGGCAGGAACAGCTTGGCAGAAGGACCTGGGCAGAGACAAGCTGCTTGTGTCATGGTGGCCAGGAAGCAGAAGAGGGAGGAATCTGGAGGGAGGTATATCATTGCAGGTAAGACTTGTTGTGACCCACCTTTCCCAACCAGGCCCCAACTTTGCAATGTCATGTTAAGGTATTGTACACTCATAATCCCATCACCTTCCAGAGGCCCCACCATGAGTGCTTGAGGCTTTGGGGGGACATTCTCAATCCAAACCATAACATGGTCACACTGAGAATTAATGGATTTTGTCTAATACCAAATA
>NW_004524659.1:7576878-7581261 GCF_000260255.1 Octodon degus
TTGTAGTTTCTCATTTTTAAATTTTTTTTTTTTTTTTTTTTAAACAGAGATTTTAGGTTTGGTACAGGAACCCCGTGACAGGGAATAACTGATTACAACTTTGCTTCTCTCGCAGCTTTTAAGAACAAGTCTTTTTCTGATTCAGAGCCTGCCCCAGGACCTCCTAGAGGTCTCCTTGGACCAGTTCCTGCTCTGGGAGGTCACCAGGGAAAGAAAAGGGGAACTTGGTTATTGATGCTAAATGATACCCATGCAGGAGAGTTCTGAGGCAGGAATAATCAAGAGCTTCAAACTGGAGGCTTTTGATTTTTCAGAACTTAAAATATTTGAAGCAATTTGGAAACATGCTTTAAAAATTTTTAGGTCCTAACAGCTTAGAGTGAAAGAGCACAGCACTGTGTTCATCTTTCCCTCCTCTCATAGCGCTCCTCAGTGTGGCCACTTTATAAAATCATTTTGTTTCTCTGTTTTTTGTTTTTTTTTTTGAAACAGGGTCTCACTATGTAGTCCAGGCTGGCCTTGAACTCACTATGTATCCCAGGCAGGGCTTGAATTCACAGCAATCCTTCTGCCTCAGGCTCTAGCATGCTGGGATTGCAGACATACACCACCACAACTGGTTAAAATAAAATTTTTATTGAGGTAATGGTTACATATAGTGACATACTAAAACTTTAAGTCTTTAATCAACTTTGATAAAGGGCAGAGGTGTGTAACTATCACCATACTCAAAATGCTGGTCATTTGTGTCACCTTAGAAAGTGTATTTCTGCCCTGTCTCATCATACTACGCAGGAAAGAAAAATAATTCCCTACAGTGACTGCTAAAATAACCATTGAGTGGAGTGATTGTTACGGAAGTATTCAGTCTGGACAAAGACAAAATGTGGTTAGATTTCAGACCCACTAGGAGGAGTAATGAAGTCCAGTTGAGTTTTGTTTTTCTTTATTCTCTTAGGTTTTTGGTATCTGTAAGAAGCCCAAGAACTCTCAGACTTCTACTGATATTTTTTCTAGGAGTTTTACAGCTTTTGCATGGATATTTAAGTCTGTGGTCCATTTTGGGTTAAATTTTGTGAATGGTGTGAGGTAAGAGTATTTATTCTCCCCCCCTTTCAGATTTTATTTACTCTCTCTGTTTCTCACACTAGTGAGACAATATGATGTTTGCACTTGTGGTCTGATTTATTTCACTTCCAATACAGGCTCTAGTTTGCATGTGGATGTTGTCCGAGCACCATTTGTTGAAAACACTGTTCACTGTTGGACTATCTTTCTCCCATCAGATTGTCTTGCAACTCATATTGAAAATTAGTTGGCCATGAATGTATAAGGCTTATTTCTGGATTTCTATTGATCTTCTAATGTCTATCTGTAGGCCAGTTCCAGGCTGTCCAGGCTATAGAAGCTTTGCAATAGGAACTTTTAAAATTGGGATAATAGTAAGTCCTCCAGCTTTTTCTTCATTTCCCAAATTATCTTAGCTTATCTTTGACCTTTGTGTTTCTGTATGAGTTTCAGATCAGCTTGTCAATTTTAGGGAAAAAAATGTAACAGGTTTTTTTTTTTTTTTTTTTTTTTGTATTTTAGAGAAGGGTCTATAGGGTGTTCAGGGTCTCACTACTAGATCGGACTCGTAGTGATCCGCCTGTTTATAGCCTCCCATGACCTGGGATTACAGCCACCATGCCCAGTCTCTACAACAGGTTTTAGTAGTGATTGCATTGAGTCTTAAATCAATTTATGGAGAACTGCCATCTTAACACATTGAGTGTTCTAGTCTGTAAAGACATAGTGTCCTTCATTTTTTGAGTCTTCCTTGTTTTGGACTTCTTTCATTAAATTTATTCCTATAGACTTTACTTTTTTAATTTCTATGGTGAAGGAAACTACCTTTCAATTTTTTTTGTCCAATTATTTATTGCTAGCATATACAAACACTATTAACTTTTTTTTTGTACCATAAATCAAACTCAGGACCTTGGGCTTGCCAGGCAGGCATTGTGCCACTCTGTTATTTTGGTGAATTCACTTGTTAGCTTTAGTCACCTTAAAGAGTAGATTCCTAAGAATTTTTATACATGAGATCACAATGTCTCAGAGTAAAGATACAGTAGTTATTGTTTGCCTTTTTAATCTCAGTGACTTTTCCTTTTTGCACCTACTTTCCCTAGGTAGAATTCTTCCTCCAGTACAATGTTGAATAATTTTTGTGGTTCTTGATCTTGAGAGAAAAATCTCTCTTCTGCACTACCCTTTTAGAAGAATGTCTAAAACAATTTCTCCTCACACTTGAATAACTGTGCACAATTATGTCACATTCTTTATGTTGCAGTTAGATGCTGTTTTTCTAGGATAGTTTCCCTGTCTGCCTTTGCTGTTGTCTTTTACTCTTGATGAAAGAAGAAACATAGTTTCCTTTTATCCTTAGTAAAAGGGTTTTTTTTTCCTTCTAGTTTTTTTTTCTTCCTTCCTTAAAATTGATCCTATTCTCTCCCAAGCCCACTGATGTCTGCTTGAATCTGCTCTGATTTCCCAATATTTCATGAAGACTTTGTTGTGCTGCTGTGAGCTTTTTCTAGTTTCTTTTCTTTGTTTGTCTTGCATCCTATGATTCTTTTTATATTCACTGTTATCACAAAGCCCAGGCATTTTCCTATGGAATTTCCTCCACTGTCCTCCCTAGAGACCTCCTTCCCAAAGCCCGTGGTCCCCGCTCCATCTGAGGCTGGAGCTCCTCTGGCTGCTGTCCAGCAGAACTTCTGGTACCTCCCTCCTCTCCAGCTTCCACATCGTCCATAGCAGCTACACCTCTGTAATGTGGCACTATATCCTTAACTCCTTCAGAGGGGACACAAGGGAGGGAACTTTTCTGAGTGTTTATAAATCTGAAAACTGCCTTTATTCCATTTTAGGGGTTGTGGGTCGGGGAGATGGCACAGTAGAATTTAAGCGCTTCCCTGGCAAGCGCAAGGGCCTGAGTTCAATCCCCGGTTCCGGAAAAAAAAAAAAAAAGAAGAAAACCAGACAACCATTTTAGGGGTTGAATATGGTTTGTCACGACCAAACTCACACTGAAGCTTAAATCCTTACTGTGTCAGTGTTGGTAGGTGGGGCCTAAGGGAAGGTACGTGGGTCAGAGGATGGAGGTGTCTTGCGCAGATTAATGTTGTCTTTCAGAAGTGAATCCTAGCTCTTGCAGGACTGGATTAGCTACCCCTAGAGTGGCTTATTGTAAAGAAAGTTTGATTTTCTCACTTTCTCTCTTGCCATTTGAACCTCCCACTCTCTTTTGCCTTCTACTTTCTTCCAGAACTGAAGGCCCCCACGAGAAGATTGTCACCCAATCTTTGAGCTTTGGTATGTAGGACAGCAAGCTAAATAATCTCTTTTACTAGCCAGGCTCAGATGTTCTGTTGTAGCAACAGAAAATGGACTAAAAGGTTTTTTTCCTCAAACTTGATCAATAATTTGGCTGGGTGTAGAAATTCTTACTATAAAGTAAATTTCCTTCAGAAATTTGAAGGTTCAATTTCATTGTCCCATAGCTTGTGAGAAATTTAATGTGGGTGTTTCTTTTCATTGCTAATGTTTTTCTTTCAAGATGCTTCCTTGCGAGGTGGCACAGCATGGGTGAGAAGCTCTTTCACCCACTTGGGACCCGCCAACCACGCTGCAGCACCTCCCCCACCCCGCCCGCCCAGTAGGAATTTCTGCCGAATTCCGGGATCCCGATATCCACTCCTAGCCCAGGCCTGGTGAGTATGTGGGAGAGCTTCCGGCTACCCTGCGCCGGTGGGACCCACTGGTTCCAGCCCAGGTGCAGCATGTGTGAGACCCTTTTTCACCCCCTTGGAAAGGCCCCATCACTCCGCAGCACCTCCCTCACCCCACCCACCAACTAAGAATTTCTGCCATGATCCAGGAACCCCCAGATCCAGTCCTAGCCCAGGCCAAGTGAGTGTATGGGAGAGCTGCCTCTCCTCCCTACTCCAACTTGTCCCTTTCAGACTCAGCTCAGACCTGGCATACAGGCCTGGGGTGAAACCCTGCAGCTGCAATCCCTACAGAGAGTGTAGGAGACAGAAATACCCAGTTAGTCCAGGAACAGAACATCTTGCCAGAGGGGCACAGCAGGTTCACCCCCAAGGGCAGCAGCATGAAGGAGCTGAGCACAGCAGCCAGACTCAAGCCAGGCACAACTGGATAAATCCAAACTTTGTAGATGTGCATCTGAACTTCAGTAGGTACTAAGGTTATAACTGCACCAAAGCTCTACAACAAAGGTCAGAAGACAGTGCTACACAAAATGACAATGAGAAGGAGCAAAATGCAATCTCAGACCCCAAGCCCACCCATTACAAGTGCAGAGAACACTAACAC
>NW_004524659.1:7592926-7598703 GCF_000260255.1 Octodon degus
ATATAATAAAAAAGCAGAAAATACTGTACTTCCTTGATTATCATAGATGTATAATATAGTGTAGCTGATAATCAATCTTGAAATTTGCCACACTGCTTGATCCCACTTTATCCTCCTTTCACAGAATTGTTTTAGTTCTTTGGGTTCCTTTATTTTCCACATAAATTTTAGAGTAAATTTATCTATATGTTATGACTTGCATCTAGATGTCCTTCCCTCTTCCCTAAGCTTCACATGCTCATAGGTTGGGCTTTCGGAAGGTGGCTGGATCATGTATGTGGGATATTGGATTAGTTCACTGATGGGTTAGCCTCATTTTGGGTGTGGCCGAATGGATTTACTGAAGACAAAGTAAGGGTGACACCAACTGTTAGGCTTGTAGCCTCATTGGAAGGAAGGCTTATTGTCTCCTGCCTATCCTGCCATGGGCTGTTCCTCCCGTACCATGCCGCTTTCCCATCCTGCTCTGCTTTGGAACCAGTTGACTATGGATTGTAGAGACAAACTGTGAGCTGAAATAAGCCTTTTCTCCTTTAACTTGGGGGTGTCGGGTATTTGTTCCAGCAACAAAAAAGTAACAAACACCATACATAGAAGATTTCTATTTACTCAACTTTTAAAATGTTTTGCTCATATAATTCTATTGTATTTGTTGTCAAGTATATACCTAGATTTTAATGTTGTTACTGTGAATAGAATTAGTTTGATGTCATATTTTTTATCAGTACATGATTATAATACATAATAAATCTATCTATCTATCTATCTATCTATCTATCTATCTACCTATAATTTAACCTTCTCTACTTGATTTATTTCACTTAGCATTATGGTCCCAATGTGCGTCCATTTTCCTAAAAGACTCAAACTTATCTTTTTTTATGGCTTAGTAGTAATTTTTGCATATATATATATATATATATATACACTTAGTTTATCCATTTATCTGTGGAAGAATATATTTTCAAGTTGGATATAAACTTTGCTCTTCACATATTTACTTTATAGCTGACCACTTTCAAAAATTTTGTTATGAAGTTTAACAATTCTTCTTTTCCTCTCCACCTCCACTTTCCTGATCCCTCCCCGCTCCCTCTCCTTCCTTCTCCTCCTTCTTCATCGCTTCCTTCTTTTTTCAGTAAGTTCTGATTTGCTTCAGATTTCTTTGACCCATGGGTTAAATAAGAGTTTGTTGTCTGCTATCCAATTGTTTTGAGGTTTGCTGTTATCTTTTCATCATTAAATTCTAGTATAATCCCATTTTGTCAGAAAACAGGCCCCATAAATTTTAATTATTTTGTTAAAATTTGATTTATGGTTGAGGATATAATCTATTTGACCTGTGTTCCACTGTTACTTGAAGGGAGTGTGTATTCTGTTGTCATGGGGTGAAGTGTTCAATAAATGCTGATCAGACATTGTTGGTTGCTTGTGTCATTCACTCTGTGGACTAATATATCAATTTCATCTGATATTAAAATATTCATTCTTGTTTTTATTTTGACTAGTGTTTTCATGATACAACTCTTTCTTTTTTTTATGTATTTAGTACAGGGTCTCCAGGGTCTCACTATACAGATCGGACTCATAGTGATCCTCCTGTTTTCAGCCTCCCAAGTGCTGGGATTTCAGGGGTGCACCACCACACCCCATCTCAGTCACCCTCTCAGTGTGCCCTGGGAGGGGGGCTGGCACAGCACACTAGTGATCAAACCCAGTCTCTGCCTTCTACCTAAGCAGGTGCTTTAGTCCACTGAGCTATCTGGCCAGACCTAAAACTCTTACTTTCAAGCTATCATTTTATTTAGAGTGAGTTTCTAGTAGCCAGGATATACTTGAATAGTTTTCTTTTTTTTTTTTTTTGAGAGTAGGTATTTATTATAAAAATTACACAAAGTGACTTTTTATTACAAATCATAGTGGAAGTTTTTAAACAGTTTGCTTCCTCCTTCCAAAAAAGTATGTTCTGCCTTTTACAGCCTTGAGGCAGTATAGGAATTTTGATGGTACAGAGAACGATTCACAAACATTCCATGAAACCTTGTTAAAATGTACAAAGATATGGTAGAAACCACAGTAACTATAGTACATTTTTTAGTCAAACTTTTTTTTTCTCTCTCTCTCTTTTTGGCCAGCTCAGCCCACCCTGAGGGTGGGGCTGGCGCAGCATGTGGTGCCTGCGATCGAACCTCAGTCCTCTGAACCTGCCTCAGCTACCCTAAGCAGGCACTTTAGACTGCTGAGCTATCTCGCCGGCCTCAGTCAAACTTTTTGGGCAAAGTTTAAATTAGAAAAGTAAGAATCACAGAGTAGTAAGTGGATATCTGCCCTGACTTTTTCAAAGCAAAAACAGTTCTGTGTTGAGTGCTCCCCTGAGAACATTCAGAGTGATGCAAGGAAGGCTTGTGTACATGTAACTGTCAACAGCCAAAACCACTGAGTAGGAGCTGACCACGCCGCAAGTCAGGATGTTCAGGATTCCCAGGCAGCCCAAGAAAACTACTGGAATGAAGAGAGTGATGCAAGAGAGAGTCACCCCAAACACACCACTGTCCCAAAAAACCTTTAGGTTTCCCCGAGCAGTGAAGAAAGCTGCCGCAGAGACTAGGAAGCTCAGGACAAGGCCGGCACACAGCACGCACAGCGCGAGTGTCCCAAATCGCCACCAGATGGCCACCAGGAAAACTCCACCGACGCTGCCCGCTGCGGCCATCAGGATCAGTCACGCGTCATACTTCAGAAGCATCAGTCTTGTAATCAGTATGTAAAAGAAGAATCCCAAGAAGATAAAGCCAATGAAGAATAATTCTGTTTTCCAGAATCTGTGTCCAAAGAAACAAACGAAGAGCCCAAGGAGGGCAAAAAGAGTGAAGAACACTTTGGTAGATACTCTTCCAAGGGAAGTGCAGCCAACTTCCAGAGCCTCAAATCTGCAGGCGTATGTGTGAGCCGGAACGTAAACAGCAGACGTGTTTAGGAGCGGGTCCCAAACAATG
Source organism: Octodon degus (assembly GCF_000260255.1). Taxonomy (NCBI): domain Eukaryota; kingdom Metazoa; phylum Chordata; class Mammalia; order Rodentia; family Octodontidae; genus Octodon; species Octodon degus. Next base: position 7,595,923 of record NW_004524659.1, read on the forward strand.
ACATTATAAATGATTTCTTGTCCCCGCAGGGAGGAGAAGGAAACGCTTGGCTTATCATTAGCTGTTAGGGTACGCACCTTCGCAGCATTGGCCTTCACCTGGGCCACCTGGGCTGTTCTCCGCAGGTGCTGCAGCAGCACATCTTCTGTGAGGTCATTCTTGGGCAGAAAATACTGGTGCACGTGGTACTGCAGCCTCCACCTGGACTCCGGGCCCATCCCAGCATCGCAGGGCGGAGGAGCTGCATCTCTTGCGTAGCCTAGGTTTGCTGGGCCAAATTTGATAGTCGTTTCAAAGAAATTGTACTCCAAGTAAATGTTAGGATCAATATCTAAATCAAACTCTAAATTACAGCCTCCAAGGATAGGCTCTCTTTCTGAGTAGGAGGGCGGGATGGCCACACTTTGGACAGGCTTGGCATCCAGAGACTCCAGATAGCAGGTGCACATACTCTGCTCTGGCCTCAGAATGGAAACCAGACCCCTGTCATTGTCTGTTCCTGAATTACTGGGAAGGACAGTCCTTGAATAATAAACTGTGGTGTTTTGATACTGCGAGTGTATCTGGCATATGAGGAAACTCGTGTTGCTTGAAATGTGGCTCAAAAGACTTCCTGTGGAAAAGGCTTGTTGAGCTGGAAGTATCTAAATTTCCCGACAGAAAATTCTAGAAAACCCTGGCTGGGGTTCCCGATTGTCTGCGCTCCACCAGCACCCACGCGGCCCGACCCCAGCAGGGCCAGGAGCAGCAGCCGCAGAAGCCCCATCATGCCTGGGCTGGCCACGCCCCCACCTTGGATAGTTTTCAACCTACAGTGTAATTATTGATATATTGGGACTTAAGTTTGCTATTTTAATTTTTGCCTTTTGTCTATTACTTTCAACCTTTTATTTCTCTGTTTTCTTTTTCCTACTTTCTTGTGGACTTTGTTGGAATTCTATTTTGATTCTTCAATAGTGTTTTTTAAAATTTTCAAATAGTATTATTTCTTTTTATAGCTTTCATAGTGGTTGAGATATATATTTTACTATATAAACATAATTTATAATCTACTGGTATTATTTCACCATTTAAATGAAGCATGGAAAATTACCTCTTTTTATATATCTTTATTTTCTTCCATTTATAATTGTCTTATTTCTACTTACATTTAGAGTCACTGTAGATAATTATAATTTCTTATTTCTTTGCCAAACACAATTTACAAAACACAAGCGATAGGGGAAAATGTATTTAACCATATCTTTATCTTCCTTTCTAATACTCTGTTATTTTACCATTTCATTTTTTTATAGAGAACTTTCTTTAGCCATTTTTAGACTAACCTGCTAACAAAAATCGTCTTAGTTTGTCTTCATCTGAAAATGTCTTGATTTCTTTTTCATCCTCAAAGCCATCTTTACTTGGTGTAAAATTCTGAGTTAAGCACTTTTTTTTAACACTTGAAAGTTGTTTCACCTCTCCTTTTTGACATTCATGGTGAAAAGTTAAAGTATTAAAATTGTTTTACCCCTATATGTGAAGTGTTGTTTCTCAGCACTTTGAAGATCAATTTTTTATCTTTCAGAAGTTTGATTATGTTGTGTTGTTTGATAATTGTATCTAGATGTCCCCCCCAAGCCTCAAGAAGTCATTGACAGGGAGTTTTGAAGGTGGTTAGGTGAGGGTCTATGGGTGTGGTTTAGGACTGTGATGCTGGAGGAGAGGCAAGATAGTGGACTAAGTGCCTGCTTAGGCAAGTGCAGGGACCCAGGTTTGATCCCGGCCCCACATGCCATGCTGGTGCTGCCCTTGGGTGTGCTGAGTGGGCCACCAAGTCCAGGCGTGGTGGTATATGCCTGTAATCCCAGTGCTGGGAAGGCTGAAAACAGGAGGACCACTGCAAGTCCAAGCTGTGTAGTGAGACCCTGTACCAAATACATTAAAAAAATGTGATACTGGGATTAAGAGGGTGGGTAACTGAAGCCCCAGCCTGGGCATGGGTTGCACCAGTGAATAGACTCACAACCTTCATGGAATATAAGGGGAGAGAGAGTGGAGGCATTCTTCTTGCTGCTGCTGCTTGTTGCTTCACTGTCTGCTGCCTGCTTGCCGTGGACTATTTTTCCCTTTGATGCCTCTCTACCATACCACCCTGCCTTGGAGCCAGCTGACTGTGGACTGAAACCTCTACAGACAGTGAGATACAACAAACCTTCCCTGCTTTAACTTATACTTTTGAGCCTCCCACATATATTCTCTCTCTCTCTCTCTCTCTCTCTCTCTCTCTCTCTCTCTCTCTCTCTTTTTATATTTTAGGGAAGGGTCTACAAGGTGTTTAGGGTCTCACTACTAGATTGAACTCATAGTGATCTGCCTGTTTACAGCCTCCCAAGAGCTGGGATTACAGGTAGGTGCCACCATGCCCAGTCTCAATTGCCACCTCAGCAGGCCCCAGGGGTGAGGCCAGCATAGCAGGCCTGGGGATCAAACCCCCAGCCCCTGTGTCTGCTTGCAAGTGCTTTAATCTGCTGAGCTATTGGGCCAGCCTTTTTTAATTTTTAATTTCTTTATTTTGTATCTCCTCTTTTTGAAAGCCTAATAACACAAATGCTAAAACCTTTGTTCTCATCTCACAGATCCCTGTGGCTCTTCATACTCCCTCCATATGCTCTCTCTCTTTTGTTCAGACTAGGTGATCTATGTGTCTCTTTCTTTCTTTCTTTCTTTCTTTCTTTCTTTCTTTCTTTCTTTCTTTCTTCTTTCTTTCTTTCTTTCTTTCTTTCTTTCTTTCTTTCTTTC
>NW_004524659.1:7598803-7609034 GCF_000260255.1 Octodon degus
TTTCTTTCTTTCTTTCTTTCTTTCTTTCTTTCTTCTTTCTTTCTTTCTTTCTTTCTTTCTTTCTTTCTTTCTTTCTTTCTTTCTTTCTTTCTTCTGGGAACCGACCTCACAACCTCATGTTTGCCACGCAGGCATTGTGCTGCTTAGATAAATCCCTGGCCCTGAGACTGGGTAATTTCCATCATTCCAACCTTAAGTTTACTGATTCTTTCTTCTGTCCATCCTCCTCTGTCACCTCTCATCTTCTTCTGTCACCTTCCTCTGTCCCCAGCCATTGAGATTTTTGTTTGTTGTTTTTGATGGTACTGGGAATTTAAACCTGAGGTACATTCCCAGCTTTTTTTTTATTTATGTATTTTTATATTGAAACAAGATCTTACTAAATTTCTTAGGCTTGGGTTGAACTTATTCTCTAGACTCATCCTCCAAGTAGTTTGGATTACATGTATGTACCACCGTGCCCAGCATTAAAATCCACCGAATTAAAAAATATATATATTTTATTTATTTTTTGTGTGGCCAGCTCAGTCCACCATGGGGGTGGGGCTGGTACAGCATGTGGTGCTGGGGATTGAACTGCAGTCCCTGCATGCTTGCCTAAGCAGGCGCTTTAGACCACTGAGCTATCTCGCCATCCCCTAAAACTTTTTTAATAATTATGATTTTTAGTTCTGAAATTTCCATTTCTCTTTTTTGTATTTATTCTATTGATTTGCCAAAGTTTTCTATTTTTATTTGTTTCAAATTTGTTTGTAATTTCTTGTTGAAACAGTTCATGATGGCTTCTTTAACATATTCATTAGTTAATTCTAACAAGTTATATTGGCATTGGCGATTTTCCCAGTTCTTATTAAGAATGATTTTTGTTAGGGACCTGCACATTTTGGATATTATAAGAATCTATTGGGCTGGGGAGATAGCTCAGTAGAATAAGCGCTTGCCTGGCAAGCATAAGGTCCTGAGTTCAATCCCTGGTACCGAAAAAAAAAAAAAAAAAAAAAAAAACCACCACAACAACTCTATGTCTTATTTAAGCCCTGTATTTAGCTGGCACCTTCTGACCCTGCTCTAGAAGTGGGAAGGATGCTGCCTTAGCCCTGCAAGGTGTTGGTTAAGTCCAGATTTCTACTTGGCCTCTGAGGACATGTCATGAGGAAGAAAATTCATTATTGCTGCTTGGGGATGGGAGTTCCAGCTGCCAGGTCTCCATGAATGCCACCTTGGTTGGGAGTGATAAGAGTGTCTCCCCACTGTTCTCTACCTGGCCTCCACTGACATCACAAGAGAGGCTGAGTGGCCTCTTGACCGTGGGGCAGTGGTGACAGCCTTGATTCTTCTTGCTCTGTCCTGCCACACCAATCCAGTAGGGAGAGTGAGTGATACTTCATTACTGCCAGATGGCGGTAGAAATCCCAGAGCCTCTTGCTCTGCCTTCTCTGACACCACCAGAGATTTAATGCACCTCATGACAACCTGGTGAGGACAGAGAGTCGGGCTCCCCTTCAACCTTTACTGGCCTTGAGAGGCCATGCTATTTGGCTGGAATACAGCATTTGCTGTCGCACATTGTCTATGTTGTTAATCTGCCTCTACTCTTGGTCCTGTGGCTTCAAAAATAGCAAGTTTTTGTTGGGTTTCCTTCACTTTTTCTGTGCATTTTAGCATTTCTGCATTGCAGCTTGCTTAGATATAAATTTAAAATACTTAAGGTAAAAAGAAATTCCGGAGCACTTATTATGATGCCCTTTGGGTGGGTAAGTTCCTACATGGTCTTTTTGTCTTTCAGAGTCTTAGGATCATTTTGTACATAAGTGTCACCATTTTTAGCTGTGCTATCATCACCCTCAGTGTCCACGGGGACTTAGTTCCAGGACTCCCCTATCCCATGATACAAAAATCTGTGGACACTCAAAGTCTTTATATAAAATGTTGTAGTCTATACATACAAACTATGTAATCCTCTTATATACTTTACACCATCTCTAGATTGTTTATAAGACCTAATACAGTATAAACACTCTAAGTAATTATTAACTGTATTGTTTAGAAAACAATAACCAAAATGTTTGTACATGTTCAGTACAGACACAGTCTTTTCCCCTACATATATATTTTTTGTTTGTTTCTGAAGTGACTTCCATTGATTTTGATACATCTTTTCCCCATGATGATTTATAGGATCCCCAAGCCAATATAAATATTTTATAAATATTTGAATATTTGGGTATACACCTGCACAATACCTCAGCAATATCTTTCAGCAAGAAAAACACTAAAGAGCAAAGACTAGACACAATTACTAGGTACAGTGAAAATCTGTTGCAAATATTTCTGAAGTAAGAAGGCACCACATACCTTTTTAACTAAGAAAACCACCCTTACAACACAGGATGATTTTATTTTTCTGTAGGACCTAGAACACTTAAGCTGCCAATTAAGTACTGAATGGCAGAGCAATGTCCCCAGTTTATGACATGAATTCATAGGGAATATGTTCCAACAACTCAGGTTCCTTTTATTGGTACTCACAAAGTGTGCTTCTTTGAGAGGGGCAGGCTGGCACTTCAGTTGAGCCCAGGTACCTTTCTCTTTCTCTTTGGCTTCCTTCTTTTTCTGATCATTTTCCTTGACATGTTTCTGGAAGCCATCATGACTTTTTAAGTGTTTAATATGCTCAATACGTACATTAATCCTCTTGGCAAGTGTCTTCCCCTTAACTTGCTTGCTCGCAACAATGCCAACAGCATGCTGGGTAATGTAGACGCTTCCCATTTTGCCATGGTAACATTTGTGAGGCATTCCTTTTTGCACAGTACCCATTCCCTTGATGTCTACATAATCACTCTTTTTGTAGATTTGCATGTATGTGGCCAAAGGAACAGCCCCATGTCTTCTAAAAGGCTTGGAAAACCTATACCGGGTTCCCCTCCTCTTGCCCTTTGTGTTAGTCACTTTGGCAAATTACTGGAAGATGGTAGTTCCAGCTGAAAAGTCCCCTAGATATTTTCAATCCTTTGTGGGTTGGATTCATGGATGATGTGGGTTGAAACCCACAGACATAGACAGATTAGTATGTTAGCTAGACAAATAAAAGTGACTTGTTTCATTCTCTTGAACTGTACAGTGTTTTATTTCATGACTTTTTCTTGCTTAATGTATTGAGCAGAATTCCTAGGACAGCATTTGATAATAACAGGAATAGTATTTATTCCTCATTCACTGGAAATTCTGGTAATGTTGTCTCATGAAGTATGGTGCTCAGTTTAGGTATTAGTTTACTACATTAAATTTAGTCATTAAATTAGGATGAACAAACATTTAGTAGTACTTACCACATGTAAGTCACTGTTCTAAATCTGGAAATACAGTTAGCAGGAAATGAAGTCATTATTTTCTTCTATATTAAACCTTTTTTAAAAAACAAGACTCCTATTTAACATTATATTTTCCATTCTTTCACAAGGCTGGCCTACTTCAGACAGCTGGCAAAGGGGAGTGGAGAGGGTGAACAATGTGGTTCCAACTTAGACCAGAGGAATATGAGGTATATTATGACCAGAGATTCAAATAGGAAGTCTTGATTAGTTAAGACCCTTCATGACAGTAACATAGACAAATTCAAGCTAGCACAAGCAAGCAAGGAAAACTACAATCATCTGTATAGACACAAGGTCCTCGAACAAGGTCCATAGATTGCTTGTGCAGCTTGATCTCAGGCCTCATGAAGGGCCAGAACCAGAACACACCAGAGCCCTACATAGCTCTGCTCTTCCCCTCTTTCCATGTCTCTTGCCTTTACTTATCTTAGGGATTCAGCTTACTTCCTTTCTACCTGCCTCAGGCTATGATGGACACCTCCTGGGTTCCAGGTTCATGTCCTATTAGAGAATTCAAGTGGCAGTAGTTCCTCTGTGGTATGGTAATTTATTGTCAGGCGTAATCTTGGATATATTCAGACTTCTTCCTGATATAGCTTCTAAAACTTGTGGAATCTTCTGAGTAATGAATGTTTTTTGTACGCTAACAGGATGACTAGTGGGTGGTTGTGGGTTCCTAAGAGGCTCAAAAGGATGACTCAAAGGGTGATGAGAAGGTTGGTAGTCTTTGGTCCCATCTCCCAATGTCCAAGGAAAGAAGAGAAGTTAAGGGTTAAGTTGATCTTCAAAGGACAATCGTGTAAATGCTCGTGCCTACCTAAAGAAGGCACCATAAAACCCCAGAAGAAAAGGATTAGAATAGGCTTCAGTCTAGGCAAACACTTAGGAGTTTGAGGAGAGTGGTGGATCTGGAGAAGGTGTTTAAGTTCCACATCCCTTTTCCTGTACCTTGCCCTATACATCTTCCACTTGGCTGTTCATTTGTACTCCTTATTATATACTCCATTAATATAGTGGTAAACATAAGAAAAGCATTTTCCTAAGTTCTGTGAGTTGTTTTAGAAAACTAATAAGACTCCAGGTCAGAGCTGTGGGAATGTGTATTTATAGCTGATTGACCGACAGCAAAGGTCTCAGTCTTCATTTGGGATTGGAATCTGCAGTGAATCTTGTGGGACTGAGCCCTTTGAGACCTGCAGACACTAACTCTACTTGTAAATAGGGGCAGGACTGAATTGGATTACAGGACATTTGGCTGATGTCCAAACTCTACAAACTTGCTTGCTCAATGTGTGGGAAAACACCCCCCATGCTGGGTCACAGAAACATCCTGTGTTGAGTTGTTGTTATTCTCTGCATGAGAATATGAAAAAGAAAACATTTTAGGTTGGATAAAGCTCCTCTTTTTCCATACAGTATCATTAACTCACCTGGACATTTGTTCACGACTCTCCATCCAGTTATAGTCAGAGGGCCTGGTCATGTGGTACAAACACGACTGGTAGGAGTTTGTCTTTATGTTGAGTGCAACATCCTAAGAGTTAGAGTGGGCATTTTATTTATACTATATGACAATATGGAAACAACATAAAACTACAGAGATTGTATAAGGGATCATTTTACACTTGTAACAGTATAAGTGAACAAAATAACCACCTCTTCCACCAAGCATCCAAATTAAGGCTTCTGGACATCACCATGAGCATGTTTGTCTTGGGTCATGCTCTTTCCTGGCGGCACAGTGCTGCTTTTCTTCTAGCAGATCCTCTGCTTTGCCTTGGGTCATGGTATGGATATAGCAGACTCTTTGTCTCTAATTTATATTCATGTTCTCCTCTGTTTGGACTTATAGATAAATCCAATACAGAAATTCTTTTGAGTATAAATACTTTCAAACAAGGGGAGCATATTTCCTCCCCAGCCAATATTAAGCTATGAATTCTGCTCGTCCAGAGTAAATCTGATCTGCCTCCACCTCCAACTTATTTTTTAACTGACTTTTGATTTTTTTTCCTCTCATATCCATGTAGTAAGAAATGTTTGTTCCAGTTGAGAATGTTAGAAGGCTGCTCCCACCTTGTCCTCAATTTTCATATACAAATATATACTTTTTTTTTTCTTTCCAGAACCGGGGATTGAATTGAGGCCCTTGCAATTGCCAGGGAAGCGCTTACTCCACTGAGCCATCTCCCCAGCCCCAATATTTAATTCTTAAGGGCTATAAATTATTTTCATTTTCCATCCTTTTCCACAAAGTACATTACTTGTTGCTTTCTTTTTTCTCAAAACAGTATTACAGGATATTCCACCATATAATCAAAAGCCCTTTCTCCAGGCTGTGCTTTTAGAATTTAGATGTTCTGGATAACTTTCTTCCTAGATACCTCTCTGAGGGTCCAGTGTGATTTCACCTTGTAGGAATTACATGGGCGGGGGAGATGGCTCAGTAGAATAAGTGCTTCCCTGGCAAGTGCAAGGGTCTGAGTTCAATCTAGAAAAAAAAAAAAAAAAAAAGAATTACATGAAGGTCAATTTCAAGAGCTTGAAGATAAACAGAAATGCTCACTTCCTAGGTATTCCCTGCAGGAATTTGGGGCAGGCTCCAAAGAAAAGATACCATGGGTCCTCCAAGAAATTTTCTACCCCTATCAATGAGAATGGTCCATCTAACTAGATAAGTCCTTGGTGTAGTAATCCTCGATCTCCCAAGAAATAAAAGCCAATCACAATTTCTAGGAGACACAGAGGAATGGCATATCAAGAACTGTTATGGAAAACATAACAGAAGTTACCGCTGAACAGCTTTGATCCAGATGATCAAACTGGGAGACTTCTTCTATAAGCCCATGCATTTCCACCTCCTTGAGTCCAAAACACCACCATTTTTAGGATGCATAGTACCTTTTTTTTTTTTTTTTTTTTTTGCAGAACCGGGGATTGAACTCAGGCCCTTGCATTTGCCAGGGAAGCACTTATTCCACTGAGCCATCTCCCCACCCCTCATAGTACCTTTAAACACTGAAAGAAAGCACAGACATCTTGTTCCCAGAAACACAAAAAGGTGAGAGAAATGTCTCTTTCCATTGAGAAATTGCATAAATTTCTTAGAGGAACCCCAGAACCAGATCACAAGAGTAGGCTTGGCTGGAGTCTAGTCCTTTGTACAAACAGAAGGATTTTTTTTTCTCCGAATGCCTTCAGGACAGGTTTGGCTGGCTTGAGTTGTGGGGATCGAACCACAGCAACCTGAGCCCGACTGCTTTGTTGAAGCAGCCACTTAAAGAACTGAGCTAAGGGGCAGGCCCCCAATTTGCACAAACAGAAATGGAAGTGACTGAACATTAGAGGATAATAATCCTTTACTATCTCTTGGTTTTTACCTTTGCAATTTGAGTGCAAATAGCTAAAATTCTATGTACATTATAGCTCTATTGCTATATTTCCAATTTTGCATTCCATAGCACATAAGCACCCTTACAAAGATAAGAAACACTTCCAAGAAGTTAAACTTCTGGGGGAAAAAAAGCAACCTAATATATTAAGATCTCCCCCATCTCAGTTAGAATAATCAATGCATAATAATCTTAAACCAATGATTGAGTCCATTAAACTTTAACCATATAAAATGTCCAGTGTCCTTAGATGAAGTATCCTTCTTCTGTTTTGACATTATTTCTATTGATGTTTGAGCTGCTAATAAAGGATGCCCTTGTTCCCTGCCTAAGTTCAGAACCAACCAAGGAGAAAAATGAGAATCCAGTGGGTGGAGGTCACTTCCATTCCAATGATGAGGCACAGAACAGTGTGGCCAGACATCCTGGTAAACTGGTTTCTCTGACTCACTATAGTCACTTTAGAACTTGGATCTGGCACCTGAAGTCAGGTTTGGGTCTGTAAAATAGACTTAACCAGAATTTGTACTGTGAACTAGTCCAGGGAGGAGATTGTATTTCTTACTCAAGTCTGTGAACAGATTACTCCACCCAGCTAAGGAACATGGACCAATGACTATTGAGGACCATCTGGAACCCCACTCACAGCTGAGACAAGTAGGATAAAGGTCAGCTGTATGGAGAGGGAAAACTTCCTCATGGGAAATGAGTATATATGACACACAGGCATCCCAGAAGATGATTTTATCCACTTAGTGCTCTGCCCAGCTTCCAAGATGGCCTCCAATGACCCCAACTCCCAGTTTTCATAGCCTTAAATATTCTCCTCCTGCTCTGAACCAGGATTAATCTGTGCAACCAATAACACAGCAGAAATGATGACTCGCTACATTCAAGGTCAGGGTGTAAAAGACACTGTGGGGTCCAGCTTGGGGACTCTGTCTTGCTCCCTTCTTTGTTCATTCTGGAGGAAGCTGACCACCATACTGGGGATAAGTCATTCTGAGAGAAGGCTATACAGAGAGGAACAGAGGCTCCAGCCAGTAGTCCCTGAGAAGCTGAGGTCTAACAACAGCACTTCAAGTGCGATTACAAGTGGATTCTGTGCTCCTGATCAAAGCTCGCTGAAGTCCAGGTGACAGCCTGACTGCCACTTCAGGATGAAGCCAATTTGGAACCACCCAGCTACATTGCTCCCAGATTACAGATCCTCAAACTTTTATGAAATAATGATTTTTCATTATTTTAAGCTCCTACATTTTAGAGTAATTTGTTTTGCAGAAATGATAACTACAGCATTTAACTAACATTTATGTCATATATTTATCAATTCTGACTATGTGCCAAGGACTATAAGAGCTCTTCTCAAGATCTTCCCTGCAGGAGAGGACAGAAATGTGCATGGGCTCTCACAAAGTGTCCTATGACAGTGCTGTGGCATCATGAGCTGGTTTCAGTTTTCCAGTAGAGGGAACTGTGACTCAGAGAGATGAAATGTCATGTTCAGGGCTACAAATTGATCAACGATGCTAAAATAGCTAATAAAAGTTAAGTTTGGTTGCTTATAACATGTTGAATATCTCATTAGTTTCTAGATATGAAAGTGAAAACAAGACTTATGCTGCTATTCATTGGCAACATCGATGTGTTAGAATTTTATTGTAGGATCTAGAGTAGCAGCCTAGGACAGGTGCCTTGCCGGGAGCTGGGATCTCAGCTTCTCTCTGCATGTTAGGATACCTTCTGGGGAACAATCGTCTTATCTTTGTATTTGTGAGTCACATAGTCCCCCCCCCAAAAAAACTATGATTGCATGAAGTGTTGGCTGGGACACCAGGAACCATTGTGATGTAGAAAGCCAGTTTAAAATAGTCCCCATTTGCCAAGTGTAGTGGTGCATGTCTGTAATCCCAGCACTTGGGAGGGTGAGGCAGGGGCTCACCACCAGTTTGAGGCCAGCTTGGACTACCAGGGAAGATACTGTCTCAGAAAACAAAAACAAAAATAAAAATAAAATAGCCCTCATTTAATGACATCTCTGGCAATGTGCAGAGGGCAAACTGCTGGTTGTCTTGAAGAGATTTGTTTGCAGAATGGATAGCTGTAGCTCAGCATCATTTAATGTCAACCACATCATTTCATCATGTTCTTTTCTTAGTTAGTGTTGTTTTATTTGTTGATGGTTTTTAATGAATAGCAGTATAGAAACCATACATTTATTTTATTTTATTGAAGTAAGATCTCTCACTACACAGTTGGGACTCAGTGATCCTCATGCCTCAGCCTCCCCAGTGCTGGGATTATATGCATGCACCAGTGTGCTGAGCTTTGGGGGTCAGCATGTTATGGGGTACTGGGGATCGAACTTGGGACCTTGCACTTGCCAGGCAGGCAGTTAGACTGCAGAGCTATCTCCCCAGCCCTAGGAGAGATAAATTTAATAAATAAAATAAATAAAATTTTAAGTGCCATTAAGTGGAGTTTTGTAGTAATAATGAAAAATATATTAGCATAATAACTGAATGATATATGTCCTTAATTAATTTTGATTCTCCATCTTATGGTCACAAAAAGAATACTAACCCATTTCTAGTTGCCAATTTAAGAAACTGTATATTCTCCAAACTGCAGAAAATCCTGTAAGTTAAGAAAAATTCTTTCCCAACCACTGAATAATAATTGCATTTACGAATTTTCTGAGGTTGAAGAAATTTGAATCTTTAGACAGACGGTTGCATCAGGTTGGATTATCCATATTTTTGCTATGAATACATTTGTTTATGAATAAATAGGTTGTATCAATTAACAGTCTAACAGCTGGAACAATAAAAGTGAAAATTAATGACTTTGCATATGATTTCGTATCCCAGTTGGAGTTTTGTGTTTCTTGCCTTTATATTTCAAATTGGACTTTTTGTTTATGGTAGGGGATGAAAATATTAGTTGGTGAACAGTTTTGTAGTGGGACAGAGAACAAGACAGTTCTTTCAAGTAATGTAAGTAAACACTGATGTTACTCCTAGACTACACTCAAGTTAACTCCAGCACAAATTAATAACCATGTTTATTAAGAAGGATCAATTCTCCTTCTAGTTCCAACTCCACCTCCTACCTCCACATCAATTCTTGCTTCATTGAGCTCTATTTTTGTGAGACCTGATCTGCCAGTGTTGTTTTGTAATGCGACTCACAAAAGGGCATCTTGTGTTTCTCACAATGTTGTAGGGAGGATGCTTCCTCTTCTTCCTCTTCTTCCTCTTCTTCCTCTTCCTCTTCTTCCTCTTCCTCTTCCTCCTCTTCTTCTTCTTCTTCCCCTTCTTCCCCTTCTCCTTCTTCTCCTCCTCCTTCCTCCTCCTCTTTCTCCTCCTCTTCCTCTTCCTCCTCCTCCTCTTTCTCTTCCTCCTCCTCCTCCTCCTCTTCCTCTTCCTCTTCCTCTTCCTCTTCCTCTTCCTCTTCCTCTTC
>NW_004524659.1:7616349-7626584 GCF_000260255.1 Octodon degus
CCAATTTGTTCTGTGTCAGTGTCCTCTGCACTTGTTATGGGTGGGCTTGGAGTCTGAGATTGCATTTTGCTCCTTCTTGTTGTCATTTTGTGTAGCACTGTCTTCTGACCTTTGTTGTAGAGCTTTGGTGCAGTTATAACCTTAGCACCTACTGAAATTCAGGTGCAGATCTACAAAGTCTGGATTTATCCAGCTGTGCCTGGCTTGGGGCTGGCTACTGTGCTCAGCTCTTTCCTGCTGCCACCCTTGGGAGTGATCCTGTTGTGCCCCTCTGGCAAGATGTTCTGCTCCTGGAGTAGCTGGGTGGTTCTGTCCCCTACTCTCTCTGCAGGGATTGCAGCTGCAGAGTTTCACCTCAGGCCTGTATGCCAGGCCTGAGCTGAGTCTGGAGGGAACAAGATAAAGTAGCAGGGAGAGGCAGCTCTCCCACATACTCACCAGGCCTGTGCTAGGACTGGACATTGGGGTCCCCAGAACTTGGCAGAAAATCTCACTGGGTGGGGGTGGGGTGGGGGGTTGCTGTGGAGTGGTGGTGGGAGTCCCAAGGGGGTGTAAGACGGTCTCACCCACACCACACCTGGGCTCCAACTGGTCGGTAGGTCCTGCTGGTGCAGTGTAGCCAGAAGCTCTCCCACACACTCACCGGGCCTGGGCTAGGACTGGGTGCTTCTTTAATTCAAATACGTAATGCTTTTCTGCAGAAAAGATTCACAATATATGGCTTGTGAAAAATTTAAAGACACTGAATTTTTTTGAAAATTATTGTTAGACTGAGGCCAGCAAGATAGCTCAGTGGTCTAAAGTGACTTCTTAGGCTAATTTAGGCCTGTGCAGGGGACCACGGTTCAATTCCTGGCACCACATGCTGCACCAGCCCTGCTCTCAGGGTGGGCTGAGCTGGGCTCCTCCCAAAAAATATTATGAAATTAAAGCTAAATAATTTTTTCTAAGTTCAAATGCACTAGATCCTTTTTTCTGTGCAGAAGACACAATCCCAGACCTCCAGTCATTGCCTGAAACAACAGATAGGAATGAATACTACATATACTGTGTCTGTTCTACGCATAAGTCACTATGATAAAGTTTAATTATAAAGTAGGCACAGTAAGAAATTAGCAGTAAGAGCTAAGAATAAAAATAGAACAATGATAGCAGTATATTGTGATAAATTGCCAGAATCACTACTTTTGCTCTTGGGGGCCCTTATTGAGTAGAACAAAGTTACCATTGTAGTTGATCTGCGAATTGAGATGGTTATGCAGTGACTGAGGGCCAGGTAGAGGATATAATGTAGAAAACACTGGACAAAAGGATGGGATAATTTCTAATGAATTGAAGCCTGGGATTGGGCTTCCATTTACTTTGTGCTTACTCCAAGATATAGACTTTTGTGATTGCACGTCACATGGATAGGGTCGTCCAAGTCCTCATCCTCCTTGGCCAGGCCTGTACACCAATTCCTTTCTCTTCAAAGATGCCAGAATTGTATCTTAGCCCCTTGGCTGCTCAGTTCTCCCACCACCACCATCAGCATCCACCGTGTCTCCTGGGCAAAGTGGTCCCAGCCTGTACTGTATTCCTTGGGTCTCCGTCCTTTCTTAGATCTTAGCTTGATAAATGTTCACCATCACAGTGATGGTTAAGCTTAGTTGCTGATTCCTGGAGAATCGGTGAAATAATTGGGGTACTATACACAACTGTGGATTAATCCACTCATGTCACCACCTGAATGTGTTATTAAAAAGTGCCCACCTGCAACCCAGCACTCGGGAGCCTGAGGCAGGATCATCATTATGAGTTCGAGACCAGTCTGGACTATAAACTGAACTTAAGGCCAGCTTGAACTGCATAATGAGACCCTGTCTCAAGAAGAGAGAGAAGAGAATATGCAATGTGTTAATTATTGAAACAGTCCTACCAATTTGATTTGAAACTGTCTCATTGCTGTTTGTCTCTCAATAAAATTATGGAAAAAATACGAGAGAGAGAGAGAGAGAGAGAGAGAGAGAGAGAGAGAGAGAGAGAGAGAGAAAGTGGGACTCAGTTGGAGGTGGGACACTGCGAACATACTTTCAGAAAGTATCTCTCACCGGCACTCATTCTATCTTGCTTTGCTTCCTGTTCACCATGGGCAAAGGAGCTTTTCTCTGCCATGCTCTTCTACCACGACGCTTCTACGCTGAGCCCAGTTAACCTGCCCTGAAGTCCTGAAACCACAAGCCAAATAAATCACTTTTTTCTTTAAGTTTTAAGTGCTGGCTATTTTGTTTCCATAATGGGAAAGCTATAGCTTCCCTTTCTCCCTTGATTTCTAATTTCTTCAGTGGTAGGATTGGTGGAACACAATTGCCCAAAGTAGAAGTATTTTTCTTACTTTTTCCCCAAAATCGACATATTTTGAAAAAAGATTAAATCTCCAGTACCATTATTATGTTCATATGAATTAATGATCAAAATAAGGATAGTAAATTTTTGAAACTCTTACAAGAAAAGTAGAGGTTCTTATCTTAGTATTCTTGGGATAGAAGACCCAGAAGCATATACAAAGGAAATATTGATACATTAGACAAAAAAGAATATAAACAGTTTAATGACAATTGTGATCAAAACTGAGGTTAAAATGTAAACCCATTCAGGAAAATTTTTATGTCTTCATGCTGGATAAAAGATTTGTATTCAGAATACATTGAAAAATTGAGGGCTGGGGAGATAGCTCAGTAGAATAAGTGCATGCCTGGCAAGTGCAAGGGCCTGAGTTCAATCCCTGGTTCCCCAAAATAAATAAATAAATAAAAACAAATAAATAAAAATAAATTTGAGCAAAACCACTCAGCAGAAAAATTGCTAAAGATGCAAACAATGATCTAGGAAGGGATGCGTAGGGGACCAATAAACATGTGAAAAGATGCTCAGTTTCCCAATAATGAGAGAACTCAAAACAATGAAGTATTTCATGTTGTTATATTATCAAGAATTTAGGGCCAGTCAGATAGCTCAGTGGAGTAAAGTGCCTGCTTAGGCAGACACAGGGACAGGGGTTTGATCCCTGCCGTGCCGTGCCAGCCCCATCCCAGGGGTATGCTGAGACTGGGTGTGGTGGCATGCACCTGTAAACCCAGTTCTTGGGAGGCTGAAAACGGGAGAAATACTACCAGTCCAATCTGTGTAGTGAGACCCTGTAGATGCTGTACTGAATACATAAAAATAAAAAGAATTTTAAAATTCTGTAAGTATTGGAAACAGACTGGAGAAATAGGAAGTCATCTTGTTAGTCAGAGTATAAATTAGAACAGTTAATTGTGCTTCACAGGACAGTCTATTGGAAGTAGAATATATGCACCACTCTTGACCCAGTCATTCCAAACTAGTTTTACCCACCAGTATCCTTGAACGTGCACGCAAACACCATGTATATCAGGGTCTTCACTGCAGCGCTATTAGTGGTAATAGAAAATGAGAACTAGATATATGTACATCAACATAGATCAATCCTTTTCTGTTCATGATACTGGGGATCATACCAGAGATGCTCCACCACTGAGCAGCCCTTTTTGTGTTTCGAGACAGAGTCCCACTAAATGACCCAGATGACACTTTAGCCTGTGATCATCCTGCCTCCAAGTGCTGAGATTACAGGCATGCACCCTGCACCCCCATGCCTGGCTCTTCCTCCTCCTCCCCTCTTCCTCCTTCTCAATTTTTATGAGTATATGTTTGTAATGCAAGTAAATACATTCATCACAAGAGAATTGGTAAGTATACATATTGCATCGTGATCATTTTTACTTTCCCTTCTCTCCTTCCCATCTCTCCTCATCCCTATCATCCTCATCTTCTTTCCCATCATTTTAACGTTTTAGTCTCAGTTTTATTAATTTCTCCTCTGTTCCTTATAATTTTCACTTTATTAGTTTCAGATTTGCTTGTTTCAGATTTCTTCTTTGAAGCTTGACCTACAGTTTTTAGGGACTTATCTATTCTTTTTATGTGTGAAACTTCCCTCTTAGAAATTCTGGAGTTATTTTGTATGTACTGGGAATTGAATTCAGAACCTCATGCTTGCCAGGTAGGCACTGTGCTGCTGAGCTATACTCCTGGGTCTATAGTCTATAGTGTTGTTTTTTTTTTTTTTTGGAAGTTTTTTTTTTTTTTTGGAGGCTCAAAATGCCTTTAGGGCATTTCTTTTCTTTCTTTTTTTTTTTCTTTTTTTTTGGAACTGGGGATTGAACTCAAGCCCTTGTGCTTTCCAAGCAAGCACGTATTGCACTGAGTCATCTCCCCAGCCCCAAACTTTTAAAAAAATTTTTTGATGCCAGGAATTGAACTCAGAACCTTGTGCTTGCCAGGCAAGTGCTTATTCTATTGAGCTATCTCCCTGGCCCAACCCCTGGGTCTAGAAATGCTTTCATTTTGTCTCATAGGTTTTGATAATGATGTGTTGCCCATATGATTCTGCAAACTTTATTGTTTCCTTGATTTCTTCTCTGAGCCACTGATTATTCAATGATGTATTATTTAATCTCCATGTGTTTGTATAGTTTTGGTGGCTTCTTTTGATGTCTAACCTCATTCTGCTATGATCCGGTAGTATGCAGAAGATTATTTCCATTCTTTTGTGTTTATTTAAAGATGCTTTATGGTCTAAAATATGATCTATTTTGGAAAAAGTTCTGTGTGCTGTTAAGAACAATGTGTATTCTGTTGTTAGATGAGATACTCTGCAGATAGCTATTAAGTTCGATTGTTCAAAGGTGTGATTTAATTCTGATGTTTCTTCATTGGCTTTTTGTCTGGTAGACCTGTCTAATCATGAGGATGGGGGACTGAAGTCCCTCATTATGCCTTATTAGTTTCTATCTGTCCTTTTAAGTATAGTAGCTTTTGTTTTATGAAGCTGGGCACACCAACATTTGGTGCATACATATTTACAATTTCATCTCTTTCTGTTGAATTGTACCCTTCACCAGTATGTAGCGTCCATCTTTGTCTCTTCTAACCAGTTTTGGCTCGAAGTCTGCTGTGTCTGGAAAAAAAGATTGCTCCTCCAGCTTGGTTTTGGGTTTTGGTTCAGTGTGGTACTATTTCCTATCCTTTCACTTTCAGCCTATGTGCTTCCTTGGTTGCATTTATTTACTTCTGTCATTGCATTATTTTTACATTCTCCACCCCTCCCCCTTTATTTAACTACTTCCCAGTTACGGATGTACTGTCTTTTGAGCTCTTTTATACTGGTCGTCTCCCTACATCTGTCTAGGATTCCCTTAAATATATTCTACAATGCTGGTTTAGTGGTTATGTGTATTTTTAGGATTTCTTTATTGTGTAAAGTCTTTACTTCTCCCATTAATTTTGAAGGCTGGTTTTGCGAGATGTAAAAGACTGGGTTCACAATTGTATTCATTTAGAGCTTGAAAAACTTTGCACCATGCTTTCTGGCCTTTAGGGTTTTTTTGCTGAGAAATCTCTAGTTCTTCTGGTGAGTTTGCCTTTATAACAGAGATGTTTTCCTCTAATAGCTTTTAGTATTATTCTCTTTTTGTTGAATTTCTGGAATTTTTGAGTATGATGCACTGTGGTGAGTTTTTTCTGGTCATGGTTATTTGGATCTCTATATGCCTCCTTTACTTGAATATTAAATTCTTTCCCTAGATTTGGAAATTTTTCTGCTATAATTTCATTGAAGACATTTTTATACCTTTTGAGTCTTCTAGTTTTTCTTATAATTCTGGTTTTTTTTTTTTTTTTTTTTTCCCCCCAGAACTGGGGATTGAACTCAGGCCCTTGTGCTTGCCAGGGAAGTGCTTATTCCATTGGGCCATCTCCCTGGTCCATCTAGCAGCTTTTGGATCCAGCTTGTGCAGGGTCTTGTTTCAGGGTACTGTTGAATTTATGGCTTACCATTTGCACATTGTCTTCCTTTTTTGTGTGTGTGCATGTGTGTGTTTTAGGGAAGAGTTTATAGGGTGTTCAGGGTCTCACTACTAGATCGGCTCAAAGTGATCCACCTGTTTACAGCCTCCCAAGAGCTGGGATTATGGGTGTGTGCCACCATGCCCAGTCTCAATCACCATCTCAATGTGCCCCAGGGGCGGGGCAGGCACAGTAGGCCCGTGTTTTCTATTTCTGACACTTTGTTCTCAAAGTAGTCAAGTCTGCTACCCATGCTTTCTACTGAGTTTTTCAAATCATCTATTTCTGTTAGCTTTTTTTTCATACTTTATAATTCTCTACTGAAGTGATCATTCATGTATTGCACTACATTGCTTAGTAATACAAGTTTTTGTTGGTTTTTTTCTTTAACTTCATCAGCTATTCTACTGAAAAATTATTTCTATAATTAATCTTTTTGGTAAATGTCTTAACAAGAGGACTGAGTTGGAGTTCAAGTATCCTGCCACACACACACACACACACACACACACACACACACACACACACAAAGAGGATGAAGCTGTTAAATATCTTATGCATTTACTTACATGTTTCTTTTCATCTCTAAACATTTTGACCATTTAGCTTCTTTTTGGGGGGGAGACTCGGAATTGAAATCATGACCTTGCACTTGCCAGGCAGGCAGTGTGCCACTGAACTATATCCATGACCATATATATGACCATTTGGCTTTTGAGTTCTTGGCCTATGGCTTCCTGTACTTCATTGCCTGTGAGATCACTTTTGGGGAGTTAGGAGTTTTGGATGCATCTTGTTGCCTTGCTTTCTCATGTTTCTATTGTTTTTTCACCATGGGTTGAAGACCAGTTAGGGCACAACAACACTGTCATTATTGTGGAGAGTTCTTTACTTAGATTCTGCCTTCCTGTGATGTTCTTAGGTTTCATTATATTTTTATGCTCATACCCCTCTTAGTCTCTTTAATGTCCATCTTCTTCTGAGGGCTTGATTCCCTGCAACAGTTAGAGGGGAAAAAAGAAACTGCAGCACCATTGATAACATAAAGATAAACCAGATAAAAGCTGCAACTATGTCACCACTAATAATGGAAAATAGATCTGCAATAATAATACAGACAGGGGCTGGGGAGATGGCTCAGTAGGATAAGCGCTTGACCGGCAAACGCAAGGATCTGAGTTCAATCCCCGGTTCCGCAAAAAAAAAAAAAAAAAAAATAATAATAATAATAATACAGACAAAGACTGTCTCAGTTACTCTTCTCTCATTGCTAACAAATACCAAACACCCAAAGTGAAGGAAGGAAAGGCTTATTTAGCTCACAGTTAATGGAGGTTTTAGTCCATACTCAGCTGGGTCCAAGACAGAACGGCACATAGCAAAGAGCAAACGTTCATGGTGGTGGCCGAGAGCAAGAGAGCAAATGGGAGGAGTAGCAGCCACAATAGCTACAAAGAGGGAGTCTGTCTCTTCGTCTCTCTTATGCTGCATTCAGGCTGGGGGAAGTACTCACACCCATAATCCCAGCAGCATTAAGACTCATAATTCCAGTTTTGATCTTGAATTAATCTCAAATTTTAGAAGTCCCTGCCCCATGACTGCATGAGGCTTTGGGGGAACAACTAGACACAAACCATAACAAAGACCAACCAAATAGCAACATGTTAAATATCTACTCAAGGAAACAATTATATCACCATTAATAATAGAAAGCAGTTTGGTAATGACAACATCCAGTCAAATAAATGACTAAAGATACAACTTAATAGCAATAAAATAAAATGGAATGGGGGGACATGAAAAGTAAAATTTAAAAAAGAAAGCAAAATATGGAGGAGGAGAGAAAAATGAGATAAACAATTCAATTGAAGAAGAAAAGCAAGTTAATAGAATTAGGTAGAAATAATAGGAAAAGACAAATAAGAAAGAAAATAGAAAATATGAAAAAGGAACAGAAATAAAGGACAAAAGACAAAGAAAAGAGAAACAAAAATTAAAACTGCAAAACAAAAAAAATAAAACTGTAAAACAACAAATAACAACAACAACAAAAGGAAAACAAGTTCAAAGAATTCCTTTGTGTGTTTGGGCAAATGATTTCTTTCCAGGGCCTATGTGGTACAAGAATCACCATATATGGATGGAGGATAGTAAATTATTTTGTTTCCATACCCACTTTTCTGCTGTGTAAATGCTGACTTGTATTCTACCTTTCCCATTGGGTGTGGCCGGTCCTCAGTGAGGTGTCTATTCTAGGGCTGTTTTCACTCCTCCAGTGGCTCTCCGTATTTGTGCCCCTCTGTGCCCACTAAGTCCCTGCTCCCTCTGACTGACTTTATGGCCTACGGGCTTGGGAGGAGCTTCTCTTGTACCAGGATGTGCTTCTATGCTGTAAATGAGAGATGAGGGGGTCAAACAGGCCACTAGACTTAATATCAGGACTTTCAGCCCCAGCCCCTCAGAAAAGCACGTGACTGGCTTGGCGTCTCACAACAGGAAGTGAGCTCATCATATCTTTCACAGCCTGAGCTCACTGCTGCTTCTCGGGGACCTACCAATAACCTCTGCTCATTTTCCACCCAGTCACTGTGGTCTGGTGACCTCAGAGACCCTGAAGTGTAATTGTTCTATGACTTCTGATTCCCAGAGTAGCTCAGTTTTGAACGATAAACCCATTCCTCTATGAAGTGGCTTCTCTTTACATCACTTCATAGAGGAATGGGTTCATACATCCTCTATGGCTTCTCTTTACATCACTCCGAGGATGGCGGACAATGCAGTGAATATCTCATCCAAGTCTAGCCTGCCACTTGGAAGAAGTTATTTTCAGAGTAAAACTCCATGCTGTATTTGCAACTTAGAACAACCATGGGCTTTTCTTCAGGCCAGCACTCCTGGTGTGCTGTTCTCTCTGGAGCTGCTGATCTTCTCTGTGCTTACTTTGTGTTTATATAGACAGGGCCTCCTCCCCAGGACCCTGGTGAGTGTTCCAGACTGCTTTGTTCTTCTCTCTGCATTGTCTTCAGTTTCTCTGTGGTTTCTAGTTTTTCTATTGCTCTTTCTTGATTCCCAGAACTCTGATTCTTTTTCTGCTTATTAAGTTGTTGTTTTCATGGTGTCTCAATCCCAAGTCATAGAAAGGCTGTATTTTGCTGTTGGCTTTTACTCTGCCATTTTTAAAGCTCCCCTTTTTCCTTCTCTTCTCTTTCTCTGTCTCCATTTCCTTCTTCTCCCACTTCTTCTCCTTGTCTACCTTCTCTTCCTCTGCCCTCCCCTCTTCCTCTTTCTTCACCTTTAAAAAAACAAATAATAATATAACTTCTTTAAAGAAAAGTACTCTGTTAGTCCATCTGCAGTGTTGTAACAAAATCTCTAATACTGAGTAATTTATAAAGGAGAAAAAATTATTCTCCCACAAGTCTAGAGACCAGGAGTCTATGATCAAGTTGCCCACAGGTTCAGTGTGTGGAAAGGGTTCTCTCTCTGTCTCTCTCTGTCTCTCTCTGTCTCTCTCTCTGTCTCTGTCTCACTCTCTCTCTCTGTCTCTCTCTCTCCCTTCTCTCTCTGTATTTGTGGGCACTGTGAGCTTACATGGCAAAAAGTGGAAGAGCAAGAGATCTCAGCACTGTATGAAGCTTCCTTCAGAAGGTCTTTAATCCTAATAGTATGGGGTATGTCATGACCCAATCACTTCTTGAAGGCCCCATCTCATAAAAAATATCACATAGACAACACCTGAATTTTGGAGGTGACTTATTCAAACCACAGCACACATACAACTAAATATATACCAATATGAGCAGAATTGGTACTCACCAACCTGCTTCTTCTGAGGGGGCAGGATTGGGACAAAAGAAACAAAGGGTGATATTTTATTTTTTATGTAGCAGAAACAGAAGCCAAATAACCCAAAACCAGTATGAAATAATGTTAAGATTTTGGCAAGTTAAAACAATTAAATTGGGTATTTAACAATTCTCAGCACATAAAAACTATTGAAGAAAAAAAAAAAAAAAAAAAAAAAAAAAAAAAGGCAGAGGGGAAAACTAGGAAGAAATTAAACTCAGCAGATGTCCTGAGGGGCTCTGAGCAGCTCCCAGGGCTCAAGGCAGTGGCAATGACATCACTTTGTGTAGGAGATAATATGTAAAACTCAGTTCCAGTGTGAGGGAGAGAGGATGCCCGGCCTAGGTTGGGCAGTGGGCCAAGAGAAACCTTAGGATAGAGCTGAATGACCTGGTGCCTTATTCGTGTCAGGTTCTTTGGGTCTAAAGAAGAGTCGCTATGCTGAATATCTGTATATAGGGGCCAGGGAGATGGCTCAG
>NW_004524659.1:7626684-7627726 GCF_000260255.1 Octodon degus
GCTGGGATTACAGGAGTGCACCACCACACCCAGACTCATTGCTGGTTCAGTGTGCTCTGAGGGCAAGGCCAGCATGGCATGTAGGACGAGGGATCGAACCCTGGTCTGTGCTCTTGCCAAAGCAGGCACTTAGTCCATTAAGCTATCTTGCCTATGTTTGCTTCTTTAATTCATTCATTCATTCATGCATGCATTCATTCATTTAATTAGAGATTTTTTGAGGCAAGTTCTCACTATGCAGTTCAGGCTGATCATGAATTCAATTTTAGCTGAGGCTGGCCTTGAACTCACAGTGATCCTCCTGCATTAGACTCCCAAGTGCTAGGATTACAGGAGTGCACCACCATCCCCGGCCAGATCACTGTATTAGCACTAAGATTCTTTCTCAATTGTTAGTTAAAATCATGGATGAGCCTAAACAAAAATTGAATTATAAAATAGGTATAATTTGCCTTCAGTTCTCCCAGGATTGAATTTTCTTTCCCCCCCCCCATAATTGTATTGAGAGACATACAGCAATGAGACAGTTTCCAATCAAATTGGTAGGACAGTTTCAATAATTAACACATTGCAAACTCTCTTCATAGTGGTTATTTGCTGTATAAGATGCAGACATGATATCCTATTTACAAACAGTATTACAACAAATCCCTTTATTCATTAAGAGAATGTAACTATATATATCTATCCTAACTATTTTGAATACACAGATACAAAATGGACATTCATCTGTATACCCTTTTTTGTTTAGTTCCATTATTTGAATATTATAGGTGTGTTAACTTAGCAAAATATTCTAAAGGAGTCCAGGAGTCCATAATAGTATTGGGGCTTCTGCTTCACTGGCAATGACAGAAATTGTTGACCTGAGTCCCCTACAGCTCAACATAACAGCATGGCTTTACTTCTTATACTTTGTTTTTATACTTTTCTGCTGGATGGTTAAGACCAAGATAAAGAAAGACCTATGCAACAAGAATTGTAGCTTTTGGATCTGATAAGGCCAGTGAAATCCCCTCAGGATTTATCCTGAGATCCTGTA
>NW_004524659.1:7628397-7629079 GCF_000260255.1 Octodon degus
CCACATTATTCCTTTTCCTGTCTCTTGCTTTCATTCACCACCCCTTTCTTCTTGAAAAACCATCTACCTGAGAGACATCATAGCAGCAACTGTCATGCCATGACAAGCAGCCCACATTCAGAAGACCAGAATGACAGGCACTCCAAGCATGAAACTACTATTACAAATTACCATCTGCAATGCAGTTGCTTAGTGCACAGGTATCAGTATATATAGTTAGTCAAGGTGAGAATCGTTGCAATTTACTGCTAGATTAAAAAAATCTTCTGCATATTCTTGGGATCATTGCCTTGCCCATCTTCTACATATAACGGTATGGCTTGACTTATTCATGTTTCCTAGGTCTTCTACTTTCCCTCTCTTGGTTAGTTAGTCCTCGAGATCCTGCTTACCTTTTTCTTGTATTA
Organism: Octodon degus; assembly: GCF_000260255.1. Lineage (NCBI taxonomy): Eukaryota > Metazoa > Chordata > Mammalia > Rodentia > Octodontidae > Octodon > Octodon degus. The sequence continues at coordinate 7,628,805 of NW_004524659.1, forward strand.
TACCATTCTATTTGTATTTCTTCTTTTGAATTTTGATACTAGGGAAACTATATGGTATTTACTCATGTGTATCTGGTCTATTTCACTTATGAGTATATGTTCAAGTACCATACACTTAAATATAAAGGCTTTGAGTTTATCATTCTTTATAGTTAAGTAATATTCCATTGTATAAAAATACCACATCTTTTTCAACCATTCCTCAGTGTTGGGCATCTTGGTTGTTTCCAAGACTTAACTATCACAAATTGTGCTGCTATAAACATAGGCACACA
>NW_004524659.1:7629914-7631163 GCF_000260255.1 Octodon degus
GGTCAAGTTTTAGTTTTCGGCATGTAGAGAGCCAGTTTTTCCAGCACCATTTGTTAAAGAGGCTATCTTTCTTCCAGTGAGTATGTTTGGCCCCATTGTCAAAGATAAGGTGGCTGAGTCTGTTCATGGGGGTTAAGTGTCTTAATCTATACCATTGATCCTCAGGTCTATTTTGTTGCCAGTACCATGCTGATTTTATTATAGTAGCCTTGTAGTATAATTTCAAGTCAGGAATTGTAATGCCTCCTGCCTTGTTTTTATTGCCCAGGATTGCCTTTGTTATTCTAGGTTTTTTCTGGTTCCAAATAATTTTTAGGAATGATTTCTTTAGCTCTGTGAGGTATGTTGGTGGTAGTTTGATAAGGATTGCATTAAATCTGTACAGCAATTTTGGAAGTATGGCCATCTTCACAATGTTTGTTCTTCTTATCCAGGAGCATGGAATATCTTTCCTTTTTCTGAAATCCTCTACAATCTCTTTTTTAAGCATGCTGTAATTTTCCTTGAAAAGATCTTTGACTTCTTTAGTTAGATTAATTCCAAGGTATATCATTTTCCTCGGTGCTATTATAAAAGGTATTGTTTCTATAATTTCCCTCTCGGTGTGTTTGTCATCTGTGTGGAGGAATGCTATTGACTTCTGGGTATTGACTTTGTATCCTGCTATGCTACTGAATTTCTGTATTAATTCTAATAGCTTCTTGGTGGAGTTTTTTGGGTCTTCCAAGGAAAGTATCATGTCATCTGCAAATAATGATAATTTAACTTCTTCTTTACTTATTTTTTTTAAGGGAAGAAGGATATTTTTTTCTTTTCTTTTTTTTCTTTTTTTGGTGGCCTGAAGATGCCTTCAAAGCATTTCTGGTTTCCTGTGAGAAACTGGGCTCGAACCAGAGCATGTTGAGCATGACCGCTTTGTTTAAGCAGGCACTTAAACAACTGAGCTAATGGGCAGGCCCCCTCTTCTTTACCTATTCTTATTCATTTTATTTCTTTCTCTCGTCTAATAGCTCTAGCTAATGATTACACAACTATATTGAATGGGAGTGGTGATAGGGGACATCCTTGTCTTGTACCAAATCTAAAAGTAAAAGATTTCAGTTTTTCCCTATTTAGAATTATGTTAGCCATTGGGCTTTCATAAATGGCTTGTACCAGATTGAAGTAGAGGCCATCTATTCCAATTTTCTGTAGGACTTTGAACATGAATGAGTGTTGGACTTTGTCAAAAGCCTTTTCTGCATCAATG
>NW_004524659.1:7632834-7644401 GCF_000260255.1 Octodon degus
ACTATACTGTAAAGCAGACCAAGAATTGATGGACAAGAGAGGGTGTGAGCTTTAGGAAGTGGTGAAGGAAGCTGATTCACAGAAAGAACGCAGGTCCAACCGTCAGTCAAGCGGGCCAGGGCAGGGTGCCACGGATGATCAAGCCGAGGAGTGCGGGGAGGCGAACTGCAGTTGACAGATACCTAGTGTAGTAGTCAGCTTTTCATTAGTGTAACAAAATTCCTGACATAGGCTGCTTATGAAGGAAAGGCTTAGGTCACAGTTTTGGAGGTCTGAAGTCCCAAAAGCAACAATGCAGGCTTTATAGTGAGGGACATGCCTGCACTGTAGTGTCTCATGGCACACACAGCAGTGACTTGAAAACCGGAGAACAAACACTCACGTGATTATTTCTCAGGCAGGAGCAGAGAGAATGGGAGGGGCTGGGCTTGCTTTGTTTATAACAAAGCTTTTGTGAGAACTCAAGGGGCCGTGTGAGAACTACCAATGGGTCACATGAGGACTTTACCTCGCCCCAATAACTTTAGGGCCTCCCAAGAGGCCCCGCCTCTTGAAGGTTCCATCACCTCCCAGTGGTGCCTTGCTACGTCTAAGCTTTCAACCCATGAGCCTTCGGGAGGCACAACTAGACCATATCCAACTATAGCTCTGACTGGGCAAACTGCAGTCTAAAACAAGCAAGACAAGGCTAGAAAGGTAGCTGATCCAGGTTCCTGCAATTGTGGTGCAAAAGTTCATGTTCACTGAATTCTAGAATCTAACTGTGAGTATTTAAGATAGGAAAAGCTAGGATACAGGAAAAGAATTTTGCTTTGTGCAAGCCCTTTTATGCTGCTTCTCCTACGCTGTTCACTGAAAAGATAAAAAATTGGTTTGAAAGACTTACTTTAAATTTAGATGACTTCCAAAAACAACCTTAATCTCTGAGCTCAGTTAGGTGAGCCATATCTGAATAAACCTACATCAGATCCTAGCCGGCGCCTTCTCTTTGGACTTGAGGTTAGCTTTTTAATTATTTTTTTATTTTATTATTTTTTAAAATTAATTTTATTGAGAAACAAATAGCAATAGTTTCAAAACAGGTTAGTAGGACAGTTACAATAATTAATACATTGCATATTATTGTCTTCATAGTAGTTATTCATAGTACAAGATGCAGACATGGTGTCTTGTCCAAGCACTATTAGTACAAATCTTTCTTCTCATTCAATAAAGAGAAAGTAGCTGTATATCTATCCTAACTATTTTATATATACAGATACAAAATGGTCCTTCATTTATTTATTTATTTTATAATGAATAGTTTTATTTTATTTTATTATTATTTTTTTTTGGGGGGGGTGGAACCAGGGATTGAACTCAGGCCCTTGTGCTTGCCAGCGAAGCACTTATTCCACTGAGCCATCTCCCCGGCCCCTCCTTCATTTATATCCCCCTTTTTTGTTTAGTTTTGTCAGAGATGGGTATTCCATTGCCATTTAAATACTGTAGGTGCGTGAATTCAGCAAAATAATCCAGTATAGTCCAGTAGTCCATAATAGTAGTGGGTTTTCTGTAAGACTGACAATGTCAGAAGTTGTCGACTTGAGCCTTTTACAGCTCAGCATATGAATATGGCTTTACTTTTCATACCACATTTTTATACTTTTCTGCTGGATGGTTAAGACCAAGATAAAGCAAGACCTATATAACAAGAAATGTAACTTTGAGGTTAGCTTTGATTGCTCCCGTCTTCTCAGGGGAGGTAGACAGCAAGTTCACATCAGGAGCACCCTTTTCCATTCCTGTATCCAGTTTTCCACTGAGATGTATAAATTCACATTTTTCTAAACCATCAAAATACAAATGCTAAGTAAGATACAGTCATATTCCATAAACTTGGCTTCTGTGTAAATTAAGTAGCATCTCACTAATTGGTGTCGAGATGACTAAGATGCCTGGTTTGAATATCTATTTTTAATTTCTCATTTGTGTGGGAAATACCTTATCGTTCAGCTTATTAAAGAGTTTTCTGATTTACAAGGATATCATCATAATTGAATAATGAGATTCTGCTTAGCATGTTGTTCAAAAATGTTCCCTCCCTCCAGTCACACTATTAAAAAAGTAAATAAGTGCCATTATTTCCATTCTTAATGTAAACAGGATGGTCAATTTTCTCTAAAATCTGTCTCTCTTATAACATGTGAGTTTGTAAATTAAGTGAGTTAGAAGAGAATCTTTTACACATTTGGGTGGGAGCACTACAATAAATTAGAGTTTCTCTGTGAGACTTATAAAAATGATAAAAGTATAATAAATATTTCTATTGATCAGGAATTTAAGGTGTTCATACTGTACAGATATATTTGAATATCTTTGTTAATAGCCTCCTAAATTTTTTGATGGTAATAAATGTTTGTCTTGATTCTGACTACCAGAAGATACTTATTTTGACTAAAACAATCTATTAATTATATTTTCCTCATTCTATAAAATGGAAGGAAAGTAATCTGGGCCCTAGGACCTTTGCATCTTAGAGATGATAGCAACAGATAAAAAATGTTTACCCTATTAGAAAGAAGTGTATGAAAATCTTAAGTGAATGTGCATCAGCTTTTTGGAGAAGGAACAGCTTCTCCTAGGATAAGAAGTGGTAGGAGTCACCATAATGGAATCTTGTTAGATAGGAATGCCTAGTCTTTTTCTTCTTCTCTTTTTCATCTCTTTTTTCTGTCTGTCCCTCTCAGTGTCCACCACTACCCAAGCCATGGTCATCTGTCACCAAAATATAGCAGGGACCTAAAAATAACACAACAATGAAAAGCATAACCAACATGCAAAGTTAAGTCTCCAACATGAATGGATTTTACTCTAGATAGGATGGGAGCCACTGGAGGGTGGAGTGCTGGAGCGGTTGGGACCTGACCCAGTAGATTGCAGGCCCATTCAGGCTGCTGTGCTGAGCACAGACTGTTAGAGGTCTGCGTGGAAGCCGGAGGCTGGTTAGGGGCCTTCCCTAACCCAGGAGCAGAAGCTGGTGGCTTGGTGGAGTGGTGAGGTGGAGAGGGAGATGTCATGGGTTCCAGATATGCCCGGAAGGCTGGACAGACAGAATTTACCAGTGGACTGGTCATGAAGTGTGAAGCACAGAAGAGTAAAGGGTGACCCCAAACCTTTGCATGGGGCACCTAAAGGGACAGAGATGCCTTCAGTGAGCTGTGGGTAGGGCAGGACAGCTCAGTTTCAGACAGGCTCATCTGACTTGACTGTTAGATATGCGAGTGAAGAGGGCACATGGGGTTTACAGAATAGGCTTAAGGAATGCATGAAGAGTCAGAAAAGCAATAAAGACAGTGTGTGTTAAAAAAAAAAAAACAAAACTCAAAGAACCCAGGTACAGTGACACATTCTTATAATCCCAGCCACTTGGAAGACTGAGTTGGGAGAATCACTTGAATCCAGGAGAGCAGCTTAGGCAATCTAGGAAGACCCCAACTCAAAGATGAACGAGTGAGTGAGTGAATAAATTCACATAGAGATAAGGCCCTACTGGCTTGACTCTTGGGCCATGTAGCCAGAGTGCACGGCCCAGGCAGTGTGCCTGGGTGTCAGCCACTGAAGCTGACTTTGGCCAGAGAAATGCAACGTCTCTGTCATGTTACAGTTGCGGATGGCTAAAGAATTTTAAACATTTACTCTAACCCAGGCACTGTACCAGACATTCTGGATATACTGCTTCACTCACTTCTTTCATCACTTACAATTATACCCATTTTGCTGATGACTTAAATGAAATTGAGGGCCGGGGAGATGGCTCAGTAGAATAAGCACTTCCCTGGCAAGCACAAGGGCCTGAGTTCAATCCCCAGTTCTGCCAAAAAAAAAAAAAAAAGAAAGAAAGAAAAGTTAAATGAAATTGAGAGGAATTAGGAGCACTAATGGTCAAGGGTCTGGAATTCAAACTCAGGAGGGCATGACCTGGAAGCTTCCTGCTCTCAACCTGTGTTGGTGTCCGTTTGTTATTTCAGAGCCTTCGTAGGTCTCTTCCCAAGTTCAATCACACAGCTTTTCAGTACTATAGCTTTGCCATAGCTTCTCCTTGGCTCTGGCTCCTTTGTCTTGATCACTGAATTTGCTGTTTGGGGGCTGGGGAGATGGCTTAATAGAATAAGCACTTGCCTGGCAAGCTCAAGGGCCTGAGTTCAATCCCCGGTTCTGCCAAAACAAAAAAACAAAGGAGATGTGAATTTGCTGTTTGGGGAAGAAGCAAGAAAACCCCATCTAGTTTCTGCTGTTACACGCAAGCCCTGTGGACACTGTTTAAAACGTTTAAGTGGGCTAATATCTGGGGAATCTTTTTTAAGGCATTCCTATTTTATAAATAATGACAATGAAATGTTCTACCCATGTGTTAAACTTCAGGGAAACCTATTAATGCTCTCAGAAGAGAAGGGTAAGAGTTTGCTTTTCTGCACTGAGTCCTACTATTTGGTGAATGTGTCAGACAAATCAAGTAGTTGAGCAGGAGGTGTCAGTGATACAAACGGGAAATAAGTCTGAGCCCCAAAGTGGGGAACCAGGTGCTAATTATATTCAGCAAGCCAGCATAGGATCCGTGTTCACGCTTATTAAGACATGACTCAAGTGGAGAGTAGACTGAAGGGGTCATTTCATATTTGATAAGAAAACATTGATTTCTTTAATCTCAGTTCTTCCATCTTTAAGACAGAGTTGTAAGTCAGAGCATGATCCATGCCATTAATACTTACTTATCCCCAATTCATTCTACTTTTATAGAGACTTGCATGACAGATCATGGAATAAGGCTGTTTTGTTGTGCATCTAGCTGTCTGCTCACTTGGAAAAATTCGTTATCTATTTGAATTTTTTTAAGAAACATGAGAGGAAAGATGGAGTTGCTGATCTTTGTCCAGGACTTACCTGTGCTCCAGGTGTTGCTGGATGTGGTGGCTCAGGCCTCTCATCCCCACACTCTGCGAGTCTGAGGCAGGAAGACTGCAAATGGAAGTCCAATCTGGGTAACTTGGTGGCTTAGTGAGACCCAATCTTAAAATAAGAAATGAAGGGCTAGAAATGTAGCTTGGTGCTAAGCCCTGGGTTCTATCCCCAGTACTGATAGAAGGAAAAGAGGAAGGAGGGAGGGAACGAGGGAGGGAAGGAAGGAAGGAAGGGGTTCTCACTCTTGCTTTCGCCTGTAGCCCCCCAGCCTTCATGCTTGAGGCACTAGAGCTCTGCCCCTCCTGGCTGTTCATGCAGTCACACATGCTCCTGCTGTCTTAGAGTCTGTATGTGGGTCTTGATAAGCTTGTCTGGCTGGCCCCTAAACTGAAGGGAGGAAACCCAGAGAGGAGATCTCAGGACCTGAATTCAGGGAATTCAGGACCTCTCTCTTAGGAAGGTCACTACTGTGGTTTAAATTATCAGTTGTCCCCCAATTCCTTCTATCCTTTAAACTCATGAAGAAGTTTAATCCCCCCAAATCACAAGATAATATTAAGAGGATGGAGATGAATCTGGCTGTGGTGCTTAGAAGTGGGAATTTGGGGAATAATTAAATGAGATTAGGTTATTTGATTGAATTCTAGTGGCTTTATAAGATGAACAGAGATCAAAGAGACACTGTGCTCACTCACCCCATGATGTAATGTAGCAAAGAGGAGACCTGGTGAAAGCTTGCACATGTTGTCTAGATTTTCAGGTCTCCTAATGGTGAGCCAAATAAATATCTTTCCTCTATAAAGTAGCCTGCGTCTGGCATTCTGTTAGAATAACGAGAAACTGACTATTAAGGTGTTGAAGGTAATGTTACAGTGAAAAAAGCAGGTTTGAGGATACTTTAAGGTAAACATCTCTTCGGGAAGTTGTGGGTGGGTATGTAGTTGGGGACCACAAAAATATACCCAAGAACTTGGAAATAAGGGAATAAAGAAGGGATTCCAGATATAAATGTTGGACTCTAAAGGAACTGAATCAAGCTGTCTTTGCTGTTATCTTGTCAATAAGGAAGTTCTTGACTGGTCTCAAAAAAGTTGTACTTCTTAGAAGTCATCCACTGAAGGTGAAGAGGGAGACAGACTCTGAGAATCCTTCTATACAGAACCAACCTTGCTCATACCTGGGTCTTGAACTTCTGCCCTCCAATTTTTTTTTTTTTTTTTTTTTTTTTTGCATTTTTGCTGAAACAAACAAACAGACAAACAAACAAACAAACAAACTACCCTGGTGTTAATGTTTTTCTGCTTTTTTTTTTTTTTTTTTTGCATTTTGTATTTTAGGGGAGGGTCTACAGGGTGTTCAGGGTCTCACTACTAGATCAGACTCATAGTGTACGCCTGTTCACAGCCTCCCAAGAGCTTGGATTATAGGTGCGGGCCACCATGCCCAGTCTCAATTGCTGTCTCAGCATGCCCCAGGGGTGGGGCCGGCATGGCTTCCAAATTGTGAAGGAATGAATTTCTCTTGTTTAAGTTACCCATTCTGTGGTACTCTCTGATGGAAACTTTAGGAAATGAATATATCCTTTGCCAGACTTATCACCAGCAAACGCTGAACCAAAGGTGTACTTTCGATTCACTTGGTCTCTGACATTGGTGGAAGCCATGTTCTAAGGTTGTAAGGCCATGTGTGGCCCTAGGTGACTTTCCAGCTGTGTAGAATTTCTACCAGCAGAGAAAAAACATTTTGAGGCCAAATAAGTTTTGCCTAGTGCTTTTAAAAGAAGCTCTTTCTAGATAAAATAAGCATTTCAGAGTATGTATATAGAGAAGGCTTTAGCACCAAAAGATATTCCTAAAGACAAATTATAATTTTCTTAAATGAGTGTTTACCATTCTGCCCCAAGCAGAAGTTAACTGAGCCTGTTTATTGCGTTGCTTTGCAAATCTCTAAAAATTTGTTATTTTGGGATTTTTAAAACTATACACTAATGTTTCAGTAAGAAAATTTAGACTTGTTTGTCTTTTTTTAGGGATTGAGGGACTGAAGCCAGCGTTCTCACACTGAGTTACCTCCTAATCCTTTTTAAATTTTTTGAGACAGGGTCTCAATAAATTGCTGAGTTACTTGTACTAGACTCAAATGTGTGATCTTCCTGAGTCATCTTCCCAGAGGCTGAGATTATAGGTATGTGCCACTATATCCCGTTTGGACATTTTAAATTATTTATACAAAAATGTGCCATCAATTTTTTAAATGAAATTTCAAAAGCTTCACATATTTAATGTCAGAAGAGCTGCAGCAAATTTATCAGATGACTCACTCAGAAATGTTTGATGTCAAGAGAAAAATGACCAAGGGCCTGCAGAATAGCTCAGTGGACTAAACACCTGTTTGGAGAAGTGCACGGACCAGGGTTTGATCCCCAGTTCCACATGCCACGCTGGGCCCACCCGTGGGCCACGCTAACCCAGTGACTGAGTCCAGGCGTGGTGGCTCAGGCCCGTAATCCCAGCGCTGGGGAGGCTGCAAACAAGAGGATCACACGAGTCAGAACTGCATAGTGGGACCCTGTACCAAATACACAAAATGAAAAGAAGAAAGCATAACATTTTTACCAAGTGAAAAACATGGAATTACAATAAGCATAATATATGCTTTTATCTATAATGCTCCCTTCTGATTAAATAATTAACTACATTCTGAATGTTAATTTCTGAAAGAGTCTTTATGTCATGATTTCAAGTGTTTTTTTTCCCTAAACTTACATTTTACAAGTATTAATTCTGGAAGCAATTCTGTGAGGCTGACGGATTTTCTCTCATTTTGTAGACTGAAAATGCCAAGACCATGACTTGTCCAACGGCATGAAGAATAAAAATTTCAAAAGAAACATGAATTAATGGCACCTTTTCCCTTCTCATCCTTTCACAGATATTCATCTACGGAGAGCAGCTGTCTTGTCCAACTGCTTCGTCAGGTTCAGGCCAGCACAAATGAAGGAGACAGAGTCCTTGTTTCGGACTCCCAGTTACTGGCTGTCCTCCTGTGCTGAGTGCTCTGGCATTTGCCTCAGTCAGCTGCTGTCTTAGTCTGTTTTCTGTTGTTGTCACAAAAAATACCCGATACTAGACATTTTTCAAAAATTTATTTTTTTGCAGTACCAGGGATTGAACCCAGGGCCTTCACACTGGGCTACAGTCCTGGTCCTTTGCTCTTATTACATTAAAACAGGGCTTCCCGATGTCACTAGGTTGCTTGGGCTCAGTCCCAACTTGCGATCCTCCTGCCTCAGCTTCTCAGAGTGCTGGGATTACAGTCCTGTGCCACCGTGGAAGTGTAGTTAATTTGTAAAGATTAGAAATGTGTTTGGCTCACTGTCCTGGAGGGTGGGAAGTCCAACAGCATGCACTGGCATCTGGTCCGCATTGGTGAGAGCTTCCTTGCTCTGTGATAGCGTGGTAGAAGGTCAAGCGTGCACGCCTCAGGAGGCTGAGCTTCCAACAAACCCACTCTCGCCACAGCCAGTCCACTCCCGTGCCAGAGCCATTCACAGAAGCAGAACCTTGATGGCTCAATCGCCTCCTCAATGCTGTTACAATGGCACTTTCTTCTTAACTGGCACTTTGGAGGATCATTGAAGCCATAGTGCAGGTGGGGGGAAAAATCCATGGAAAATTTAAACCAGTGAGTTGGACCGCAGGCAGCAGCAGAGTGGCAGTGTGCTCAGCTTCCCACGTGGCCATGGCTTCCCTCTGGCTTCTTCTTTTGCCTGGTTACCACCCTGGTAGCTGCTTTTTAGGTCTCTTTCACATATCTGCCTTGAAATGATGCGTCATAAGTGTCAGTCTTGCAGGGATAATGATAGTGCAGGGGTGAGGCTGCTGCTAAAAGGGCCCCGCACTGCTAAACCTGTGATTCTTACTGCTCTCCGGAGAGAGGCAGGAAGACCATTCATTGCCAAGAACTGCTGAGTTGCTTCTTGGAGCTAGAGCTTGCTGCTGTGCCCGGCCCTTTGCTGAGGAGGGCAGGGAGCTTTACCAAATGACACCAGGATTATCAGGTTCCTAGAGTCCGGGAACACAAGTCTTAGGAAGCACAGGATTGGAGCAGATGCAGCCTGGTTTGAACCTAGACTTCATATTCTGCTTTCAGGCATGTTTTCTAGTGAAAGGGCCTTGGGAAGATCTTTGAATCTGTTTAATACTCAGTTTTAAGACTATAAAAGTGTAGCAATGGCAGCATCTGCTCTAGAGGAAATGCTCAGCACAGCGTTTGGCAAAAGAGCCAGCGTCCAATCGGTGCTTGACGTATCTAAAGCTGAGTAAGTATGCTCTCTATTCATAAGACAGTTCCTAGCATCTGACGTCTAGTACCTGACGCTAAAAGAAAATGCCTTCCAAACTTCACTGCAAGCTGCTAGAATGTAAAGGATACAGAAGTCACCCACAGTCCTCTATGAAGCCAAATGCACCAGCTTGCAAGGGACAGCACCCGTGTGTCCTCTGGAACCATCCATCAGGGAAAGAGCGTGAACACTGGTGTCTCTGCAGACATGAGCTCTTAGCACACAGTCGTGCTGTGAGGTTACACTCAGGCAGCTTGAGTGACACAGGGAGAGCTGGTCTGGCTGTGCCCCCAGAACACCCCCTTAGGTGCCGAGCACACTCAGGTTGATTAACAACTGGGGAGAAAGCCTCCAATTGGCAGATAAACAAAGACAGGTAAAATCAGGGCAGAGATTCAGGGAGCCTAGCCTCTTGCCAGCCAGAGCTCAGTTCAACCTGAGCCAGGCTGGTTTCCCAGATGTGAACCTTTCCCCTAGTTTCTTCCATTTGGGGGCTCCTTGCAGAGCATCGAGTGAGTCATCAAATAGAGTTTCACATCATACATTGCTGGATTTAGGAAGAATTAGGAATGAAGATAAACAACAAGCACTGCTTCTTGGACCCAAATACACACAAATTAATCATAAGTCTCAAACCAAGATACTGTTTCTTATTTCAAGCCAAAAAAAAATTTTTTTTAGAAAGACGAACATTGCACACAGCTAATTATAGGAGATATCTAAAATAGTCAAATTCAGAGCATCACAGAGTTGAGCGGTGGTTGCCAGGGTCGGGGGAGGGGGGATGAGTAGTTGCTAATGAATGAGCCTAGAGTTTCTGTTAAACAAGATAAATAAGTTCCACAGATCTGCTGTGTTTCGTTGTATCTGGAATCGACAGTCCTGTCTTGTATACTTAAGCAGTTGTTAAAAGGGCAGATCGCATGTTAACTATACTGACTGCAATGCAATTTTTAAAAAATCGTTGCCTGTGTTTTCAGAGAGGCTGGAAAGGTTGTCCAAATAGCTGGGGCAAACCTTGTCTTAGCAAGGAGTTATCCCCGAGAACGAATAAGAAACACACAGGAATTTGGAGAATTAAAATTAGGTGGGTTTTTATGCCCCCTGCCATTTTACTTTTTAGAGTTATTTAGAAGAGATCTGCATTTTCCTCTTGGAATGCGCTGTGCCTTTGTTGGCCGGCTCTGTGCACCAGTCCGCCTGCCTGTTTCCGCTGGCTTGTCATGCTCACTAATTAGAGAGCTGCCGCCTGATTCACCTTGTTAATTAGAGGGACTTGAACACGGAGGCCTCCGGGCAGTGTGCGAGAGAGCCTCGCACCAGTGCCCCGAGAACGATGCAGTCTGTGAAGTCATTCTTCTCATCTACCTTCTATTTTTCATTTGAAATGAATAAATCATTGAGATTTTTCCTTGTGGAGTGAGAATGCAAGAATTCACATCTTTGTAAGATGTAAATTACATGTGATCAATAGGAAGGGCTGGCTCGTGCATTGTACTTACATGATTCCCTAATTTACTTCTTGTCAGTGTCTGAAAAAAAAAAAAAAATGGCCTGGAATATTTGCCTCCTCTCCGTGAATCTGAGCCCTTCATCTGGTGAAAGAGGGTGTGGGGTGAGAAACACGGCAGTTGTGTTTTAGCTGTTGGCATCTGGTCCAGCGGTTTGCTGTTCCCTAGTAGAGGGAGGGGAACGCCTCTAGAAACTGGATCTCAGTGGGGCTTCCTCTGGACCAGCCTGTTCTCCCCTGAGGCCTCATCTGCGCAAGAAGAAAACAGGCTACAGCAGGTGGCTTTGATTGGGATATTCTTTTTGTACTAGAGAACTTCATTTATCAGAACTGAGGTTTTAGGTATAGCATGCATCTTCAAACAAAAAAAAAATCTAATTTTTAAGAATAATATCTAGACTTGGTCAGAAATAAACCCAATTATAGAAGCAGTTGTGCCTTTAAATAGTATTTTGCTTCATTTTCCTGCCTTCACAAGATACTTTGGACATTTCGTTTCTGGGCTTTTTTCTCCAACTCTTTGATTAAAATTAAGAATTGTAAGCTAGGAAAAGCAGTAATTTCTCATTGGTGGAAGAGAGGTAGCTAAAAAAAATTTTTTTCCATAACAATACCTGGCGGCCTCTGTGTAGGAGCCCGATTAAATAACCTGACTATCAGAGCTTGTGGTTAGTTAACATCTTTATCACAGCCTATTCGCCCATCCATAGCATGTGCAGTAATTGTACACAATCACTTGCAGAGATACCAACCAAAGATATTTCTTTTTTT
>NW_004524659.1:7644501-7646842 GCF_000260255.1 Octodon degus
TAATTTTGTGTGTGTGTGTGTGTGTGTGTGTGTGTGTGTGTGTGTGTGTGTGGCCAGCTCAGCCCACCAGGGGGCGGGGCTGGCTGACATGTGGTGCTGGGGAATTGAACCGTGGTCCCTGTGCTTTAGCTAAGCTTGTTCTAAGTAGGTGCTTTAGACCACTGAGCCATCTCACCAGCCCCGATATTTCTTGAAAGAAAGAAAACAATTTTACACTTGCTCTTGCTGCGGACCAGCACGGACCAGCGAAGTTGTTTCCTAGGATTTTCTTCGCGTCCTTTGAGGGCAGCGGCTACTGGGCCTGTGAGCTTGCCTTGCACGCTTGTGGTGTGCCAAACACAGCCCTCCCCCTCAGAAAGCTCAGGACAAGGACACCTATTCCTGTCCTTGGGATCAGTGGGCAGATGGAGGCAGGAAGTGGAGAAGCAGTGTGGCAAGTGACCGGGGACCATCATGACTATGCTAGGGAAGGGAATGAAGTCACATTTGTGAGGGACCCTAGAGGATGAACAGAACTGGCCCAGGAAGAGAAGGCAGCTGGGTGAGGGGCGTGGCCTATGCGAGGGTGTGGCCATGTGTGGCCGGATGCAGTCTGCCAGCAGCTGGGGTAGATAAAGAGGAGGGGAGGGAGACAGACTACTGCAAAGGCCGGGAAGCACCGCTCCGTTCCCAAAGAGCTGCCCTTCCAGCCTTCAGATGTGATCTAGGCAGGCTTCTCAGAGCAGTGTCACTCGTATGCGTGATGAGAGCCCCAGCTCCAGGGCTGATGGCGGCCTAACAGGCTTTCTGGCTCAGCAGGAACCCGGGCCGGCCTGCAGGCCACCAAGGGAAGGTGCAGAACTTCTTTGGCACATTCCCCTCTCCCCAGCTCCAGCCCCCGGAGCAGGAGCCATCAGGCATAGGGAATAAAGGGGGAAAGTGATGACGGACACTGACTTGAATCTAACAGGCAAAGGAAGCTGCCTCTGTAGGAACATGAACCTGTTTGACCTTGAGAATGTGAAGTTTCATTTTATTTTTAATGGCCATGTAATAATTGTACATGTACTGAGCTGCCACATGATGTTTTGATACATACGTACATTGCAAAATAATCAAGTAAGTTAATTAGCATATCCATCGCTTCCAAGATTTATCATTCCTTGTGATGAAAATATTCAAAATCCTCCCTTTTAGCTAATTGAAGTTGGATGCTACCTTGTTGCTAACTGTGGTCACTCTGCTGTGACACAGAGTGCCGGAAGAGAGTAAGAATTTGGAGATCTGGGCTGCAGTCCTGACCTTTCAGCTGCACCTCCCACATCTCAGATTCGGGTCCTCGGATGTGATCGGCACACCTGCCCTTTGCTGGGACAAGGACAGATAGCCAAGGATGCACAGAAGAAAAGGACTCCATCTGCTGCTTGGAAGAAGCTTGCAAGAAGCTAGCTGCAGTGGTGCACACCTGCAATCCCAGCACCCTGGGAGACCAAGGCAGGAAGATTGCAAGTTCGAATCCAGCCTGGAAAACTTAGTAACTTAGCAGGTGCCTGTCTTAAAATTAAAAAAACTAATGATGATAATTGGCTGGGGAGGCAGCTCAGGGAAGGCCCTGGGTTTAATTTACCAGGGATTGAACTCAGGACCTTGCGCCTGCCAGTCTCACACACATGCACGCATGCACACACGAGGAGACTGAATTTTGGGTGTGTGAAGAAGGAGAAAAAAGAAGAGATAGAGGGAAGAGGAGGGGAAGGGAAACAAGAGGAAGGAGAAGAAGGAGGAGGAGAAGGAAAAGGATGAGGAAGCAGAGGAGAGGAGGAGAAGGAAGAAGAGGAGAGGAGGAGGAGGAGGAGGAGAAAGAAAGGAGGAGGAGGAGTAGAAAGAGGAGAAGGAGGAGGAAGAGGAAGAAGCTTCCAAGGCCAGGCAGAGGTGATACATATCTGCAGACAGAGAGGGTGCTCTGTTATGTATAGAAGTTACCACCAGGAGAGGAAAATATCACTAGGTGATAGCCCGCCCTTGAGGTTTACAGGATGAGGTGCATTTATTCGACTACAGTGGTGAAGAGTTTTCTGGACAAGGAGCAGCACGTGTAAGAGCAAGGGGTTGGGAATGTATGGTGCATCCCCAGACTATGAAGATGCATTAGGATCCTAAGTCAAGGAATGGGCCGTAGGGTGTGCAGTAGGGCCCAGGGCAGAGAGGCCCAGACGGCTTGGGGCAGAGTGCAGACAGCATCAGATCTGGATTTTTTTTTTCCCCCGGAACCAGGGATTGAACTCAGACCCTTGTGCTTGCCAAGGAAGTGCTTATTCTACTGAGCCATCTCCCCGCCTCCCCTAATAATACACCTTTCTTT